>NW_022631101.1:6574879-6585657 GCF_010015895.1 Lontra canadensis
GTTTGCCACACCAGGCAGGCAACTCTTGATGGCATAGAGTGATTCTCTGGCATTAGCTCTCTTCCTGACAGAGTTCCCCCATCTAATTTATTAATGGTATATAATCAACCTCACAAAAGAACGAGATCCTTCCATTTGCAGTAACAGAATCAACCTAGAGGACCATTTTTTAAAAAAGATTTTATTTATTTATTTGACAGAGACAGAGAAGAAATACAAGCAGAGGGAGTGGAAGGGGGACAGGGAAAAGCAGGCTTACGGCTGAGCAGGGAGCCAGATGCGGGGCTGGATCTCATGACCCTGGGATCTTGACCTGAGCAAAAGGCAGACGCTTAAGGACTGAGCCACCCAGGCGCCCCGTAGAGGGCCTTTTTTTTGAAAACATTTTTTAAAAAATTTTTATTTATTTATTTGACAGACCAAGATCACAAGTAGGCAGAGAGCCATGCAGAGATATAGGGGGAAGCAGGCTCCCGCCTGAGCAGAGCGCCAGAGGCGGGCCTGGATCCCAGGATTCTGAGACCACGACCTGAACCGAAGGCAGAGGCTTTAACCCGCTGAAAAACCCACGCGCCCCCTAGAGGACCCTTTTTAAAGCTGCTTGAAAGCCAGGCCAATGCCCTTCCACCCAAATTAGTATCCCTCAAATTTTAGCAAGCACCTTTAGCCTGTGTCATTGATTAATCAAATCTTCCTTTTGCATGTCTATAGATCATGCATTTTTTCCTTAGAAATCCTTGGAACTGAACTCTCTTACACACGCTTCCCCTGGGGTCCCAGTACATAACCTGCAAACACCTCCAAAGTAGGTAGCAGCCGTGAGTCTGTGCTCAATCAAAAACTGTTACCGATTGCTCTGCTCCCTTTTTACTGATTAACTGTCCTAATGTTCCTTTAAAAATCTTTGGGTTGGGCAGAAACACTAGAGTTGATTTCTGGAAAAGACTCTACCTTCTTCCCAAATGGCCAGCCTCCTGAACAAACCTCATATTCCTTTTCAGTCAAAACTCATTCCTTGTGTAATTGGCTTTTCATGCAACTGGCAGCCAAACACGGGTTTTCTGGTAACAAAATGGTAGTGCAATTGTTGAGTACAGCCATCAGAAAAGAATTCTCAAGATGTTTTATGGTGCAACGTAGTAAGTTTATTCGAGTAGCATGAGACAGGACCCAAGGGCAATAAGAGCTTCATTTTGGGTGTATGAAGCTGGTGGTTATATGCTCAGTGCTCAAGACAAGGGGTCATGGAAATCAAGTCAGATGCTTCACGCAGTGAACCACCCAGATGCACTGATCATAAATATTTTTTCAGATTTCTACTCATAAAACTACTACAGTATTTCTCTGGTGCTTATCATTCAGTTTGAAAGTAACTGTGGTGGAGATGTACAGGCAGTCGTGAGACCCTTTAAGAATGTACCAACCAGCACATGTTTGATCCTTTTCAAAACGATGCAGGCTGTCCATAAGGTTAAAGGTGAACATTTTTCTGCTTCTATCACTCATCGTTTCACCAATGACCAATTTTTAGTCCTTTAATCTATAAGGTTGTTGAAAGGGGAAGGGCTCATCTTCTGTAATTTCTTCACAGTGACAGGGTTGTAGACATGTCCCAAGATATGGGCCAAAATTTGTCACTATCTGTCCCTACATGTTACTATTACACAAGGCCATTCTGTTAGAGTCCAGGCAGAGATTGGGATGAATTTGTTTTGTGTAGTAAACATCATCTGTTTGGTTGGGTGAAAGAGACTGGAACTGCTTGCCTACGCCTCAAGGATAGGAGGGAACAAAGCAAAAGACAGAACACATTGGGTGCCTGGGTGGCTCAGTTGGTTAAATGACTCCCTTTAGCTTGGGTCATGATCCTGGAGTCCCAGCATTGAGTCTCACATTGGACTCTTTGCTCAGTAGGGAGTCTGCTTCTCCCTCTGACCCTCTCCCCTCTCAGTCTCTCTCTCTCTCTCTCATGTTCTCCAACAAATAAATAAAATCTTAAAAAAAGAGAGAGAGAAAAAGAGAGAGAGAACACATTACAGTTGTTATTATAATGAAAAATCAGAAGAGCACTGAGAAGACACTTTAGGGTGACCATAATCCACATCTACACCAGGAATTTAATCAGTCAATAAATGAGTAAGTGACCGTGTAGGGAGAAAGAGAGACAAATCAAGAAACAGAGGCTGAACCAAAGAGAACAACCTGAGGGTTACCAGAGGGAAGATGAGTTGGGGAAAGGCATAAATAGGGGAGGGTAATTAAGGAGTAGATCTTTCCTGATGAGCACTGGGTGATGTATGGAGTTGTTGAATCCTTATATTATACACTCGAAACTAAGAAAACATTGTGTGTTAACTGAGTGGAATTTAAATAAAATCTTAAAAAATAAAAAAAAAAACGAAAGAAAAAGAAAGAAAGAAAAGAAAAGAAAAGAAAAGCGGTAGCAATCCATGAAAATAGTGATGCATCTTTCTAATACCAAAAACCATAAGTAGAGAATATTAGTTCATGTGGTTCAAATAAAGAAAACTTCCCAGATATCAGGAGTGGTTAGCTAACTCTTTCCTCAAGGGCATAGAAGTGTATATTGACATTTCTTGGTAATTATTGCAGGCCTGAAAATTATGGAAATTATTACAGCTACGTCATTAGATCAGAACAAGAATGCTTCTTGAATGCTTACTGTCTGTATTTTGAACAAGGATCCCACAGTGAATTTGAAATGCTTATCTTAGTCTATGTGTGATTGGAATATATTTAAATGAATAGAATATAATGCTTTTTAGTATGTTAACGCTATATGTAATGAATGATGTACTATCTGGCCACCAATAATTACCTACCTCACCTTATTTAAGATTGTAGATCACAGACAGTATCTACCACCTTTTGGTAACACACTGACATGATACAACTAGTAATCTGTTTCCTTCATGGCATCAGACTTTATCTGATGTATAGTTATATTTCCCACAGTTTATCTGTCACATCGTTTTCTCCTCCTTGGAACTCTTGGGACATCAAGATGGACATATTACAGATTATATCAGGGTATTATTCATGATGTAGGTAAATTCCTCCGTGATGGTGCTACTTGGCATCCATTTTGTGTACTTAGTTGGTTTGCAGGGGACTCAGACTGACACAAGACCTTCTCACTGGCACATCCCCTAAACAACACCCAGCAGAGTCACAAGTTAATATAATTTCTTAAATGACATCTCAACCACTGCTCTTATGAATGACCATCTCCCGTAGCACCTTAAGCATTCCTCTTGTGCACACTTCAGAGAAGATCCCCACAAAGATTACCTAAATCTGTTTTGGTGCCAATGGCTCAATCTGTACTTCCAAGGTACTCCACCCATGGATCCCTTTAAATATAGGATTGAGCCCCGTGTCTTAATGGAGGGTTCTTTCGATGTTGAAATGAAGTGAATATACACTCTTCCTCTGGCTGAAATAGTAGACTATGATCTACTTCCAAGGCCACACTTGGGTAAGGATAAGACCTTCCCTTCCCATTGACTAGGAATGATAAGGCTGGAGAGCCCCCCCTGCTGACACATCCTGACTCCATTTTAGTTAGGGCTCCATTGACTGCTAACTCAATCACCATTTGACCAACATCTCAACATTTCCTTCACTTTCAGTCGATAGCAGAAAACGTTCTAATCTTTACTTTGATGATGGTAAACTTTTTTTTTTTAATTCCATGTGATTTCATACCCTTTTTTTCTTTTCCTTCTGTGTGTGGCTTATTTAAATCGACCAAATATCCTCCATTTTGTGTGGGGCAAGCCCAGGCTGTTCCATGATGGGTCACTTTGGCAGAAAGACTTTTTTGACTTAAAAACCAATCAAAATCCAGCAGATGCAGCAAAAGTCTTTTCCACCCACCTCACTACCTAAAAAAAATTTAGAGAGAGAACTTGCCCTAGGATAATAGCTATCACCATAGGTAACTACATTATGATACAACCAGGTTTGAGAAACAGGGAGGAACCTAATTAGGCTTGTTTGAGGAAAGTTCTCTATAGCCTATTGTTTCTGAGTGGCCCAGAGAATATTTGCTTACCAAGTATTTCCTCTTTTTCTTCTTCCTGTGAATTGCATTTCTTCCCTTGGAGTTCCCAGATTTCTACCTTGTTCTTTTTCCTCGTTCTTCTCTTCTCCTCAAAGACATATATACCTTACTTTTCCAGTCTTTGCAACTTTTCTGTCTGTGTGGAGTCTCCATATGTATGATTTAATTTTGATTTTCCTGTTGATCTCATGCCAATATGATTTTTAGTCAACAATGAGAACGTCCTCTTACGGTCCAGTTCATGCTTTTGTATAACCTTCAACCAATATTTAGCTCCTATTTTATATAATCAGTGTTAAGGAAGAAAAAGAGACAGACAGAAATAGAAAGAGCTCAGCATCTATGTTTTCAGAGAAAATAGGAGACACTTAGTACCACGTCCTCAAATATGATGTGGATTAACTCACTGACACGTTCCTAACACATCCCATGTGTGTGTACCCAGTAAAAGCTCAAGAAACATTGCTTTAATGGTGTATGCACATTATTTTCCAAATACAGACTTTCTCAGACTATAACTTTTCTAACATACACCTAACTCACTGACCTATACTCTCTACCTTATAGCTTGTCTAATTATAGCTTCTTTGAGATTTCAGCAGCCCTCTGATGTGAGGGCAACCAGGATCGCAATGTTTCCACAGGCAACTGTGGCTTCTAGAGTGGCTTCTAGGCCATTATCATCAGTCCTAGGACTCCAGGTGGGAGAAGTATTAAGCTACTGTCCCACATTCCACTGGACCCTCCAGTATCCTGTGCCAGATTCTACATGAACTGGTAAATATCACAGTTCCTCTGTGTGTATGAGACAAGAGGAACAACAAATATTTCACAAACATTGAAGACTTTCGATCCTGTTCTGATATACCCTGTGAAGAACACACAGATTTACTCTGTACAGAATTCAGATGTACCACAGATGCTTTGTGTGTAGGACTCATTATGGTTGCCATTCTGTGCATGCAAAAGCTGAGGGGCCAACACTTTCACAGAAACAATATCACACCAAGATCCTCTCTGAGATAACGGCTACGACCCCAAGCATGCTTGTGCTTGGGAGCACCATTGTAACATTTCATACCCTCTCTGCCATCAATGTTATTTTTCTCTTTTTCATTAGACTATGTGGGGGAATGAACAACTCAGCCTTAAACAATGCATGTTTCCCAAATGCCAGCCCCATTTCTAAACAGTGTTTGCCAATGTTTCATGTATCTACAAATCAGTTGGGATTTCCATTAAAAACTGATTCGGGGGCACCTGGGTGGCTCAGTGGGTTAAAGCCTCTGCCTTTGGCTCAGGTCATGATCCCAGGGTGCTGGGATCGAGCCCCGCATCAGGCACTCTAGTCAGCAGAGAGCCTGCTTCCTCCTCTCTCTCTGCCTGCCTCTCTGCCTACTTGTGATCTCTGTCAAATAAATAAATAAAACCTTTAAAAAAAAAAAAAAACTGATTCGGGGGCTCCATACTCATATTTCATGAATCGCCAGGTCTAGATGAAACACATTAATTTTGTTTTTAGCTTTTTTCTTTTAAGATTTTATTTAGTCATGTTCTGACTCTCTCTTGCTCGCTCCCTCTTAAATAAATAAATGAAATCTTTAAAAAAGGGGTACCTGGGTGGCTCAGTTGGTTAAGCAATTGCCTTTAGCTCAGGTCATGGTCTCAGCGTCCTGGGATCAAGCCCCACATCGGACTCCCTGTTCAGTGGGGAGCCTGCTTCTCCCTGTCCCTCTGCTCCTCTGCCTGCTTGTGCTCTCTTGCTCTCTTTATCAAATAAATAAATAAAAATCTTTTAAAACAAAAGAAATCTTTAATAAAAAAAGATTTTATTTAATTTATTTGAGAGAGAGCACCTGCATGCATGTGTGTGCACCGGTTGGGGAAGGGCAGAGGGAGAGGGAAAAGCAGACTCCCCACAGAGCATGGAGCCACACATGGGTTTGAGCCCAGGACCCTGATGTTGTTGCCTGTGCCAAAGTCAGACAGTTAACAAAATGAGCCACCCAAGCATCCCTAATTTGTATTTTTAACAACCATGGAAGTCACTGGTCACAGACTGCATTTCCCGTAGTACTGAGCTAGAAAAAGCAGCATATACCTGAATCCCTTATACCCAACCGTCCTGTGTCTACACAAATACTGCCATTCCCAGTGAGGATTACTAGCACCTCCAATAAAGATAATTTCTGCTGATCTCCTTCAAGTTGCGTTTGGGACTCAGTAAGGCAGTGGTGTGTGAGGATGGCTGTTTGGGATAAATAGTATGTGCTCATGCATCAAAACGATGTTTATTGAGCAGCAACTATATGCTCCAGGTATAGGATGTCTGGGTGTGTGGCTACAGGATGCACTCCGCCCAGGACACTGGGCTGGGAATCTTACAGACATTATGTAAGTTAATCTTTCTAAAGCCCTGGGAATTGGGTACCTTATACTCAGTTTATTCCAGGAGGATTTAGATGCTGGCATACCACCCTGGGAGTAGAATTTCCTTCTTTCTTATTCACTATCAGTAATCTTAAAACTAATGTTGGATGTGATGGCACATATAGAGAGAGGAGAATGGGAGAAAGAAAGAGTGGATTAGAGGCTCTGAGGGAAATTGGATGCATCAATCATTTGCATTCGTGTGCTTAGTTTTAATGTATGGACTATGACTGGACATCCCAGGAACGGAAGATGGGATGGTAAGTGTCATCTTGGAAGTATTGTTTTAACTAGAAAGACAAAGCTGACCACCAAATTGTAAGTATTGTATTCTCTTTTATCTGAGTCTGAACCTCAGGACAGTGGGAATGCCAACTCAAGCCCCACAAGAGGTGGACCCATCAGAAACTCTGTTCGCTGAGCTGTTCTGAGAAGGAAGGAGCAGGGATTGGCAGTGGAGCCATGGAGAGCAGTTTTGTGGTCTGAGGTCATTTTCCACAGAATCTGAACTGACAAATCTCTGTTAGGCTCTAGCAGCCACCGTTAGCCAGAGGGACTATTCCCAGTGGAAATTCTTGGGCAGCTGAGCTCTGAGTCTACAATATTAGGGCCCAAAGTAGGAAACAGAAATCTAGGGTTGACAAAAGCTCCACTGGAGAGGTGGGACTGATGGGCGCCTTATGCATTCACATTGCACAGGGTGATGGTGGATGTCCAGCCCCTGATCCCCACCTGCTCTGGGGTCCTCTGCATTGTGGCAGGTGCCTTACTCAGGACCTTGAAGGGTTCAGCTGTGTTCCCTTTCTGTGCCTATGTGATGCTTTGACACCAGGAGAGGCAGAAACCAGAGAGGCCATCCAAAACTCTGGGTGTAATAACAATGTTGGTCAGCTGACAGACTGGTCTGTCCATAGACTCGGGCCCCAGCTTGCCTGAACTGTGAACTCGGATGTCTGTGCTTGGTTGAGATATTGGAGGCAGATCCTCTGAGACCTGAGCAGGTGAAGGGAGGAGCACTTGACTGCGGGTTTGGCCTTGAGAGGAGCTGTGTGTGTCCTTTGTGTGCATGGGCAGCATTTGGTGGAAACTTCTCTGCCCAGGAGCAGTGAGGAGCCATTACCAAGGGTGAAGGCTGGGGAAACTGGGGATAGAGTCACACTGCTGTGTCATGCACATGTGCAAAAATGGGCAGAGCAAGACAGGGAAACATGTAACATTGAGTCCTCTTGCAACGTGGGCAAGATGTTTAGGCCACTTGAAGGTCTGAATTGCAATGGGCTTAGCTGGGTTTTCTGTTCAAGGTCCAACAAGGTCAAAATCAAGATTTTATGAGGGACTGGACTTTCTCTGCAGCCTCTAGCAGGGACTCTACCTCCAGGATTATTTCTTGTTGATAACGTTCATCTCCTTCTGTTGACCCATGCCTTCTCCATGGTCACCACTTGTCCACAGTATCCCCAAAGAAGAGAGAAAATATTGACTCTCATGGTTGACTCACAATTTTACCTGTGGTCCTTTACTGTATATTCCATTGTGTTTTATATACATAAGGTTTTTGCCTCATGGGCTGAAATTAGACACTGTTGACAATTGTGAATCAAATGCAAATCAGGGAATTAATGAGGAGGAGAAGGAATTAGTGACCTCCAATAGAACTCCTGGAACTCCATCACCCCTGCTCCATCCCTCTACACCCTCTACCTCTAACCCCCATGGGGGCCTGAATCTCTCATGACCAGCAGATATCGAGGAACCCTAGCACTCTCCCTCCAAATGACCCTTCTAGGCTTTCTCATGCTCTTCCTCATTCATCTTGTGCATTTTAGTCCTATAAACCAATAAACCCCTCTTCACCTCATTCTAGAACCCACAGTCCAAACTCCCTTCCATTGTCCCTGAATCCTCCATTGTTTCCTCCTCCTCCATTGTCATTTATGGCCCTCTCCCCACAACATCATTTTAACAACTTCAGCCCAGTTATTGTGCCTTTTATGTCTACTGCCCTCAATATCTCAGCCCTCTTTTCTCAGGAGTCCTTAGTTTCCTCATGACCCCACACTCATTATATCCAACCCTACACTCCTGACTTTCCCATGGGCCCTTGAGCCTACTGATGCCCACTGGTCTGACAGCTGTGAAGATCCCCTCCACCCACATTAAATACCTGTGTCCATTAGGTCCCTAGGCATCAGCCTTTTTCCTAGCACTCATCTCTGGTTGGAGCACTGAACACCTCAGGCCTCCATTCACCAGCAACTATCCCTCTTCCACCGCTATGCTCTTTAATCCTTCCTAGGCAATAAGGTTTGCATGCCTTTTACCCAACCTTGATTTTTAACTCCCTTTTGCCAATTAATTCATCACCCATTATTCTCTTCTTTCCCAAGATTTCCTTCACCCTCTTATTCCCACAACACACATATGCCTCATATCCTAAATATCCCTGCATACTACCCCCCAAACCTTAAAACCTGTAGTGCACTTTAACCCCTCCATGACATTTAAGTCCCCAGTGCCTTTCTGCCCTGTTGGGGGTTACATCATGTGCCTCAGATAAATATGCTCATCTTAATCCCCAGTACTGTAATTGTAACCCTTTTGGACAATAGGATGTTTGCAGACGTAAAGCTAAAATGAGCTCACATGGGTTCAGGTAAACCCGAATTCAATGACTGCTGTTCTAATGAGAAGAGGGAAGGTTAGGCACACACAGAATGATGAAGAAAAAGACAGAGATGCATCTACTAGCCAAGGAAGATCATGGATAGCTGGCAGTCTCCAGGAGTTAGAAAGAGGGAAGACTCAATTCTCTCAATGAAGTGTGGCTCTGCCAACAGCTTGACTCCAGATACCTAAGAGCTCCCAGATCTGTGAGACAGAATTTTTGAGGTTGTTTAGCCACTCAGTTGGGCTAATTTCTTACAGCAGCCCTAGAAATCTAACACAGGTCCTGTCCTCCCTTTCCTGTGGCTCTGTTACCCTAAGCCCCCAGACTCTGTGCACTCCATTTATCCCCATGCCCCTCATTTTTATCCCACTGTATCACTCCTTGTCTTCCTGCCACACACCTTGACCTTAAGTGGCAGAGCTCCTTATTCTTTCCATGGCACATGTTGTGAATATGGTCCCTGTGGAGTTTTTCTGTGTTGGAAGGAGTATACAGAGTGGAAAGAGCCTTGGTTTTCAGGCATCCAGAGTACCATCCTTGACCCCGTTTTTCCATATACAAACACTTCCTGGAGATACACTCTCCCATGTGACTAAATGAGATTTATGAACCCCAGAGTGTCTCTGTGAGCTTATGTCATTGGAAGGCTGTTTCATTATGAATGTGTGCTGCTGGAGGAGTCTGTAAGTGTTGTCTCTGTTTCTGCATGGGTGCCTGTGAACGTGGGACTCAATGTGTGAGTAGGGAAGGGACTGTGTGTGAGTATATGTGATCGTGTATTTAAATGTCTGAGTGAGTAGACGAGGTACCTGTGTGTATAGAATGTGCATTGCCCCCAGTTATGGCTCTAACCTATACCCTGGCGATTGCGGTTGCTTTGGGAAGGAGATGGGTCAGATGTGGATTGATTTCCTTGAAATATCAAAGGATTGTGTCAGTTTTCATACTTTTTCAATAATTAGGAAATTAATGCGTATTACAAAATTGAAAAAATAAGAACCATGGTAACCATTCAGTTCTCAGTGCTCTTCAATTAGAAATGACTTCACTGATATTTTTTTAAATGGTGCAATCTGCTTATTAAACATTCTTTTCCTGGTCTCATTGTTGTAAGAAGCTCTTTTATAACATTTGTGGTCTTCAAGGATATTGTTCTCTTTAGAATTGTTACTAATCCTGGGATCAATATTGTGAGATTCTATTTTCCTGCCAAGTGTCCTTAATCTTTACTTTGCAAACTGATTTTCACTCATGCAAATTAACATAGTAAAAATTACTATTGGAAGGGCTGGGTGGCTCAGTCAGTTAAGCATCTGCCTTTGGCTCACCTCAGGGTACCAGGGTCCTGGGATGGAGTCCCACATCAGGATCCCTGCTCAGCAGGGAGTCTACTTCTCCCCCTCTTTCTGCCTCTCCCTTAGCTGGTGCTAACTCTCTCTCTCTGACAAATACGTAAATAAAATCTTAAGGAAAAAAACGAAATTATTGTCATTTCATTTTAATTCTTCCATCACTATATCTATCAAGTTCTTTGATTGCTTTCTTCTGCTTATGAATTAGGCACAACTTCATGGTCAGAAGATTAAGGAGGAG
>NW_022631101.1:6590657-6611661 GCF_010015895.1 Lontra canadensis
TGCTTATGAATTAGGCACAACTTCATGGTCAGAAGATTAAGGAGGAGCTGAGAATTACACTTCCAGAATTTCTCAGGGAAACATAGAATCCAGTGAAATCCTCAAGCTTGGTGCCCATCCCTCATGGGTCAGTCTTCAGCACGTTCTTCTGTCTCTCATATGACAGCATTTTTGCTATCCAGGGATGTTGAAAGAGAAACACTTTTAACAGTCTTAACACTGGTTGCAGTTGTATGACCTCATAACAGAAACTTACAATTGATAATTGGAAACTGAGAAAAATATTTTAAAAAATATTCTCACCTTCAGGGGCGCCTGGGTGGTTCAGTCGATTGTCTGCCTTTGGCTCAGGTCATGATCCCAGGGTCCTGGGATTGAGCCCCGCATCGGGCTCCCTGCTCAGTGGGAAGCCTGCTTCTCCCTCTCCCACTCCCCCTGCTTGTGTTCTCTCCCTCGCTGTGTCTCTCTCTGTGAAATAAATAAATAAATAAATAAGTCTTAAAAAAAAACCTCTCACTTCCACCAACCACCAAACTCACATTTAAACAGGATCATAGGGACGCCTGGGTGGCTCAGTCGGTTAAGCCGCTGCCTTCTGCTCAGGTCATGATCCCGGTGTCCTGGGATCGATTCCAACATTGGGCTCCATGCTCAATAGGGAGCCTCTTTCTCTCTCTGCCTCTACCTGCTTGTGCTCACTCTCTCCCTCTCTGACAAATAAATAAAATATTTTAAAAAAATAAATAAACAGGATTATAAATGTATTATTATGTATCCCATATATATACACCATTTTGTCCTATATGTATTTTACATATATCATTATATATATTCTATGTCATCTTATATGTATATAAATGAAATGTATATAATGTATATAAATATTTGTATAAATATATATAAATATTTAGAAAATGACATAGATCAGTAGGTCGAAGTGAGCTATTTTCTTGAATGCTTAATATTCTGAATCGGCTTACAATGTGATTACCGAGAGAGCTGTATTAACATCATTCTGAAGAGTGGAGGAATATCCTTTACGTGTATTTATCATCTACTCCAAATTGACTGACTACTTCATTATAAACTTGTTCACATTAAAAACTAGGCTGGTGAACCACTAAAAGTCATAATACCAATATGGTCAATTGATACAATCCCTAAATAAAGAAAAAGAATTACCTTTTCTAGATCCCCCCAATAATGCCTTTATCGAAGACTGTGTGTATATAAACTTTTCATGTACACTGGATAAAAGATTAGCAAGTACATCTTTTTTGCCCTCCACATTTAAGGTCATAGATGCCCATTTTCACATGAGTTTACATATACTAAGGTTCCTCCACAACTTCACATTTCAAATGAATACCTTTTCTCTAGGATCCATTCTGCAAGGCTTCTAACTGACCATTTCTCTGCGGCCCCTAACTGAATTTGTCATCCAGCTGGACCACAGCCTATTATCCCACGGGTCCATAGTTTTCTTCCGTTTCTTGAATGACCATCTCATATGTGCATCCTTGTGGATAACACTGTCCTAAATTCCCATTTGTCACATTGAAATTTACATACTCTAATATATGTCTATAATCTGCTATTTGTTTTAGCACCTAACAATTCATTAGCACATAGACACTTTTCCACTGTACACATTAATCATTTGATTTCTACAAGGCCACGACAAATATATGGCTTTTCCTTTAAAATTGCTATTACATGTTACTTTTAATTATTGGGACAAAGCTCAGTCTGTCCCGGTCACTGCTTGCCTGTAATGTGTCGAATAATAGAGTGTAGGACTCGGTGGGAGATGAATGAGTGTAAACATTTTAACATTGTTAAAACATAGAATTTACATCTCTAATTATATTAAGGGACTTGATTTCCTTATCCAGTCACAACAGAGCCCAGATAGACTGGAGTCAGGTCAGGGCTCATGAGAAGAAAGGGACAGACAGGTGGGAAACATGCAGCAGATGGTGCAGAGATGTTCCCCATCAACCAGTTGGGGTTATGAACAAGAGCACTGCACCCCTGAAGACAGAGGTGAGGGTGTTCAATGACACAAAGGTGCCCAGTATGACAAGGATGTTCTGGGTGACTGTGGTCTGCTGGGAGGGTCTGGGGAAAACCCAATTTCTACGAATGTGCTGGATCCCTGCTTCTTTTGCCTGGGCAGCACGGAAAGCAGGGAGCCACTGGCCCAGATCATGAGCCCCAAAGGTGAAACACCAGGGAGTAACAGCCACGTGCAAACCGTGGCACTGTGAGTTCTCCTTCAAATGTAGCAGAACAGTGTCCAAAATCTTTCTTCTTCGTGATGTGTTTGCTACTCCAATTGCCAGCCACATACATAGGAAAAATCACATTGATTAGCATATATAGCACCCAATAAAGGAACATAATTGAACTCAATGTACTCGGGAGACTTCACTTGGAGCTCTGCCCACCTGGAGTTCCAGGAACTGAGCATGAGCACCTGAAAGACACTCGGGAGGCAGGTGGTGCTAAGAGACACACCCCTGCCCACGCTGTGAAGCTAGAACAGTTCGTATTCAAAATCTTTGAGGATGTTTTTCAGAGCCAAACCTGCCATTGCCTGCGTGACTCCTTTAGAAAAATACAAGCAAGGAGTGCCTATGGTCAGGTGTTTGAGAATCAGATCTGTGGACCTTACCTGTGCCCAGGGGAGTGAAAAGGAAGGTATAATGGTGAAGAAGAGAGAACTTCTTCAGGTTTCCCACTATACCCTGTAATAAAAAAATGTTACTCCTATTGTCAAGTGTTTAAAGGCCATCGTACTGGCTTCCAGATGACTGCGGTTCATCTTTGTTGCCTGAGATCCATGGAAATATGAGGCAGGCATTCAATGGAGCATGGCAGTGGAAAGTCAATAGGTAGCACTTCTTACTAGTTTCTACTCAAAGAAAATTACAAAAATACACTTCCTTTTGTTAAAAGGCTTCCAATGTTCAACCATATTAGGCTTTAAATAGGAATGTGCATGAAACACTGAAAAGAACAATGTACATGTGTTACTTTTAAGTTTATTTTTTTCATGTGTTACTTTTTTTTTTTTAAAGATTTTATTCATTTATTTGACAGAGAGAGAGAGATCACAAGTTGGCAGAGAAACAGGCAGAGAGAGAGAGGGGGAAGCAGGCTCCCTGCTGCGCAGAGAGCCCGATGTGGGGCTTGATCCCAGGACGCTGGGATCATGACCTGAGCTGAAGGCAGAGGCTTTAACCCACTGAGCCACCCAGGCGCCCCTCATGTGTTACTTTTTAAAAATCTTCATGACTCTAATATGGGCCCATACAGAGTTTTAATTTGTAGAGGAAAATGATACGACACACAATTTTAAAAGCTAAAAAATGTTAAAATCTGAAAAAATATTTTAGCCAGTTTTTAAAGTTTTAGATTTTCAAACTTCACATATTTATATGTGAAAATGTGCATACAGCTTATGGGCATAGTGCTGTATTGTAGCAAAGACAGTGCTTTAACTACTGTGCTACAGGAATTAATCTTGACGGCTGGGTTTTCAACTAATTTAGATCTCTGCTTAGTTTTGTCTCATACCTTGACATTTTAAATTCGTATTTTTTTAGTTTGTTTTCACAATATTCTTAGGTATAAATACTCTACAGGTCGGTATGGAGTCTGAAGAAAAACTTGGGGTTTTTATTATGTTAGATGAACTACTGCAGTGTAATAGGAAAAGGAATCTGCCCCAGGACAACTTGGATTTCCCGAAAACAGAATGACTTATTTCTTAGACAAACTCTTCTGTGTGTGCCAGTGTCCAAGTGCGACGTGAGATACCACAGTACGTCCAGAGTATTCGCATTATGAAACAATCCACGTGATGCCACCACTGTGAAACGTCAACTTTGACCCAGTTTGGGGGAGAAATGAAGTTATTGGTATCATCAGACCACCTTTCTCCGTTCACACCTGTGTAAAATGAAACTGTTATATATACATATATATATATACATATATATATATATACAGTGAAACGTGTGAAGTCTTGTGCATGGTGGAAAGTTGGGGGAAATGCATGCCGAGCTTGTGCTTGGTACTAAAATCTTTTTTAAAGAAGAGAAAATATCAAATCTTTTTTAAAGAAGAGAAAATATCACAAAGTGCATTTCAGCCGAACAGCTGCTCTGTGAAACCCAGGATGCGAAGCTTTTTTGAATACCTCTTACTTCCTCGCATCAACGGTCTCTTGATAATCATCAGAAAATGATGTTAGAGTAGGGATGGTTTCAAAGTCTCCCTTACATGCATCCTGACCCATAGGTAGAGAAAAATATTTCTATTTTTGAAACTTTCACTCAGAGGCTGTTCTTTTAACAACTTGAAACCCTTTACCTCTCTTCCTCTGAGGTGTCCTCCACAGTGGGCTTCTTCTCATTGACTGGTTTCCTTACTTGCTTGTTCTACTGAAGGCTGGCTCTCTGAGTATTTCTCCCCTGTATCACAGAATCTTCTGTCAGTCCTCACTTCTTTCTCCTCGGGCTGTGTATATGCCCTGAACAATTCTCACCATGAAGGAATGACCTAAAGCTCTTTTGAAGGTTAGCTTTGGGGGTGTTTCAGTTTTGACACCCAAGATTCCTTTTGGAGTTGGCAGTCAGGTTCTGGATATCAAAGAGGAGGGACAGCCTGTAGCGCTTAGTAGGCATAGGATATTGGGCTACTCGGTTTAGACTGGGATTAAAGAAAATGCAATGTAATCCAGATGGGGTCAATGACCCCAGTAAAGGGCAAAGTCCTGAAAAATGCAGAGTACTTAGCTCTGCCAGAATTTGAAAAACTCACTAGAGTATGAACAAGAGCATTGCTGAATTCTGAATACCAAAGAGAGGTGTTATAGGGAATAGAATAAATCATTCCATAACCTGACATCAGTTCTTACTGACACTGCCTTTAAAATCCTATGACAGAGCACCTGGGTGGCTCAGTGGGTTAAGCCTCTGCCTTCAGCTCAGGTCATGGTCTCAGGGTCCTGGGATCCAGCCCTACATCAGGCTCTCTGCTTAGCAGGGAGCCTGCTTCCTCCTCTCTCTCTCCCTGCCTCTCTGCCTACTTATAATCCTTGTCTGTCAAATAAATAAGTAAAATATTTTTTAAAAAAAGATTTAGAAAAAAGAAAAGAAAGAAAAATAAGGTTCGGGGCAACTGAATGGCTCCTTGGGCTAAGCGTCTGCCTTCAGCTCAGGTCCTGATATCAGGATCCTGGGATTGAGCCCCACATCAGGCTCCCTGCCCAGCAGGGAGCCTGCTTCCCCCTCTTCCTCTGCCTGCTGCTCTGCCTACTTGTGATTTCTGTCTGTCAAATAAATAAATGGAATATTAAAAAAAAAAAAAAAGAAAAATAAGGTTCAATTGCAGAGATATTGTCTTTTAATCCTATGTGATAATTAAAATATTTACTCGTTGGCTAATACAAATTTTTTACTTATAACATCTAAGAAAAATGGATATGCTCTTAATTATATTGTTAAATGTAACATCCACCATAATTCTGCTTTTGTCTTTTGTGGAAGGCATGCTTCCACATGCTTCATGCCTGGAAATGCTGTATACTCTCATACATTTAGTCAAACATTGTAAGATGATGTTTAACTCTTTCTAGAAGTTATCTGTATTTTTTCTATTTTAAATAGTTTATATTAACGTTATAGCAGATAAATCCATACCAGTTACTAGACAGTCTATTCTGGAGAACATAGGAATTAGCTGTATCTTCCAAAGGTGCTTTTCCTACTGACCTAACTCTGTCTCCAGACCGTCTTCAGATTCTCCGGCTTCAACATCAGCTCTTTCCTGGCCTTTGAGCCTGCTGGACTTCCTTGCTGACATCAGACTTGCCATCGGTCACACTTAGGTTAGGCAATTCATAAAGCAAGCTTTCCTTCCTGCTATATATGTAGAGATATATAGAAAAACAGAGATCTATAGAAATATAGATATTAAAAACACAGAATTACACAGATACCCATTCTACTGATTCTTAAACTGACAGATTTTCACATCTCTACATTTTCTTCATCCAACATCAAAGCATTGAATGTAACTCATACTAGTAATTATGTGTTCGTTGACAAACCTTCTTGTGTGCATTTCAAAATTGTTTTTGTATCATCACAAAACTTAAGACACACAAGAAAGTTAAATCCTAAATTCCCGTTGAAATCTTACAAGTGTGTGTGTGTTTAATAGATCAATTTATGTAGTCTTGAGAGGTTATAATACTAAGTCTTCTTATGCAGGCATGTCTTATTTGGGGTTCCTTGTAATAGCTTTATTTGCACAGAATTTCCATAGTGTATAATTCACCCATTTATAATGTACAAATGAACCAGATGGGGTGCCTGGGTGGCTCAGGTCATAATTCCAGAGTCCTGGGATTGAGGCCCACCTCTGGCTCCCTACTAGTTGGGGAGTCTTACTTCTCCCTCTCCCAGGCATCCCCGTTTATTCTCCAAGTGTCAAATGAATAACGTTGTACAACAAATGTGCAAAGAGAGGTTTTTGACTACCTCACACATCGGTGCAAGCATACCATAGTCATAGGCTATTATAAAGTTGCCTGATTATTCTTCACATATTTGTGAATTTTCTCATTTTGTACTTCTAATTGACTTCTAGTTTCGCTCCATAGTGGTTGGAAAAGGTGCTTGGTATCATTTCAATCATAAACTTATTAAGACTTGTGTGGTCTAACATATACCCTATACTGGAGAATGCTCCATGGGCATGTGGGAAGAATGTGTTCTCAGATGCTGTTGCATAGTGTTGGACGTCTGCCTGCCTCTTATCATTGAAGTCTGATGTTCCCTCTCTCATTTTCTGTCTGGATAATCCACCCATTCTTGAAGGCACAATATCGAAGTCCCCTTCTAATGTACTGCTGTATCTTCCTCTGTTCTTGTCTAATAGCTGCTTCGCATGTTATGTGCTTTTATGTTGAGTGCATAAATAATTATAAAAGTTTTATCTGTTTGTTGAATTGACCTCTTTATTACTTTTTTCTTTTTAAGGAAAAGCATTCATTTGAAAAATGTAAAAGAATACTATAGATCAAACAAAATTAGTCTTTAAAAGTTAAGTGACTCCTATGTATCTAAATTTTGACAAATCAACACAACCATCCAATGCACAAAAAGACTGTTCTTTGCTCAAGGAGTAGAAAGCAATTTAGAGAAATGTCTTGTCACTACAGACTCTACATGAATACACAGACCTACAGCTTTAATGTAACAAATCATAACTACACGTGTTAGCTACCTTTCTCCAAAATTAAAGGCGTGAACCTTTTATATTTAGCAAATGCATATATAACGTATACAACTGTTGGTCATAGGTAAGCCATGCTACAAACATTGAAGCAACTAGAATATAAGGGTTTCTTACGGGAAGATGTACATTTCCAAAAAAACCCCAGCTTGGACTAAATCCACTATCACAACTAAGGCAAAGGTGACCCATAGGAAGCCTATCATTTGCAACTGAATATAAAGAAAAACTGCCCTGTCCTTCCAAAACCAAAACAATGGAAGTCTTTTTTGACATATATTTTTGCCAAAAAATATATCATTATGAACACTGCACAAAGTCAGCCCATTATATTAAATGAGCTTTGCCAGGTTTTACTACACTCTATGGCTTAAAGTTTATTTTCACTGATGTAAGCAGAGCTAACCTGCTTTCTTTTTTATTCCATTTGCATGGAATATTCTTTTCCACACCTGCACTTTCAGTCAGAATGTTCTTAAAGCTGAAGTGATTCTCTTGAAGACTGTATACGGTTGGGTCTTGTATTTCTTTCCTTTCAGGCAATCTGTATCTTTGGATTCAAGAATTTAGGCCCTTTATATTTAAAGCAAGTATCACTACAAGTATGGAGTTACAGTCTGGCTGTTTAGAATTATTCATCGCTTTCTCATTCATTAGCTATCATTGTGATTTGATGATTTTAAAGAAGGGAATACTTAGATTATTTTCTCTTTATGTCTTCTGTATCAACTACATTGCTTTGATTTTGTCATTACCGCGAGGCTTAGAGAAGACATCTGGTAGCACTCTATTTTAACTTCTTACCAGCTAGTATTTCATACGAAAACACTTTCAGGACTCTGGTAATTCTCTAAAAATGTGGATGTATGAGTGTATGTCATTTTACAGAAGTTAGCTATTCTCTGATATGTCAGGATTTCTTCATTTCAACCCCATCAACTCAGACTCTCTAACAATTACTACTGTGAAGACTGCCATCTTGTTTTCATTAAAAACACCAATTAGCAAAACCTGTAATTGGTAATGGTCACAATTTTTTTTTTTTTTTTTAGTTTTAATAAATGGAGAATGATGTCCTAAACAACTACTTCATGAGGATCTATATCAATGTTATAACCACAGGAGGAATATTCATTTAGATTTTCCTAATATATTGTATGTTACACAGTCCTTCATCTTCCATGGAAATTAGATATGCATAAGTACCACCTAAAGAAGAAGGGCATCTCATATCCCTGATGCAACAACGATGACCCACATACGTTCACACACTTACTAGGAATAAATGAATTTTCTGAAGAGTTCTCAGAGTAGAAGCACATGAATAATTACAAGTCACAAATCTCATATAGCATCAATGGAAACACAAACACACTGAAATTATATCCATGCGAAAATCCCTTCTATCTTTTGAAGCATAATAGCACATACATTATCTAACTAACTTTGCATTAAGATTTTTTTTATATAATCTATGAAGAGAGTGACTGGTGTACTGCTCTGTTCTGGAAACTCTATGACATTTATTGGCATTTGATGTTCAACTAAATACATTTCTATGGACTTTTATCTGTCAAGTTCCTTTTCTTCTCTGAATTCTCTGATGTTTCCTAAACTGTAAGAGACAGTCTTTCCTCATTCATTATGTTTGTAAAGTTTGACCCAAGACTGCATTTTGGGATACCGAGTGAGGACTGAATTTTAGTTAAAGGCTTGGCCACTGTCTTTACATATTACAGTTTTGCTCCTGGATGGTAACAATGATGTTGAGCAAGTTATGACGTCCAGCCAGAGGCCTGCCATGTTCTTTCCATTTCTAGTATTTCTCCTCAGTATGAACTCTGGGATGCTGACTTAAGTGTTGAGCAATCCAAAAGCTTTACCACATTCTTTACAAGGTTTCTCTCTACTATGAATTCTGTAATGCTGGGGGAGGCTTGAGCACTAGGAAAGGGTTTGCTGTATTTTTCTATGTGTAAAATCACCTCCACTATACATTCTTGGATAAGGAACAAGGGTTTAGCATTGCCTAAAGGTCTTGCCACATTCTTTTTGTGTGTATAATCACTCTCCAAAATGAATTCTCCGATGTGGAGTTAGAGTTCGGCAGTCCTCCCAAATTCTCTCAGTCTTCAAAACTGTTAGGACTAGTTCCAGGAGGAATTCTGTGATGTTGCGTAAGGCGTGACTGATGGATAAAGCCCTGGTCACATTCCTTACATTTCTAAGGTTTCTCTCCAGTATGACTTAAGTGATGTACACGAAGGGATGCATGCCACTTAAAGGCCTTGCCACATACTTGACATTTGTAAGGTTTCTCACCAGAATGAATTCTCTGATGTCGAGTAAGGCCTGAATGGAACATAAATACCTTGCCACATTCTTTACACTGGTAAGGTTTCTCTCCAATATGAATTCTGCGATGTTGAGATAGGCCTGAATGGAACATAAAGACCTTCCCACATTCTTCACAATTATAAGGTTTCTCTCCAGTATGAATTCTGTGATGCTGAGTGAGGCTTGATTCCTGCTTAAAAGCCTTGCCACATTCTACACAGCTGTAAGGTTTCTCTCCAGTATGAACTCTGTGATGATTAGTAAGGGTTGATTTATAGGTAAAGGCCTTGCCACATTCTTCACAATTATACGGTTTCTCTCCGGTATGAACTTTGTGATGGGTAGTAAGGCCTGATTTACGGATAAAGGCCTTGCCACATTCTTTACATTTGTAAGGCTTCTCTCCAGTATGGATTTTGTGGTGTTGAGTATGGCTTGAATGCCTGCTAAAGGCCTTGCCACAGTCTTTACATTTGTAAGTTTTCTCTCCAGTATGAATTCTGTGATGGTGAGTAAGGGCTGAGAGCTGCTTGAAGACCTTCCCACACTCCGTACATTTGTAAGGTTTCTCTCGAGTATGAATTCTCTGATGGTGAAAAAGGACTGAGTGCTGCTTAAAGGCCTTCCCACACTCTTTACATTTGTAAGGTTTCTCTCTAAAATGAATTCTGCGATGTTCAATAACGTCTGACTGCCGCCTAAAGGCCTTGCCACATTCTTCACATTTGTAAGGTTTCTCTCCGGTATGAATTCTGTGATGTTGAGTAAGGCTGGATTCCCACTTAAAGGCCTTGCTACATTCTACACAGTTGTAAGGTTTCTCTCCAGTATGAACTCTGTAATGTGTAGTTAAGGCCTGACTGATGGATAAAGGCCTTGCCACATTCTTGACAGTAGTAAGGTTTTTCTCCAGTATGAATTCTATGATGTTCAGTAAGGTGTGACATCTGGTTAAAGGCCTTCCCACATTCTTGACATTGGTAAGGTTTCCCTCCACAATGAATTCTTTGATGGTGAGTAAGGGTCAATGGTAATTTAAAGTCTGTGCTGTATTCTTTACTTTTGTAAGGTTTCTCTCCACTACAGATTGTCTTATGTATATGTGTTCCTGATGACTGACTAAACGTATTCCCAGGCTTCTTATATCTGGATGGGTTTTTTCCCACATAAATTTTTGGATGATCACCAGAACTGGAGGACTGGTTAAAATCTCTTTCACATTCATTAAGATTCTCTCTTATATGCATACTGTTAGACAGAAGGATGGACCTTTGAGCAAAGACTTCCCCACGTTTAATAAGTTTGAAATGGTTCTCAGCAAAATGAGTCCTCAGATGTTTATTAACATTTGAGCCTGGATGAATTTTTTTCTCAGATTCACTGCCTTGAGCAATTCCCTCTCCATTGAAAATGCTCTGGGAATTTTGAAGGGTTGAGTCTTTAGTGAAAGACCTCTCAAATGGATCCCACTTAGCAGTTGTTTCTCCATGCTGAAATCTCTGAAGTTTAGAAATATTTGAATGAAAGGTCAATCCAATCCTATTTTCAAAATTGTTCAAATCATTATGTTCAGCACAGACTCGGTAACTTTCCAGATGTTCTACATTCTCCATCCATAAATATGGACGTTTGAGTGTTTGAGTGGAGCTCCTGCTGACAGAAACACCCTGCCTTGCAGAACTAATGGTCTTAAAAAGGAAGGTTTTACAAAGTATTTTGTATCTTTCACTATCATGGGCAGTAGTCTCAATTTGGATATATCCTTTACGATCATTATCCCAGTCTATCATTAGGTGTAACTTCTCAAGGACGCTATGTTTATATTGACCCATGGATACATCTTGAAATGAAGCTTCTTTGCATGGCTCTGGCAGGAAGCTCAGGGTGTCCTGTGAAGATACAGCTGAAAGATATTGAAAAACAGAAAAGTCAAGTCATTGCATTTACTACTTTCAGACGAATATACTGAGGATGTCTAACACAGCAACCACAAAATCAATCAGAGAACATCAGCACGATGGCTGAGTAGGAAGCATCAGGACTTTGTTCCTCCGTGGACACATCAATTTGCGCATAACATACTGACCACACAGCTTCATAGAAAAGTCTATAGTATTGTCAGGGTCTAACACAAATCACTCTCCTCTGTATCAAATAATCATGAAAAGTACCATTATATAAGCCCAAAATCAGCAGAAGGAAGGAATATTTTTGAAGACTTATGAGAGAGAGAGAGAGAGACAGAGAGGGAGAGCATGAGTGAGGTGAGGGTCAAAAGGAGAGGGGCAAGTCGATTCCTTGCTGAACAGGGAGCCTGAAACAGGATTCAGTCCCAGGACCCTGAGATCATGATCCGAGCTAAAGTCAAAGGCTTAAACACAAGCCATCCTGGCACCCATGGAAGAAAGGAAATTCAACATAAAACAGAAATGAAGAAAATAGAATTTAGCAAGTATAGGAAAGTATCAATAGGAGGATTTAGTTTTCAGGGAAAAAAGATCAAAATTGACAGATCTGTAACCAAATCAAGTTCAGATTGAAAGAGAAGACCAACTAAGATTGGAAGAAGCAGTGTGGTAGCTACTCAGACAAAAGGTTGACTATTTCTTCAAACAATGGACAGATGATAATCTGAAGGGAAACAGACAGAGGAAGGTATCATGGGCTATAAAGAAGAAACTGCACTTTGGTAACCTGGGAAACTACAAAATTTAGACATGACAAATGTCCAGGTTTATGTGACAGATGCCATAATTACTACTGTCTGTGTTCTTTTCTACAAAGCAAGTCCATAAACCTGGACCCAGAGGCTTTCTTTTATTTTTTAAATTCTGAAACATCAACAGAAGATCACAAGGCAATAAAAGAAATAGAAAAATGTGCTCCCATCATGAGAACAAAAGAAATCCCACAAACAAACCCTCAGTTAATAAAGAACTCTTACTTGCATGACAAAAAATTAACCATCATAAAGATGAGCATGGAGAAAGGAAGAGAATACAGGTATGTAACTCAATGAGATCAGAAAACAGGTCATGACCAAAATGTAAACCCAAAGAGACGAAGTATAACAATCAGCCAAGCAGCAACAGGGAGTTAAAGAACACGATGACGGAAGTTAAAAACACACCAGTGGGTCACCCACAGACTTGCTCAAGCAGAAGAAAGAATCAGACAATCTAAAGACCCTTGTCTTGAAGATCAAAGAAAAATGTCAAAAAAGACAGGGTCTGGGACTCGTAAGAGACCTATAAGTGGACCGATATGTACAATAAGGGGACCCCATAAAGATAGGAGAGTGAAAGGGGGCAGAGGGTTGACATGAAAAACTAAAGGCTTCAGGGTGCCTGGGTGGCTCAGTGGGTTAAGCCCTCTGCCTTCGGCTCAGGTTATGATCCCAGGGTCCTGGGATTGAGCCCCGCATCGGGCTCTCTGCTCAGAAGGGAGCCTGCTTCCCCCTCTCTCTCTGCCTGCCTCTCTGCCTACTTGTGATCTCTTTGTCAAATAAATAAAATCTTTAAAAGAAATGGAAGAATTACTTTTGATTACCCCGAAAGTGATTCTCATGCAAAGAGAATATAAATTCAATAATACAGATGTAGAAATTAATGCTAGTATTATAACAACTCACCTAGATATGCTAGAATATTCATAACCACCAGAAATACATAATATGAGTTACAAACAACATATGGGTAATATTTACATAGACAATACAAACATAGTATTATTTGGAAAGGGCATAAGCCTGATTCATATTTGAGTTACATTCGCATTGTTCAAAAGTGTTGAAAACTGTCTTTCTATTAAAAAAGTATGTATTAGGGGCGCCTGGGTGGCTCAGTGGTTAAATCCTCTGCCTTCGGCTCAGATCATGATCTCAGGGTCCTGGGATTGAGTCCCGCATCTGCTGAGCAGAGAGCCTGCCTCCTTCTCCTCTCTCTCTCTGCCTGCCTCTCTGCCTATTTGTGATCTAAAAAAAAAAAAAAAAAAAAAAAAACTAAAAAAAATACATTAAGAAAAAAAACAAACCACAACTAACTAATGTTGTGGAAAGTCCCATACAAAAGGAAGCACATTATTATGGAATATGCAAAACCAAAATAAGCCCAATTTTAACTAAAAAAATCTACAGAATAAAATATATGAATGATTTTAAAGGCAACCTTCTATAGAACTATAATTTTAATTCTGTATATCCATAGAAAAAGGCATTTTCAATTTCGGCTTATGTTCACTCACAGTAAAACTGTAAGGAATCTCCATTAAAATCAAATATGAAGAGGTGTAATGAAAAATATTATGAATAAGGACTTAAGTGACATCAAAATATGTAACCTGCTACTGATATACTCCTCTTCTTACACAGAATTCAAGGTTATAATCAATTCTTTAGAGCGAAGCAGAGAAGCAAGTAACTTCCCTTTCTATATAAGCAAACGCCATCACAGTTGTAAAATATGCAGACAATCATTTTATAAGAATACTAGGGATTAAATCCAGATACATTCTGAGTAAAATAGTTAAAAAAAAAAATAAAAAGCCTTAGGACTGGGGCACGAGGGTGGCTCAGTGGGCTAAAGCCTCTCTCTACTTGCGGCACAGGTCATGATCCCAGGATCCCTGGAACCAAGCCCCGCATGGGGCTCTTTGCTCAGCAAGGAGCCTGTTTCCCTTCCTCTCTCTCTGCTGCTTCTCTGCCTACTTGTGATCTCTGTCAAATAAATAATAAATAAAATCTTAAAATTAAAAAAAAAAGCCTTACAATTAATTTTCCCTGAACTAAAATTCCATTTATGAACAGAACATTTTTTTCAATGTGGGAAATTTACTATCTACATCACTTCTTATAAACCAAATGCTCATGTCATATTAGGACTTTTGATCTTATAAGTAGAAATGAGTCTCACAGACAACTAATAAGAAAGTGAAAACATATGACAAAGTCACAGGAACCTCGTATTATGAAACAAAATTATAAAATGATGCAATTACTAATAAGCTAAGAATTGAGACTTTATTTCAGACTATGGGTTCTACAAGTTCTGAATCCCCTATAACATTAATTTGTGTAGGAAATCTAGCAAACAAATAGAGACATTACATTAGTTCACCACTGGGCAATGGAACACATGGAACGGAAACTTCTCCTTTGTACAAAGAGAAATGAACATTTGAACGTTTGAAGTGAAATAAAGAATTATATTGTCTAATCTTAGGGAAATGCTTTGTTACCCTATGAACTGACTGAGTCTCAGTTTTATATGTTTAAGATTAAAGCCTCCATAACATTGGAAAGCGTAAGCCAGAAACCAGGTGGTGTCTATCTCCAGTGTTCCGGGGATTTCCACACCAATCCCCAGCATGCCCACCACAACTCAGGCACACTATCTCACATGAAGCAAATGTGTGATGCAAAACGTAGAAGAGACTCAGCATAGAGACCCTCAGAAATAGGGAGATTTTACCAAGACTCTCAAAGCAATGGAAGAGTTCTCAGATGATGGAGACCCTCCCACTCCCAGGAGAGTCTCCTGGTCTTCCCTGTGGACATGATGGACCATCACTGGAGCTGAAGCAGAATCCTTAGAGAAAATAAAAGCATGATAATGTTGGCTCACAGATGTCCCTCTGGGAGAGACAGAGACATAAGCGGGGCTTCTCCAACTGATTTTCATTCAAGCAGAGCTACTGGAACCACATTTGAAGGTTTACCTTCCTCTTTCAGACTTGGACTTCACCATTGTCATCTGCTTCATCCATTCCCACCTACCTGGATCAAAGACCACTGTCTTCTTTCTCTTTACATCCCAAGGGTCCTTCTTTTGCTCCAAAAAGGAGACCAAATCAGGCTTTGAAACAATGAGACCTGATTAATAGAGAAACCAAATACACATATTGCTGGAAAGTCTTTCAATCCACACTGCGCTCAAAGAGAGAACATTGCAGAATTCTAAAAGATGATTTCTCAAACACTGTTGACCAGCACCCCCTGTAGAAAGAGAAGGGCTTTCAAATAGTCACATCCTAACTTGCACTTCTAAGTACTGCTGATACAATAATAAGGAGTGAAAATTGGAGTTTAAATGCAGGCAGTACCATTTTATGCCACGCCAGGCTTTCAACAGCCGCTGATCTATAGAAATGATGTTACCTGAAGGAAGGGGAGGCTAAAGCTGAAAAGCAATCGTCAGGAGGATTTTGACTACACCTACCAATCCTTACAAGTGTTCCTTAGTGCAGTGACCTGATCTCCAGTTATGCAAAGAGGAATCATCCAAGAGACAGTCTTCAAAGGAGAATGAAACCCTGAGTGTGGTCTGGGAAATCTGGAAGGAGTCATTCTCACCCAAGAAGAGCAGGTGTCTGTAGTTCTCCAACATCACATCCCTGTACAGTTGCTGCTCAGTGTGGGTCAGGCGTCCCCACTCCTCCTCGGAGAATTCGATGGCCACATCCCTGAAGGTCAGCTGTCCCTGCAATAAATACCACAGTCACCAAATGCCACTGATACAGTTCACAACGGGCCCTAAGATCAAAGAGGAAGAGTTAGTGTCTCCAGCTAGACCCCAACACCTGACCTTCACTGCATACCTGACTATCCCCACCAAACTTTATCCCACATTTGACTTAACCTTTTCTTTTCACCTTATCCTTTTTTAAAATTTTTTCAAATTTTAATTTAATTTAATTTCTTTTCAGTATTCCAGAATTCATTCTTTATGCACCACACCCAGTGCTCCATACAATACGTGCACTCCTTAATACGCACCACCAGGCTCACTCAACCTCCCACCCCTCGCTCCTCCAAAACCCTCAGATTGTTTTTCAGAGTCCACAGTCTCTCATGGTTCATCTGCCCCTCTAATTTCCCCCAATCCTTTCTCCCTTCCATCTCCCCATATCCTCTCTGTTATTTCTCATGCTCCACAAATAAGCAAAAACATATAACTGACTCTCTCTGCTTGACTTATTTTACTCAGCATAACCTCTTCCATTCCCATCCACTTTGATAGAAAAGTTGAGTATTCATCCTTTCTGATGGACACATAATACTCCATAGTATATATGGACCACATCTTCCTTATCCATTAGTCCGCTGAAGGGCATCTTAGTTCTTTCCACAGTTTGGTGACTGTGGCCACTGCTGTTATGAACACTAGAGTACAGATGGCCCTTCTTTTCACTATATCTGCTATCTCTGGGGTAAATACCCAGTAATGCAATTGCAGGGTCATAGGGGAGCTCTATTTTTCATTTCCTTTTTTAAGATTTTATTTCTTTATTTGACACCCAGAGAGAGAAATCACAAGTAGGCAGAGAGGCAGGCAGAGAGAGAGGGGGAAGCAAGCTCTTCGCTGAGCAGAGAGCCCAATGCAGGACTCGATCCCAGGACCCTGCGATCATGACCTGAGCTGAAGGCAGAGGCTTAACCCACTGAGCCACCCAGGCACCCTATTTTTCATTTCTTAAGGAATCACCACACTGTTTTCCAAAGTGGGTGCACCAACCTGCATTCCCACCAACAGTGTAAGAGGGTTCCCTGTTCTCCACATGCTCTCCAACACTTGGTGTTTACTGTCATATTAATTTTGGCCATTCTAACTGGTGAAAGGTGGTATCTCAATGTGGTTTTGATTTGAATCTCCCTGATGGGTAGTGATGATGAACATTTTTTCATGTTCCTGTTAGCCATTTATATGTCTTCATTGGAGAATTGTCATAAGATCTATCTATGAAAAACCCACAGTGATGGGGTGCCTGGGTGGCTCAGTGGGTTAAGCCTCTGCCTTTGGCTCAGGTTATCATCTCGGGGTCCTGGGATTGAGTCCCGCATCGGGCTCTCTGCTCAGCAGGGAGCCTGTTTCCCCCTCTCTCTCTGCCTCTCTGCCTACTTGTGATCTCTTTCTGTCAAATAAATATATAAAGTCTTAAAAAAAAAAAAAACCCACACTGAATATCATCCTCAATAGGAAGAAGCTGATAGCCTTCCCTTTGCGATCAGAACCACCACAAGGATGTCTACTCTCACCACTCTTGTTCAACATAGTATTAGAAGTCCTAGCAACAGCAATCAGACAACAAAGAGAAGTAAAAGGTATTCCCAATTGGCAATGAAGAAGTCAAACTCTCTCTTCACAGATGACATGATACTTGATACCGAAAACCCAAAAGACTCCACCCCCCAGACTACTAGAACTCATTCAGCAATTCAGTAGTGTGGCAGGATACAAAATCTATGTACAGAAATCAGTTGCTTTCTTATACACTAACAATGAATATACAGAAAGGGAAATTAGAGAATCGATTCCATTTACTATAGCACCAAGAACCGTAAGATACCTGGGAATAAACCTAACCGAAGAGGCCAAGGATCTGTACTCGAGGAACTACAGAACACTCATGAAAGAAATTGAAGACACAAAAAGATGGAAGACCATTCCATGCTCGTGGATCGTAAAGATAAACATTGTTAAAATGTCTATAATGCCTAGAGCAATCTGTACTTTCAATGCCATTCCGATCAAAATTCCACCAGCATTTTGCAAAGAGCTGGAGCAAACAATCCTAAAATTTATATGGAATCAGAAGAGACCCCGAATTGCTAAGGAAATGCTGAAAAAGAAAAACAAAACTGGTGGCATCACGTTGCCTGATGTCAAGCTTTACTACAAAGCTGTGATCACCAAGACAGCATGGTACTGGCATAAAAACAGACACATATGTTGTGGAAAATCTGAGGTGGCCGAGGAAACCCAAACGGCACACGGAGAGATAGGAGAACACAGCTTTATTAATGCCAGCGGGCTCAGTGGGATCCTTCCCAAAGACTGAGCACCCCACAGGGTAGTGACTTTTTATGGTTACGGGCAATGCGAGATGGTAGTGGGGTGTGTTTCAGTCTCTCAAGGCCAGGGCACTTTCCCAGTCTCTCAAGGCCAAATGGCCCTTTCCTGTGGAAGTATAATCTGTGTGGAGGCATCTCAGGAGAGTGCTAAATCACTTTGGGGGCTGTTTCCCTTTCTTTTCTTATTCAAACAGGACTGGGCATCTGGTCTTTTTCTTCTGTCTCAGCAGGAGCAATGACTTGTTACATTATCTTAGTCAAACCAGATGGCTAGTGGTCCTTTTCTTAGCCTTAGCAGGAGAAAAGGGGAGCCAGGGACCCAAAAGGATAGAGCCGGGAGTCTCTATCTGTCTCACATACACCAGTGGAACAGAGTAGAGAGACCAGATATGGACCCTCAACTCTATGGTCAAGTAATCTTCGACAAAGCAGGAAAAAACATGCAGTCGAAAAAAGTCTCTTCAATAAATGGTGCTGGGGAAATTGGACAGCTCTGTATAGAAGAATGAAACTCAACCACTCTCTTACATAACTGTACCCAAAGATAAACTCGAAATGGATAAAAAACCTCAACGTGAGGCAGGAACCCATCAGAATCCTAGAGGAGAATATAGGCAGTAACCTCTTCGACATCGGCCGCAGCAACTTCTTTCAAGACATGTCTCCAAAGGCAAAGGAAGCAAAAGCAAAAATGAATTTTGGGAACTTCATCAAGATCAAAAGCCTCTACACAGCAAAGAGTATCAGTCAACAACAAAAAAAAGGCAACCCTCGGAATGGGAGAAGATATTCCCAAATGACAATACAGACAAAGGGATGATATCCAGGATCTATAAAGAACTCCACAAACTCAACACACACAAAACAGATAATCCTGTCACTTCATCCTTTACTTTAGCCACAACACCCCAAGGGCAGAGCCTCCTGTGGTGAAAACAGAAACTACGCAATAAAAGGTAATGGCTGTCCACAGAGAAGTGCTTGGGCTGGCCCACTTGCAGGCAGAGGGACCAACGTGGAACCCATGCACTGACCTACAGTTCAAACTTTACCTCATTGTAACACTAAAATCTCCACTCATGGAGAAGCATAAATCTCATTTACCTAATGTGCAAAGGGATCAGGTCTTAACCCAGGTTATGGGTCTGAGAGTCCATTGAAAAGGACACACAGGTCTATATACAGAGAGGAGGATTCTGTACCAATGTTCGTAGCAGGTATCAAACAGGACAAGAATGATGGCAGCCAAAAGGTATCCACGTGAAAAGATCTATCTTTTTACACATCATGCACCACCTATACATTTAGGAAGTAGTTATACGCACGTTAAAAGTCAGAGAGTAGAAAACTGTCACGGTTATTAATTCAAGAACTGTTTTCATTCACGTGAGACTTACAAATCACATTGCAGATGATGCTGCCTCTGTCTTTTATTCCCACTATCAACACAGACACACAGAATGATACAGATAAAACAGCTATTATTTATGGTGCAAGTATGATGAGGGATACAAGCAGAAAAACGTTTACCTTTAACTCAGAAAGCTGACCCACAGGCTTCCTAGTTCTGCTAAGAATCAAATATATACAACTTGCTACATTCTTTTTTTTTTTTTTTTTAAGATTTTATTTATTTGACAGGCAGAGATCACAAGTAGGCAGAGAAGCAGGTGCGGGATGGGGAGCAGGCTCCTTGGTGAGCAGAGAGCCCAATGCAGGGCTAGAGCCCAGGACGCTGGGATCATGACCAGAGCTGAAGGCAGAGGCTCTAACCCACTGAGCCATCCAGTGCCCCTGCTTCCTACATTCTTAAAGGGTCTCTTGACTCCCTGTGCATCTCACCGATATTAATATCAAATTGAATGATAGTATCAGAGAAATCTTGCAAAAGTAGTTTTACATGTACAAATTCGAACAAACACTTGTGATCTAATATTTTGTGCACCTACCCCCGCACCCCAAACACTGAGCATATAACCACCAGCTTCATGCAGCCGACCTGTAGCTGCTTCTGCCCACAGGTCCTGTGCCCAGGCTACTTCAATAAACCTACTCTCTGGTACCATACAGCGTCTCAAGAATTCTCTCTTGACCACCGTGCTCGAAGATCCCACTATACAGTATTTCATCGAAAGCTTTGGTTTCAGTCATCTGTGACCTATTTCAGGATTTTAAAATCCTCAAACATGTTAGTTATGTGATTCTTGTTTTCTTCTTCTAAAAATACAAAGGAGGAAATAGGGTGCCTGGGTGGCACAATGGGTTAAGCATCTTCCTCTTGACTTCGGCTCAGATCATGGTCATGATCTCAGGGTTCTGGGATCTACTCAGCACAGTCAGCTGGAAAGTCTCTCCCTCCCCCTCTGCCTCTACCTTGGATCAACCCTCCTTCTTTCTCTCACACACATACAGCATCTCTCTCACTCTAAAATAAACAAAAACAATATCTTTTTTTTTTTTTAAGAGTATGTCTATGACATGAGTGTGGAATCAAGTAAAAACTCACAA
>NW_022631101.1:6616661-6961244 GCF_010015895.1 Lontra canadensis
GTTTGCCACACCAGGCAGGCAACTCTTGATGGCATAGAGTGATTCTCCGGTATTAGCTCTCTTCCTGACAGAGTTCCCCCATCTAATTTATTAATGGTATATAATCAACCTCACAAAAGAACGAGATCCTTCCATTTGCAGTAACAGAATCAACCTAGAGGACAATTTTTTTTTTTTTTAAGATTTTATTTATTTATTTGACAGAGACAGAGAGAGAAGGAATACAAGTAGAGGGAGTGGGAGTGGGACAAGGAGAAGCAGGCTTACTGCTGAGCAGGGAGCCCAATGTAGGGCTGGATCTCAGGACCCTGGGATCATGACCTGAGCTGAAGGCAGAAGCTTAAGGACTGAGTCACCCAGGTGCCCCCTAGAGGACCTTTTTTAAAGTTGCTTCAAAGCCATGCCAATGCCCTTCCCCCCAAGTTAGTGGTCCTTAAAGTTCAGCAAGCACCTTTACCTGTGTCATTGATTAATCAAATCTTCCTTTTGTATATCTAGAGATCATGCATTTTTTTCCTTAGAAAGCCTTGGAATTGGGGCACCTGGGTGGCTCAGTGGGGTAAAGCCTCTGCCTTCGGCTCAGGTCAATATCTCAGGGTTTGGGATCCAGCCCCATATCCTGCTGGCTCTCTGCTCTGCAGGGAGCCTGCTTCCTCCTCTCTCTCTGCCTGCCTCTCTGCCTATTTGTGAGCTCTCTCTGTGTCAAATAAGTAAATAAAATCTTTAAAAAAGAAAGAAAAAAGAAAGAAAGAAAGAAAGAAAGAAAGAAAGAAAGAAAGAAAGAAAATAAAAGAAAGCCTTGGAACTGAACTCTCTTGCACAAGCTCCGCTTGGGGCCCCAGTACATCACCTGCAAACACCTCCTTAATAGGTAGCAGCAGTGAGTCTGCACTCAGTCAAAAAGTGTGACCGATTGCTCTGCTCCCTTTTTACTGATTAGCTGCCCTAATGTTCATTTAAAAATCTTTGGGCCAGGGACGCCTGGGTGGCTCCATTGGTTGGGCCGCTGCCTTCGGCTTGGGTCATGATCCGGGGTCCTGAGATCGAGTCCCGAGTCGGGCTCCTTGCTAGGCGGGGAGCCTGTTTCTCTCGCTGCCTCTGCCTGCCTCTCTGCCTGCTGGTGCGTACTCTCTCTCTCTGGCAAATAAATAAAATCTTAAAAAAAAAAAAAAAAATCTCTGGGCCAGGTAGAAACATTAGAGTTGGTTTCTGGAAAAGACTCCACCTTCTTCCCAAATGGCCAGCCTCCTGAACAAACCTCATATTCCTTTTCAGTCAAAACTCATGCCTCGTCTAATTGGCTCCTCATGCAACTGGCAGCCAAACTTGTTTTTTTTTGGTAACAAAATGGTTGTGGAATTGTTGAGTACAGCCATCAGGAAAGAATTCTTGAGATGTTTTATGGTGCAACGTAGTAAGTTTATTCAAGTAGCATGAGACAGGACCCAAGGGCAAAAGACCTTCATTTTGGCTGTATGAAGCTGGTGGCTATATGCTCAGTGCTCAAGGCAGAGGGGTCATGTAGGGGGCATTAGATCACAAATGCATCTTTTTTTTTCTTTAAAGATCATATTTATTTCTTAGAGAGAGAGAGAGAGAGAGAGAAAGCTATTGGAGAGGAGCAGAGGGAGAGGGACAACCAGACTCCATTCTGAGCCCAGGCCACAAGGGGTATGGGGTTATGATCCAAGGACCCTGTGATCATGACTTGAGCAGAAATCACGTCAGATGCTCCACCCACTGAGCCACTCAAGTGTACCAATCATAAATGTTTTTTCAAATTTCTACTCATAAAACCACTACCATATTTCTCTGGTGCTTATCGTTCAGTTTGGCATTAACTGTGGTTATATGTACAGGCAGTCGTGAGACCCTTTAAGAATGTACCAACCAGCACATGTTTGATCCTTTTCAAAATGATGCAGGCTGTCCATAAGGTTAAAGGTGAACATTGCTTCTATCTCTCATCATTTCACCAATGACCAATTTTTAGTCCTTTAATCTTTAAGGTTGTTGAAAGGGGAAGGGCTCATCTTCTGTAATTTCTTCAGGGTGACAGGGTTGTAGACATGTCCCTAGATGTGGGCCAAAATTTGTCACTATCTGTCCCTACATGTTACTATTACACAAGGCCATTCTTGTAGAGTCCAGTGGGACATTGGGATGAATTTGTTTTGTGTAGTAAGCATCATCTGTTTGGTTGGGTGAAAGAGTGAGGAACTGCTTGCCTAGGCCTCAAGGATAGGAAGGAACAAAGCAAAAGACAGAACACATTGGGTGCCTGGGATGTTGAAAGAGAAACACTTTGAACAGTCTTAACAGTCTGGTTGCATGTGTATGACCTCATAACAGAAACTTACAATTGGTAATTGGAAACTGAGAAAAATATTTTAAAAAATGTTCTCACCTTCAGGGGTGCCTGGGTGGCTCAGTCGGTTAATTGACTGCCTTCAGCTCAGCTCGTGATCCCAGGGTCCTGGGATTGAGCCCCACATCTGGCTCCTTGCTCAGCGGGAAGCCTGCTTCTCCCTCTCCCACTCCCCCTATTTGTGTTCCCTCTCTCAGTGTGTCTCTGTCAAGTAAATAAATAAATAAATAAATCTTAAAGAAAAAAATTCTCACTTCCACAAACCACCAAACTCACATTTAAACAGGATCATAGGGACGCCTGGGTGGCTCAGCCGGTTAAGCCGCTGCCTTTCCCTCAGGTCATGATCCCGGTGTCCTGGGATTGGGTCCCACATTGAGCTCCTTGCTCAGTGGGGAGCCTGCTTCTCTCTCTGCCTCTGCCTGCTTGTGCTCGTTCGCTCTCTCTCTCTGACAAATAAATAAATAAAATGTTTTTAAAAAAATAAACGAACAGGATCATAAATGTATTATTAAGTATCCCATGTATATACACCGGGGTGGTTTTGTCCTATATATTCTTAATATATATCATTATATATATTCTATGTCATCTTATATCTATGAATGAAATGTATATAATGTATATAAATATTTATATAAATATATATAAGTATTTAGAAAATGACCTAGATCAGTAGGTCGAAGTGAGCTATTTTCTTGAATGCTTAATATTCTGAATCGGCTTACAATGTGATTACCGAGAGAGCTGTATTAACATCATTCTGAAGAGTGGAGGAATATCCTTTACGTGTATTTATCATCTACTCCAAATTGACTGACTACTTCATTATAAACTTGTTCACATTAAAAACTAGGCTGGTGAACCACTAAAAGTCATAATACCAATATGGTCAATTGATACAATCCCTAAATAAAGAAAAAGAATTACCTTTTCTAGATCCCCCCAATAATGCCTTTATCGAAGACTGTGTGTATATAAACTTTTCATGTACACTGGATAAAAGATTAGCAAGTACATCTTTTTTTGACCTCCACATTTAAGTTCACAGATGGCCATTTTCACACGAATTTAAATATACTAAGGTTCCTCCATAACTTCACATTTCAAATGAATACCTTCTCTCTAGGATCCATTGTGCAAGGCGTCTAAGTGACCATTTCTCTGCGGCCCCTAACTGAATTTGTCATCCAGCTGGACCACAGCCTATTATCCCACGGGTCCATAGTTTTCTTCCGTTTCTTGAATGACCATCTCATATGTGCATCCTTGTGGATAACACTGTCCTAAATTCCCATTTGTCACATTGAAATTTACACACTCTAATATATGTCTATAATCAGCTATTTGTTTTAGCACCTAAGATTTCATTAGCACATAGACTCTGAACTTTTCCACTGTACACATTAATCATTTGATTTCTACAAGGCCACGACAAATACATGGCTTTTCCTTTAAAATTGCTATTACATGTTACTTTTAATTATTGGGACAAAGCTTAGTCTGTCCCGGTCACTGCTTGCCTGTAATGTGTTGAATAATAGAGTGTAGGACTCGGTGGGAGATGAATGAGTGTAAACATTTTAACATTGTTAAAACATAGAATTTACATCTCTAATTATATTAAGGGACTTGATTTCCTTATCCAGTCACAACAGAGCCCAGATAGACTGGAGTCAGGGCTCATGAGAAGAAAGGGACAGACAGGTGGGAAACATGCAGCAGATGGTGCAGAGATGTTCCCCATCAACCAGTTGGGGTTATGAACAAGAGCACTGCACCCCTGAAGACAGAGGTGAGGGTGTTCAATGACACAAAGGTGCCCAGTATGACAAGGATGTTCTGGGTGACTGTGGTCTGCTGGGAGGGTCTGCGGAAAACCCAATTTCTACGAATGTGCTGGATCCCTGCTTCTTTTGCCTGGGCAGCACGGAAAGCAGGGAGCCACTGGCCCAGATCATGAGCCCCAAAGGTGAAACACCAGGGAGTAACAGCCACGTGCAAACCGTGGCACTGTGAGTTCTCCTTCAAATGTAGCAGAACAGTGTCCAAAATCTTTCTTCTTCGTGATGTGTTTGCTACTCCAATTGCCAGCCACATACATAGGAAAAATCACATTGATTAGCGTATATAGCACCCAATAAAGGAACATATTGAACTCAATGTACTCGGGAGACTTCACTTGGAGCTCTGCCCACCTGGAGTTCCAGGAATGAGCACCTGAAAGACACTCGGGAGGCAGGTGGTGCTAAGAGACACATCCCTGCCCACACTATGAAGCTAGAACTGTTCGTATTCAAAATCTGAGGGGCGCCTGGGTGGCTCAGTAGGTTCAGGTCATGATCTCAGGGTCCTGGGATCGAGCCCTGCATTGGGCTCTCTGCTCAGCAGGGAGCCTGCTTCTCCCCCTCTCTCTCTGCCTGCCTCTCTGCCTACTTGTGATCTCTGTCAAATAAATAAATAAAATCTTTAAAAAAAAAGATTCTCTCCAAAAAAAAACAGTATATATATATATATATATACACTTCCTTTTCTTAAAAGGCTTTCAATGTTCAACCATATTAGCCTTGAAATAGGAATGTGTATGAAACACTGAAAAGAACAATGTACATGTGTTACTTTTAAGTTTTTTTATTTTTTTTCACGTTACTTTTTAAAAATCTTCATGACTCTGTAATATGGGCCCATACAGAGTTTTAATTTGTAGAGGAAAATGATAGGACACACAATTTTAAAAACTTAAAAAATTTTAAATTCTGAAAGAATATTTTAGCCAGTTTTTAAGGTTTTAGATTTTCAAACTTCACATATTTATATGTGAAAATGCACATACGGATTATGGGCACAGTGCTGTATTGTAGCAAAGACAGTGCTTTAACTACTGTGCTACAGGAATAAATCCTGACGGTTGGGTTTTCAACGAATTTAGATCTCTGCTTAGTTTTGTCTCTTATACCTTGACATTTTAAATTCATATTTTTTTAGTTTGTTTTCACAATATTCTTAGGTATAAATACTCTACAGGTCGGTATGGAGTCTGAAGAAAAACTTGGGGTTTTTATTATGTTAGATGAACTACTGCAGTGTAATAGGAAAAGGAATCTGTCCCAGGACAACTTGGATTTCCCGAAAACAGAATGACTTATTTCTTAGACAAACTCTTCTGTGTGTGCCAGTGTCCAAGTGCGACGTGAGATATCACAGTACGTCCAGAGTATTCGCATTATGAAACAATCCACGTGATGCCACCACTGTGAAACGTCAACTTTGACCCAGTTTTGGGGAGAAATGAAGTTATTGGTATCATCAGACCACCTTTCTCCGTTCACACCTGTGTAAAATGAAACTGTTATCGAAACAGCGAGATGTGTGAAGCCTTGTGCATGGTGGAAAGTTAGGGGAAATGCATGCTGAGCTTGCGCTTGGTACTAAAATCTTTTTTAAAGAAGAGAAAATATCACAAAGTGCATTTCAGCCGAACAGCTGCTCTGTGAAACCCAGGATGCGAAGCTTTTTTGAATACCTCTTACTTCCTCGCATCAACGGTCTCTTGATAATCATCAGAAAATGATGTTAGAGTAGGGATGGTTTCAAAGTCTCCCTTACATGCATCCTGACCCATAGGTAGAGAAAAATATTTCTATTTTTGAAACTTTCACTCAGAGGCTGTTCTTTTAACAACTTGAAACCCTTTACCTCTCTTCCTCTGAGGTGTCCTCCACAGTGGGCTTCTTCTCATTGACTGGTTTCCTTACTTGCTTGTTCTACTGAAGGCTGGCTCTCTGAGTATTTCTCCCCTGTATCACAGAATCTTCTGTCAGTCCTCACTTCTTTCTCCTCGGGCTGTGTATATGCCCTGAACAATTCTCACCATGAAGGAATGACCTAAAGCTCTTTTGAAGGTTAGCTTTGGGGGTGTTTCAGTTTTGACACCCAAGATTCCTTTTGGAGTTGGCAGTCAGGTTCTGGATATCAAAGAGGAGGGACAGCCTGTAGCGCTTAGTAGGCATAGGATATTGGGCTACTCGGTTTAGACTGGGATTAAAGAAAATGCAATGTAATCCAGATGGGGTCAATGACCCCAGTAAAGGGCAAAGTCCTGAAAAATGCAGAGTACTTAGCTCTGCCAGAATTTGAAAAACTCACTAGAGTATGAACAAGAGCATTGCTGAATTCTGAATACCAAAAAGGAGTGTTGGGGGCGCCTGGGTGGCTCAGTGGGTTAAAGCACCTGCCTTTGGTTTGTGTCATGAAATCAGGGTCCTGGGATAGAGCCCCACATCGGGCTCTCCGCTCAGCAGGGAGTCTGCTTCCTCCTCTCTCTCTCTCTCTGCCTGCCTGTCTACCTACTTGTGATCTCTGTCAAATAAATAAATTCTTAGGAAAAAAAAAAAAAAGAAGTGTTGTAAGGAATTGAATAAATCATTCCATAACCTGAAATCAGTTCTTGCTGACACTGCCTTTAAAAGCATATGACAGGGGGCGCCCGGGTGGCTCAATGGGTTAAGCCTCTGCCTTCAGCTCTGGTCATGATCTCAGGGTCCTGGGATCAATGCCTGCATAGGGTTCTCTGCTCAGCAGGGAGCCTGCTTCCCCCTCTCTCTGCCTGTGATCTGTCAAATAAATAAATATTTAATAAAACAAAAATAAAATCATGTGATAAACTTGATTGATTAAAGAATTCATTTTTAAAATGACACAGTCAACCTAGAAATCTAAAAACTAGAGGTTTGGGAAATAATCTATACTTCATCCATTGAACTAAGGCTAGATGTACATCAAGTAATTGTTCTGGGTCATTTATTATAAATGAGGGGGAAATGCTTTCAATTCACTAGGAAGCAACCTAGAACTTTGGCTTTGCAATCAGACAGTCTCAAGTGTGGTTCCAACAGTGATTACCAATGCAACGTTTCTCTTCAGGCACATATTTCAAATACTTCTGAATGAGAGGTAAGTTAAGTTATGTACCTTATAATTATACATGCAGTATGAATCCCTTTCTACAGAAACATACAGATTTTCTTACCTGTATAATTTTAAGTCTTTTACAAATATACATACAGATACTGAGTTAAAAGTATGCATGCCATTTTTGTTCCATTATGGGTTCCAGCCTTTCTCAACGTTTATGTAATCTAATTTAGAGTTGTTTTATTACTAGTAAAAATGAAATTGGGACGTACCTTAAAATATCCGTGTATTTTCTTATTGATCACATAGAAGTCATTTTTAAGGTCCTCTGCATAAAGAATGTTATGATTTATATTTCAGACAGATTTGTATCTATTTCTTTAAAAATTTTTTTTTTTTTTTTTTTTTTTTTTTGAGAGAAAACACAAGCAGGAGGAGTGGCAGAGGGAGAGAGAGAAGCAGGCTCCTTGCTAAGCAGGGAGTCAAACATGAGGCTGATCCCAGGGTTGGGATCATGACCAGAGCCGAAGGCAGATGCTTCATTGACGGAGCCACCCAGGCATCCCTGTTTATTTCTATGAGTAGTAGAATGTGAGGCATAACTACTGTTTCAAAGGCAAATGAATTCAAAATTTTTATAGATACTGGACCGATCCTTATCAAAGTTGCACTTATAGGATTACATAGGATTATTTTATACAGTGTGTTTTTCCTCCTGGCCTCACCAACACGCTATTACTTTCAATTTTATCTATCATGATGAGGCTAAAAGTGCTATCTGCGTATTTATTAGTAGTCTACTTGCTAGCTGTGAAATTGAGCAATTTTCATTATTGAATATTCAAGTTATTCTGTCAATTAACTTTTGTACTTAGAAAAATAAGGTTTGGGGCACCTGGCTGGCTCCTTGTTAAGCCTCTGCCTTCAGCTCGGGTCCTGATCTCAGGATCCTGGCATTGAGTGCCACATTTGTGGGGGGGGGGTCTCTGCTCAGCAGGGAGCCTGCTTCCCTCTTTATGTGCCTGCTGCTCTGCCTACTTGTGATTTGTCTGTCAAATAAATAGAAAAAAAAAGATGGTTCAATTGCAGAGATATTATTTTTTAATCCTATGTAATAATTAAAATATTTTCTTGTTGGCTAACAGTAATTTTTTACTTATAATAGGTAAGAAAAATAGATATGCTCTTGATTATACTGTTAAATGTTAACATCCCACCATAATTCTGATTTTGTCTTTTGTGGAAGGCATGCTTCCACATGCTTCAAATGCATGCCTGGAAATGCTGTATACTGTCATACATTTAGTCAAAATATTGTTAAGATGATGTTTAACTCTTTCTAGAAGTTATCTGTATTTTTTCTATTTTAAATAGTTTATATTAACGTTATAGCAGATAAATCCATACCAGTTACTAGACAGTCTATTCTGGAGAACATAGTAATTAGCTGTATCTTCCAAAGGTGCTTTTCCTACCGACCTAACTCTGTCTCCAGACCGTCTTCAGATTCTCCAGCTTCAACATCAGCTCTTTCCTGGCCTTCTAGCCTGCCAGACTTCCTTGCCAACACCAGACTTGCCATTGGTCAGACTTAGGTTAGGCAATTCATAAAGAAAGCTTTCCTTCCTTCTATATATGTAGAGATATATAGAGAAACAGAGATCTATAGAAATATAGATATTAAAAATACAGAATTACACAGATATCCATTCTATTGATTCTTTAGAGAAACTTATAGATTTTCACATCTCTCCATTTTCTTCATCCAACATCAAAGCGTTGAACGTAACTCATACTAGTAATTATGTATGTGTACTTGACAAAACTTTTCCTGTGTGCGTTTCAAAATTGTTTTTGTATCATCACAAAACTGAAGACACACAAGGAAGTTAAATCCTAAATTCCCGTTGAAATCTTGCAAGTGTGTGTGTTTAACAGATGAATTTATATAGTCCTGAGATGTTATAATACTAAGTCTTCTTATGCAGGTATTTGGGGTTCCTTGTAATAGCTTTATTTGCACAGAATTTCCATGGTGTATAATTCACCCATTTATAATGTACAAATGAACCAGATGGGGTGCCTGGGTGGCTCAGGTCGTAATTCCAGAGTCCTGGGATTGAGGCCCACCTCTGGCTCCTTGCTAGTTGGGGAGTCTACTTCTCCCTCTCCCTCTGCCAGGCCTCCCCCTGCTTATTCTGAGTTTCAAATAAATAAAATTGTACAACAAATATGCAAAGTGAGGTTTTTAACTGATTCTCACATCGGTGCAAGCAAACCATAGTCAATGTTGCATTGAACTACCTCTTAAAGAGACTTCATACTCTTTAACTATCACCATCCCTATCCTCTTATGCCTGTGGCTAGGAAACCACTAATTGGCTTATTTAATGTTTTTTCAGTCTCATTGAGATATAATTAATATATAACCTATTTTAATGCACCATATGGTTTACATATATTACAAAAGTTATCACCTCAAAGACTTACAGGTTTTCATGTGATAAGAATTTTTAAGAGTTGTCTAAGCAACTTTCGAATGTATTGTTAATTATATCCAGTATACATTGTATACATGCCCGTTATCTACTCACCTGATGATGTATAAGGTACTTCCATTCTATTGGCTATTATAAAGTTGTGTGATTATTTTTCACATACTTGTGAATTTTCTCATTTTGTACTTGTAAATGACTTCTAGTTTCAAACGCCATAGTGGTTGGGAAGGTGCTTGATATCATTTCAATCATAAACTTATTAAGACTTGTTGTGTGGTCTACCATATACTCTATACTGGAGAATGCTCCATGTGCATGTGGGAAGAATGTGTTCTCAGACGCTGTTGGATAGTGTTGGATGTCTGCCTGCCTCTTATCATTGAAGTCTGATGTTCCCTCACTCATTTGCTGTCTGGATAATCCACCCACCCTTGAAGGCACAGTATTGAAGTCCCCTTCTAATGTACTGCTGTATCTTCCTCTGTTCTTGTCTGCTAATAGCTGCTTCACGTGTTAGGTGCTTTTATGTTATGTGCATAAATAATTATAAAAGTTGTATCTCTTTGTTGAATTAACCCCTTTATTACTTTTTTCAAGGAAAAGCATTCATGTGAAAAATGTAAAAGAGTACTATAGATCAAACAAAATTAGTCTTTAAAAGTAAGTGACTCCTATGTATCCAAATTTTGACAAATCAACACAACCATCCAATGCACAAAAAGACTGTTCTTTGCTCAAGGAGCACAAAGCAATGAAGAGAAATGTCTTGTCACTACAAACTCTACATGAATACACAGACCTACAGCTTTAATGTAACAAATCATACCTACACGTGTTAGCTACCTTTCTCTAAAATTAAAGTAGTGAACATTTTATATTCAGTAAATGCATATATAACTTATACAACTGTTAGTCATAGGTAAGCCATGCTAGAAACTTTGAAGCAACTAGAATATAAGGGTTTCTTATGGGAAGATGTACATTTCCAAAAAAAAACCCCAGCTTGGACTAAATCTACTGTCACAACTAAGGCAAAGGTGACCCACAGGAAGCCTATCATTTGCAACTGAATATTTAAAAAAAAAAAATGCCCGGAAATAAAATCAGGAATCTTCCTGAAGGGCATTATGGTAACCTGCCTGAAAGTCCAAGTCATTTATTAAGGGATTTTAAATAGCAGATAGCAGGGGCACCTGGGTGGCTGTCAGTTAAGCATCTCCCTTTAGCTCAGGTCATGATCATAGCGTCCTGGTATTGAGACCTATGTTGGGCTCCTTGCTCTTCAGGGAGCCTGCTTCTCCCTCTACCTCCCCCTCTGCTTGCCACTCCCCCTGCTTGTGCTGTCAAATTAAAAAAATAATAATAATAACAGATAACAATGTAAATGAAATAACACGTAAAGAAACAATGCAATGTATAATAGCAAGATGTTAGACAACTGAATATTGTGGAAAAGATTAGCCTCTACAAGTTAGTTTTGGTAAATTATTGGCGACTTATTACAGTAAGCTGCCAAGATTTTCAATGCAACCGTATTTTTCCACACACATCAGAATCTGACAGCAACAGGTTTTCTCAAATTGTTACTCAGTGGTTTTTTTTCCCCCCAATCCTCAAAACACAGAAAAACAGTTTTGAAAATCAACTACTTATTTAGGGGACTCCTAACATATCAATGTTCATAAATTTTAACACAAGCTACAGCTGAGGTACCTGGACAAACACCACCAACATTTATGGGAAAAGGTACTGGTTTTGGAAGAGGAAAGTGTTACACAAGTTACATAATCATACTATTCCTGTCCTTCCAAAACTAAAACAATGAGGGAAATCTTTTTTGACATTCTGCCAAAAACCACATCATTATGAACACTGCACAAAGTGAGCCCATTATGTTAAATAAGCTTTGCCATGTTTTACTACACTCTCTGGCTTAAAGTTGATTTTCACTGATGTAAGCAGAGCTAACCTGCATTCTTTTCAATTCTCCACACCTGCACTTTCAGTCAGATTGTTCCTAAAGCTGAAGTGATTCTCTTGTATTTCTTTCTTTTCAGGCAATCTGTATCTTTGGATTCAAGAATTTAGGCCCTTTATATTTAAAGCCAGTATCAGTACAAGTATGGAGTTACAGTCTGGCTGTTTAGAATTTTTCATCACTTTCTTATTCATTAGCTATTTTGTGATTTGAGGATTTTAAAAAAGGGAATACTTAGATTATTTTCTCTTTCTGTCTTGTGTATCTACTACATTGTTTTCATTTTGTGATTACCATGAGGCTTAGTAAAGACATCTGATTGAAGTCTATTTTAACTTCTTACAACCTTAGTTTTGCATACTAACACGCTTTCAGGACTCTGGTAATTCTCTAAAAATATGGATGTACGAGTGTATGTCATTTTACAGAAGTTAGCTATTCTCAGATGTCTCTCAGGATTTCATTTCAACCCCATCAACTCATACTCTCTAACAATTACTATTGTGAAGACTGCCATCTTGTTTTCATTAAAAACACCAATTAGTAAAACATGTAACTGGTAATGGTCACAATTTTTTTTAGTTTTAATAAATGGAGAATGATGTTCTGAACACCTACTTCATGAGGACCTATATCAATGTCATAACCACAAGAGTAATATTCATTTAGATTTTCCTCATATTTCCATGGAAAATTAGATATGCATGAATCCCACCTAAAGAAGAAGGGCTTCTCATATCCCTGATGCAACACCAATCACCAACATAGTTTCACACACTCACTAGAAATAAATGAATTTTCTGAAGAGTTCTAAGAGTAGAAATACATTAATAATTGCATGTCACAAATCTCATACAGGGTCAATGGAAAGACAAACACATTTAAATTATAATGAAAAAATCCCCCTTCTATCTTTTGAAGCATAATAGCACATACATTACCTAATTAAATTTGTATTATTTTTTTACGTAATCTCTGAAGAGAATGACTGGTGTCCTGCTTTATACTGTGAATTCTGTGACATTTATTGACATCTGATTTTCAATTAAATGTTTCTATGTATTTTTCTCTTAAAAGTTCCTTTTCTTCTCTAAACTCTGATGTTTTCTAAAGTGTAAGAGAAAGTCTTTCTTCATTATGTTTGTACGGTTTGAACCAAGACTGCATTTTGGGATACCGAGTAAGGGCTGAATTCCAGTTAAAGGCTTGGCCACTGTCTTTACATATTACAGTTTTGCTCCTGTATGATAACGACGACGTTGAACAAGTTATGACTTCCATCCAGGGGTTTGTCATGTTCTTTCCATTTCTAGTATTTCTCCTCAGTATGAACTCTGTGATGCTGAGTTAAGTGTTGAGCAATCCAAAAGCTTTACCACATTCTCTCTTCTTTCTTTCTTAAGATTTTACTTATTTATTTGAGAGAGTGAGAGAGAGAGAACATGACACGGGGGAGGGTCAGAGGGAGAAGGAGACTCCCCACTGAGCAGGAAGCCCAATGATGCAGGGCTCAATCCTGGAACTTCAGGATCATGACCTGAGCTAAAAGCAGTTGCTTAACCAACTGAGCCACCCAGGTGCCCCACTTTACCACATTCTTTACACTTATAAGGTTTCTCTCTACTATGAATTCTGTAATGCTGGGAGAGGCTTGAGCACTAGGAAAGGGCTTGCCAAATTTTATATTTATAAAATCACCTCCACTATACATTCTCTGATAAGGAACAAGGGTTTAGCATTGCCTAAAGGTCTTGCCACATTCTTTACACATATATATTTCCTCTCCAATAGGAATTCTCTGACACAGACTTAAGGTTTAGCAGTCCTTCCAAATTCTCTCACAGTCTTCAAATTCCTACTGGAGACTTGCTCCAGTAGGAATTCTGTGATGTTGTGTAATATATGACTGCGGGATAAAGCGCTGGCCACATTCTTTACATTTCTAAGACTTCTCTCTAGTATGAATTCTGTGATGCACACTAAGGGCTGAGTTCCACTTAAAGGCCTTCCCACATTCTTTACACTTAAGAGGTTTCTCTCCAGTATGAATTCTTTGATGTTGAGTAAGGAATGACTGATGGATAAAGGCCTTGCCACATTCTTTACATTTGTAAGGTTTCTCATTAGCATGAATTCTCTGATGCTGAGTAAGGCCTGAATGGAGGATAAAGGCCTTGCCACATTCTTTACATTGGTAAGGTTTCTCTCCAGTATGAATTCTCTGATGCTGAGTAAGGCCTGAATGGAGGATAAAGGCCTTACCACATTCTTCACATTTATAAGGTTTCTCTCCAGTATGAAGTTTGTGATGTACACTAAGGGCTGAGTTCCACTTAAAGGCCTTCCCACATTCTTTGCACTTAAGAGGTTTGTCTCCAGTATGACTTCTTTGATGTTGAGTATGGCTTGATTGATTGATAAAGGCCTTACCACATTCTTTACATTTGTAAGGTTTCTCACCTGTATGAATTCTCTGATGTTGAGTAAGGCCTGAATGGAGGACAAAGGCCTTGCCACATTCTTTACATTGATAAGGTTTCTCTCCAGTATGAATTCTCTGATGTTGAGTAAGGTGTGTCTTCCTCCTAAAGGCCTTGCCACATTCTTTACATTTATAAGGCTTCTCTCTAGTATGAATTCTGTGATGCTGAGTAAGGTGTGAGTGCTGCCTAAAGGCCTTCCCACATTCTTCACATTTGTAAGGTTTCTCTCCAGTATGAATTCTGTGATGCTGAGTGAGGCTTGAGTCATGGTTAAAGGCTTTGCCACATTCTTTACATTTATATGGTTTCTCTCCTGTGTGAATTTTGTGATGTTGAGCAAGGGCTGAGTGCTGCTTGAAGGCCTTGTCACATTCCTGACATTTGTAAGGCCTCTCTCCAGTATGGATTCTGTGGTGTTGACTAAGGTTTGAATGCTGGCTAAAGGCCTTGCCACATTCTTGACATTTGTAAGGTTTCTCCCCATTATGAATCCTGTGATGTTGATTTAGGCTTGATTGCTGGATAAAGTCCTTGCCACATTCTTTACATTTATAAGGTTTCTCTCCAGTATGAGTTTTGTGATGTTGAGTAAGGTATGATTGCTGGTTAAAGACCTTGCCACATTCTTTACATTTGTAAGTTTTCTCTCCAGTACAAACTGTCTTATGTATATGTATTCTTGGTGGCTGACTAAACATGTTCCTGGGCTTCTTGTATCTATATGGGTTTTTCCCCACATGAATTACTGAATGATCACCAACACTGGGGGACTGGTTAAAATCTCTTTCATAGTCATTAAATATATAAGGATTCTCTTTTATATGCATACTGTTAGACAGAAGGTTGGATCTTTGATAAAAGACTTCCCCACATTTAATATGTTTGAAATGGTTCTCGGCAAAATGAGTCCTCAGGTGTTTATTAACATTTGAGCCTTGATGAATTTTTTTCTCAGATTCACTTCCTTGAGCAATTCCCTCTCCATTGAAAATGCTCTGGGAATTTGTAAGGGTTGAGTCTTTAGTGAAGGACCTCACAAATGGATCCCACTTAGGAGTTGTTTCTCCTTGTTGAAATCCCTGAAGTTTAGAAATATTTGAATGAAAGGTCAATCCAATCCTATTTTCAAAATTGTTCAAATCATTATGTTCATCACAGGCTAGGTAACTTTCCAGATGTTCCACATTCTCCATCCATAAATATGTACGTTTGAGTATTGGATTGGAGCTTCTGCTGACAGAAACACCCTGTTTTGCAGAACTAATGGACTTAAAAAGGAAGGTTTTACAAAATATTTTGTATCTTTCACCATTATGGACAGTGAGATTCTCATTATGGGCAGTAGTCTCAATTTGGATATGTCCTTTATGATCATTATCCCAGTCTATCATTAAATGTAACTTCTCAAGGACATTGTGCTTATATTGGCCCATTGACACATCTTGAAATGAAGCTTCTTTGCATGGCTTTGGCAGGAAGCTCAGAGTGCCCTGTGAAGATACAGCTGAAAGATATTGAAAAAACAGAAAAGTAAAGTCATTCCACTTAACTACTTTCAGATGAATATATGGAGGATGTCTAACATAGCAACCATAAAATCAATCAAAGAATGTCAGCACGATGGCTGAGTAGGAAGCATCAGGACTTTGTTCCTCCATGGACACATAAACTTGCACACAACATACTGACTACACAACATCACAGAAAAGTCTATAGTATTGTCAGGGTCTAACACAAATCACTCTCCTCTATATGAAATAATCATGAAAAGTACCATTATATGAGCCCAAAATCAGCAGAAGGAAGGAATATTTTCAAAGACTTATTAGAGAGAGAGAGCACGAGTGAGGTAAGGGCCAAAAGGAGAGGGTCAAGTAGATTCCCTCTGAGCAGGAAGCCTGACACAGGATTGAATCCCAGAACCCTGAGATCATGACCTCAGCTGAAGTCAAATGCTTAACTGACTGAGCCATCCTGGCACCCAGTGGAAGAAATGAAATTTAAACATGACACAGAAATGAACAAATACAATTTAGCAAAAAATAGGAAAATAACTAACAACAGAATTGGTTTTCAGAAAAAAAGAAAAAATCAAAACTGACAGACCATTCAAGTAAGAATGAAAGAGAAGACCAATTAAATCGGATGTAAAACAGACATAGTGTAACTCATACCACAGAAATACAAGTAATTATAAGGCAATGACACTAATTATATGCCAAGAAATAGATACCAATAAATGAGTGTAAAAACCAAAAAACATATAATCAACCTGGACTCCATCATGAAGAAATATTTTTAAAACTCTTCACTGATCTACAACTACTCAGTAGATTAAAAAAGTCATTTAAAATAATACCTAACAAAGAGAAGTCCTGTGCCATAGGAGTTCACTGCATAATTCCTACAAATATATAACGAGAAACTAGCTGAAATCTCCTCAATCATTTACAAGGAGTAAAGAGAAGCGAGACCATGAAAACACTCTCTGTGACACCAGCATTAACATGTTATCAAACCCAAAGGAGAGATGCTACATGTAAGGCCTACAAACTACTACCTGTGAGGAAGATTCCTTGAAAGTTGACAATAAAATAATCTAAATCATGAGATGCCTGGGTGGCTCATGGGTTAAAACCTCTGCCTTCGGCTCAGGTCATGATCCCAGGGTTCTGGGATCGAGCCCTGCATTGGGCTCTCTGCTCAGCAGGGAGCCTGCTTCCCCCTCTCTCTGCCTGCCTCTCTGCCTACTTGTGATCTCTGTCAAATTAATAAATAAAGTCTTTAAAACAAATAAATTGAATCAAAAGCACAATTTACCATTTTACAACATAATCAAGTGTGAATTCAAGGGTGTTTCAACATACGGAATAGTATCAATTTGAGACATTTACAGAATGGGTTTCAAAAATGGCAATGATTAGGAGCACCTGAGTGGTTCAGTTGGTTAAGCATCTAACTCTTGATTTCAGCTCAAGTCATGATCTTGGGGTCCTGGGATGGAGCTCATGTTGGGCTCCATGCTCAGTGGGAAGTCTGAGATTCTTTCTCTCTCCTCCTGCCCCTCCCCGTTTGGGAGATCTCTATCTTTCTCTAAAGTAAGTTAAGTAAATGTTTTTTAAAATGTCGTGATTGGGATGCCCAGGTGGCTCAGTCAGTGAAGTGTCTGCTTTTGGGAACATGACCTGAGCCAAAGGCAGAAGCTTCATTAATTGAGCCACCCAGGTACCCCTCAACTTTTTCTTTTTTTTTAAAGATTTTATTTATTTGTCAGAGAGAGAGAGAGTGAGCACAGGCAGACAGAATGGCAGGCAGAGGCAGAGGGAGAAGCAAGCTCCCTGCTGAGCAAGGAGCCTGATGTGGGACTCAATCCCAGGATGCCCGGATCATGACCTAAGCCAAAGGCAACCACTTAACCAACTGAGCCACCCAGGCGTCCCAACTTTTTTTCTTAACATTACACCACAGGGAAATAGAAAAAAAAAAAAAAAAAAAAAAAAGAAAGAAAAAGAAACTTAGCTGAAAGTCAGGAGGAGGAAATACCAAAGCGAAATCAGTAATAAATAAAAGAGACACCAGAAAAAAACAATAACATTGAAAGCAAAGCCCAGTTTTACCAAACAACAAACAAAACTGGCAATACTTTAACATTACTTAAGAAAAAAAAGGAGAGATGACTCAAAAATGAAAATGAGAAATGGAAAAGAAAATGATATAACACTTAACCACAGAAATATATACTGTGATAACAGACTACTATAAACAATTGTATACTAACAACTCAAACAAATTAGGGGAAAAAGGATAATTCCTACAAATGCGGAAGTTACCAAGTTTGAAATACGAACCTTGAACCTAAGAAATAGCAAGTCTTCTTAGACCAAATACAAAAATAAGAGTTGAATTTGGAATAAAGATAGTCTCAGTACAGAAAAGTCCAAGTCTACATGCCTTCATTGATCAATTCAAACAAATACCAATAAATAAATAAATAAATGATAAATCTTAGAAATAGCAGAATGGAGGGAACACAATCAAAATCATGCCATGAGGCCAGCATTATCCTGGTACCAAAGCAGGATAAAGACAATACAAGAACAAATATGTCTATTTTTTAAAAAGATTTTATTCATTTATTTGACAGAAAGAGCACAAGTAGGAAGAGACACAGGCAGAGAGTGAGGGGGAAGTAGGCTCTCTGCCGAGATGCGGGACTCGATCCCAGGACCCTGAGATCATGACCTGAGCCGAAGGCAGAGGATCAACCCACTCAGCCACCCAGGCGCCCCCCAAAAATGTCTATTTTGTCCGATGTAAGTATTGTTACTCAGGCTTTCTTTTGACATCCATTTCAGCCCCTCTCTTTCAATCTGCAGGTGTCTTTAGGTTTAAAAGTTCATCTCCTACAGGGGCGCCTGAGTGGCTTAGTCAGTTTAGCATCTAACTTCAGCTCAGGTCATGATCTTGGATCCTGGGATCGAGCCCTCCATTGGATTCCCCACTCAGCATGGAGTCTGCTTGTCCCTCTCCCTCAGCCCCTCACTCTGCTTATGCTTTCTCTCAAGTAAGTGAATCTTAAAAATAAAACAAAAATGAGGCTTCTATACGCAGCATATAGATGGGTCTTTTTAAAAAAATCCATTCAGACACCCTATGTGTCTTGACTGAAAGAAAATATACTATACACTCCAAAGTAATTATTGAGAGAAACGTGTTTATTGCTATATTATTCCTTGTTTTGTCACTGTTTCTGGAGATATTCTCTGATGCTCTCTTGTCTGTATCACTTTTGCTATCTTACCTGTACTCAAGATTCTGCTTTAACATTTCTTGCAGGGCTGGTTCACTGATCAAGCTAATTCTACCCCTCTATGGTAAACTTCATCAGCCTCTCTTCTGAGCCACCTTTTCCTTTCCTTCTTCCTGCCACCATGTCAAACATCTTCTTGGAAATAGCTCCCTCTCTGACAAATAAGGCAGGTACAATCTGCTTCTGGTTACAATGCTGGATTTCATAACCTGGACTCCAGTCAATCCACTGCCTTCAAAACTATCAAGTTTTACTGTTACCTTACTATTTCCCACTGTTCATGGTACAGGAGCTCTGTTTTTAACTCAGGTTTCCTCCTAAAATCTGACATTGCCTAATATGAGCATGGACATAAAAATCCACTGCACTTTCCAGTATTCCCCAAAGAATCCACTTACGGAGAAAAGCCTTAATGAGCCATGTGGCCATTACTACGTACACTTTAATGGTGAGACATGAGAGAGAGAACACTGCAGGGAAAACAACTGAAGAAGCTCGCACAGAAATGACTGCTCTTCATGTGTCTTCTGGGCTGCTCAGCCTGTGAGGACTCCAGGATTCACTTCCGAATGCTGGGTTCCTGCTGGGAGCTCTCACCTCTCCCCCATGTCCTCTCCTTTCTCTAGCATTGTGTTATAGATAAATTCACTTTCCTAAGTTTATATCCTCCCATGAATACATAGGATTACCCTAATGTGCAGAGTAGGTTAGCTTTCCTTTACATGCAACTTCCTGAAAAGTAGTTTAAGTGGGGCGCCTGGGTAGCTCAGTGGGTTAAGCCTCTGCCTTCAGCTCAGGTCATGATCTCAGGGTCTTGGGAGCAAGTCCTGAATCGGGCTGTCTGCTCAGAAGAGAGCCTACTTCCCCCTCCCTCTCTGCCTACTTGTGATCTCTCTCTCTCTGTGTCCAAAAAAAAAAAAAAAAAAAAGTAGTTTAAGTGACACATGTTTAGGCATATCTGTATCTGGTTTTTGTTCTTTTCTTCTCTCTCTCTTTTTAAAGTTTTTATTTATTTATTTGACAGAGAGATAGAGAACACAAGTAGGCAGAGTGGCAGGCAGAGGGAGAGAGAGAAGCGGGATCTCTACTGAGCAGGGAACCTGACGTGGGGCTCAATCCCAGGGACCTGGACTTATGACATGAGCCGAAGGCAGAGGCTTTAACCAACTGAGCCACTGAGGTACCCCAGAAACCCCAATATCTTAAAGGAACATCTAGCCTATCTACCTGAACTTTGCCATGGAAGGAGCTATCTCTATTTTCCTATATAGTGAACAAATCTGTGCTCTATCCAAAAGCAAGACACTACCACTATATTCCAAAGCTTTTTAATACACAAACATCAATGGAAAGACAAGAAGAAAAACTTCCAACGCCTCCATCCACAAAACATGGAGAAACATAAACCCACAGAGAATCGTCTCCCAACAAAATCCCCCACTCAGTTTGACCCCGGCTTGATTCCTGCCTAATTTTCCCATGTGTACACCACCTCGTCAAACACTTCTGAATCTGACACAGGATCTGGAAGAAAATCTATCCAGTCTGCATCACTGAAACCCTGTTGAAGACTATGATCTGCACGATACAATACAGAAGAATCGTGTGAACCCTTATGTTCTCTTCTCAATGTCTCCGTAGGTCTTGCATTTGGACAGGTAAAGAGATCCCAATAGTAAGAATCTACCTTAAATTTCTGTAGTGAGGGGTGCCTGGGTGGCTCAGTGGGTTAAGCTGCTGCCTTCGGCTCAGGTCATGATCTCAGGGTCCTGGGATCAAGTCCCACATTGGGCTCTCTGCTCAGCAGGGAGCCTGCTTCCCTCTTTCTCTCTCTCTCTCTGCCTGCCTCTCTACTTGTGATCTCTCTCTGTCAAATCAATAAAAATAAAAAAAAAATCTTTAAAAAAATGTTTATAAAAAAAAATTTTTGTAGTGAGCTTCTAAGGGAGAGTGGTGAAGAAATTGCACAAAAGCATACAATTTACATGGATCTGAAAAGATGAGAGGATTTTATGTTTCTTAGAGGAAGAGTAAGCCCTGCATATAACAGAATCATGGCCCATGACAGTAAAAGGGCTAATGATTGGGAAACACGTAGGAATTAGGGCAGAGGTGTTCCAGGAACCACCAATGGAGAATATTAACAACAGCAATGTAGACATAAAAGATGCAGGAGATTGAGTCAAGTGAAACAGAAGGAGAAAAATACTTTGGGAGGCTATGAACTTAGGTGAAGATCTGGAGGAAATGCTGATCTTATGAATACACTCGACCCACTGCTTGTGCCTGTACTGGATGAAAATTAAGGAACCACTGGGGTGGCCCATGAGCTCACAACATGATTTCAAGGAATAGTAACAATGGGTGAGTAACAATTGCTGAGTAGAGCAAATGTATAATTTTCTTCTGATATCCACGATGGTTCCCAAAATAGGTTTTCCTTCAGCATGTTTTGCTGCTCATTTGGGAGTGACATATGGAGGAAAATGAAAAGGTCATGTACTTGGAAGTCTTCACTTTAGCTCCTTCCAGGCAGCATACATAGGGCTAATCTTAATGGTCTAGAAGACACTCGAGACCCACAGTGTACTACAATGGACACACTCCTGGCCACTCTGAAAATACCAAAGAAGTCTATATCCAAAATCATGACAGAAATCTCTTCACCCAAAAGCCATCACTCTTTTAAAGACAATGACCAATGAGTTGACTAAACTCATGTTTGGCAGTAAATTCTGTAGAAGTTAACCCATGCCCAGTGAGATAATGGTAAAAACAGCTCTCAGTCTGCCAAGATTCCAGCTACTGTCCATGACAAGTAGATTACTGCTATCACCAAGCCCTGAGAAGGCATTCTGCTATGGGAATACAGGAATGATCATTCAAACAGCAGCCAGATGGTTCACATGGTCGTGCAGTGACTCTTGATCTCAACGTTTTAAGGTTAAGCTCCATGTTGATTACAGAGATTACTTACAAAGTCTTAAACAATAGAAAACTTCAGTCACTACTCAAACCACAGAAGATGTTGTTTAATACATTTCTGAGCAAAACTGTAAGATAATTAATGATGTTATTAGAAAAACACAGCAGATTGTGTCACTGTGGTCTTGGCATAAGAGAACATTTTTACAAATGGTTAAAAAAAAAAAAACATCACTAACCATGGGATGTCTGGGTGACTCAGTTGGTTAAGTGTCTACATTCAGCTCAGGTCATGATCCCAGTACCCTGGATCGAGTCCCAAATCAGTATCCTTGCTCCGCTGGGAGACTGCTTCTCCTGCCTGTTGCTCCCCCTGCTTGTTCTCTCTCTCTCTCTCCCTCTGACAAATGAATCAAATCTTTTAAAAAAAGAATTTATCCATTTATTTAGAGAAAGAGCATGTGAGAGCACCACAGGGGAAGGGTCAGAGGGAGAGGGAGAGAGAATCCCTAGCAGACTCTGCTGAGCTTGAGCCCAACGTGGGGCTCTTCCAAGACCCCAAGATCATGACCTGAGTTGAAATAAAGAGATGGATCATTAGCTAAGCCACCCAGGGACACCTCTCTGTTTTACTTTAATGTAAATAATGACTCCCTAAACACTTACTCCACCATGATTTATATCACTCTTACACATCAACCACAAACGGCATCTCCATGTGGGCTTTCCTCATACACTATACACCACAGCCTCCTTAACCTTCTGTGCAAAGTGGCACGAATGAACTCCCCATTATACAAGAGCCGCTCGTGTCTCTGAGGCAGCAATGATAAAATCACTTTGCATGTATACAAGCAATAAAGGCACAGCATGAGATGATTTAAGAGTAAAATAACATTTGCCATGTGAAAAATCTCAAATGTGGTCTAAAGAAAAGGAAGAGACACACTATTATCCCTCCCCAGACAATGATCATCCCTTGATCCTCTGAGGCATATTAACAGATGCAGCTCACAGAGTAACATGGGTTTGAAGGGCCTGGATCCACTTACACCTCGATTTTGTTGATACCTACTGGGTAGTGGTCTAAAAATGTTTTCTGTTATGATTTTCTTAATATTGACTCTTCTTAAGCCTACCTTACTATAACAATACCGTATAAAACACAGGGAATACGGACTATTTGTTTTAGGTCAGGGTTCTGGTCAACAATGGGCTCTTTCTATGGAAAGCTAGGTGTGATTGGATGTTTGGAGACCCAAGAGTGAAAAGCAGATTGTCAATTGTGTTAGAGTTGACACCCTTAATGTCTGCATTGTCCAAAGCCAAAATGTTATTGATTTAACTGTTTGAATTTTGCATTCTTTTCTATAATAAATACCCTACTTTAGAATCATGTCTGGAAAATGAGACTAACTTACTGCTTTCTGCTGTGACTTTTCTGATTTCATATAAATGTCATTCCATTACATAGTTCGCTAACTGCTCACAACTTTTATGTTTTTTTTTTTCCTTCACTAAGACTTTTTTCTTAAGTATATACTAAAACATAGGTTTTTCATCCATCATTATATTTCTGGCATTTCTATCCCGTATGCTTTCTCTGAGGTTGAGGAAGATGAAGTTCATTGTGAAGACGCTGTCTACATTCTGGACATTTTACAGTATCTCCACAGGATGTATGATCTCATGTTGAAGAGTCTAGATTATGAAATAAAAGCTTTGCCACATTTTTTACATTTGTAGGGTTTCTGTCATCATGCACTCTCCGATGCTTAGAAAGTTGTGGTTCTGCCTAAAGGCTTTGCCACATTTTTTTCTTTTTTTACCTTTATCGATCTTCTCACCAGTATGTGTTGCCTTATGTTGGTAACTTTTAGAATGGTAGTCAAAGGCTTCGCCACATCGAACAAAAGAAGTCCCACAAACGAACCCTCCGTTAATGAAGAACTTATTTGCATGACAAAGAACTAATCATCATAAAGATGCACATGGAGAAAGGAACAGAAAACAGATATGAAACTCAGTGAGACCAGAAAACGGGTCATGACCAAAATGTAAACCCAAAGAGACGAAGTATAACAATCGGCCAAGCAGGAACAGGGAGTTAAAGAACACGATGACGGAAGTTAAAAACACACCAGTGGGTCACCCGCAGACTTGCTCAAGCAGAAGAAAGAATCAGACAATCTAAAGACCCTTGTCTTGAAGATCAAAGAAAAATGTCAAAAAGGACAGTCTGGGGACTCATGGGACACCAGTAAGTGGACTGATATGTACATTAAGGGGACCCCATAAGGAGAGGAGAGTAAAAAGGGGGGAAAGAGTTGACATGAAGAACTAAAGGCTTCTACTGCACACATAAGTGGGAAAAAGAGACAAATTCAACCACCTCACTAATTCATAGTAGGATAAATGTCAAGACATGAACACACTGACACATTATAATAAACCTAACAAAAGGGGCGCCTGGGTGGCTCAGTGGGTTAAGCCTCTGCCTTCAGCTCAGGTCATGATCTCAGGGTCCTGGGATCCAGCCTCACATCTCTGCTCAGCGGGAAGCCTGCTTCCCCCACCTCTCTGCCTGTCTCTCAGTCTACTTGTGAGCTCTCTGTCAAATAAAAAATTAAAATAAATAAATAAATAAACCTATCAAAACTCAGAGGTGAGGGGCACCTGGGTGACTTAGTTGGTTAAGTGTCTGCCTTCGGCTCAGGTCATGATCCTGGGGTCCTGTTATCAAGCCCCACAGAGGGCTCCCTGCTCAGTAGGGAGCCTGTTTCTCCTCTCCCTTGCCTGCCACTTTCCCTGCTTGTGGGTGCTCTCTCTCTGTGAAATAAATAAACAAAACCCTTAAAAAAAATCTGAGGTGAAAAGGGAATTTTGAAACAGCGTGACAAAAGTAACTCACCTTCTATGAAAAAGAGCTGCTATGAGAGTATAACTGGAATTTTCAGCAGACCTTACAGGAAAAGGGGAGTGCGATCATGTATTCAACTACACGCAGAGTAAACAATCCACACCAAGAACAACCCACCTGGCAGAACTGTGCAAATGAGAGCCACGCCAAGCAAAAGACCCTCTGATTGACCAGCAGACCTGTCCCAAGAAATGTGAAAGGAAGTCTTTCTGCTCGAAATAAAAGGATTTCAAAAGAGCAACTGAAAGCACGTGACAACACAAAACTCCTGCTAATATAAATATTTACACGGTTCTGGAAAACTGTACTGCTGTAATGAGGTAGCACGGGTTACCCGTATTTCTGCTATAGAAGTTCTTAAGCAAAAGCATAAAAATCATAAATTGACCTAATTAATTACACAACATAAAAGACAGAATTTCTGATAGTGGTAACATAAAGTAGGTTCCGGGGTGGAGAGGGTGAAGTAGAAAATTTTCCTATAAAACTGACTTTGGTTTAAAATGGTTTGCTATGTAACTTTAAGATGTTTTAAGGAATCTCTAATGTAACCAGAATGAAAATACATACAGAAGTCAGAAAAGTTAATGAGAATGGTGTCAAAGCATATCACGGGAATAACACCACAGTTAGGACAAAATATAACACCTCGACAAGGTACAGAGGTATAAAAAATGTAAAAATTGCTTTTGATTCACCAAAAGTGCTTCTCATGCAAAGAGAATATAAATTCAACATAAATAGATATTGAAATTAATGCCAATATTACAACAACTCACTTAGTTGTGAATGTTCTTTTTTTTTTTTAAAGATTTTATTTAAGGGACGCCTGGGTGGCTCAGTTGGTTAAGCGGCTGCCTTCGGCTCAGGTCATGATCCCAGCGTCCTGGGATCGAGTCCCACATCGGGCTCCTTGCTCAGCGGGGAGCCTGCTTCTCCCTCTGCCTCTGCCTACCACTCTGTCTGCCTGTGCTCATGCTCTCTCTCTCTCTAACTAATGAATAAATAAAATCTTTAAAAAAAAAAAAAAAAAAAAAGATTTTATTTAACAGAGATGACAAGTAGGCAGAGAGACAGGTGGGGGGTGGGAGTGGGGAGGAGGTGGGCTCCTTCAGGAGAGCCCAATGTGGGGCTCAATCCCAGGACCCAGAGACCATGACCTGAGCTGAAAGCAGAGGCTTAACCCTCTGAGCCACCAAGGTGCCCCGAAGAATGAATATTTGAAGTGAAATAAAGGATTATATTCAATCATTTTAGGGAAGTGCTTTGTTAACTGATGAACTTACTGAGTCTCAGTTTTATATGTTTAAAGCCTCCATAACATTGGAAAGCATAAACCAGAAACTACGTGGGTCTATCTCCAGTGTTCCGGGGATTTCCGCACCAATCCCCAGTATACCCACCACAACGTGGGCACAGTTTCTCACACGAAGCAAAACAGAACTTAGAAGAGACTTAGCACAGAGACCCTCAGAAATAGGGAGATTTTCCCAACACCCTCAAAGCAATGGAAGAGCTCTCAGATTATGGAGACCCTCCCAGTCGAAGGAGAGTCTCCTGGTCCTCCCTGGGGACATGATGGACCATCACTGGAGCTGAAGCAGAATCCTTAGAGAAAATAAAAGCATGATGATGTTGGCTCACAGATGTCCCTCTGGGAGAGACAGAGACATAAGACGGGGCTTCTCCAACTGATTTTCATTCAAGCAGAGCTACTGGAACCACATTTGAAGGTTTACCTTCCTCCTTCAGACTTGGACTTCACCTCTGTCATCCGCTTCATCCATTCCCACCTACCTGGATCAAAGACCACTGTCTTCTTTCTCGTCACATCCCAAGGGTCCTTCTTTTGCTCCAAAAAGGAGACCAAATCAGGCTTTGACACAGTGAGACCTGTTTAACAGAGAAACCGAATACACATATTGCTGGAGAGTCTTTCAATCCACACTGCACTTAGCAGGGAAGAGAGAACATTGCAGAATTCTAAAAGATGATTTCCCAAACACTGTTGACCAGCAGCCCCTGTAGAACATGAAGGACTTTCAAAGAGTCACATCCTAACTTGCACTTCTAAGTACTGCTGATATAAGGAGTGAAAATTGGAGTTTAAATGCAGGCAGTACCATTTTATGCCACGCCAGGCTTTCAACAGCCGCTGATCTATAGAAATGTTGTTACCTGAAGGAAGGGGAGGCTAAAGCTGAAAAGCAATCGTCAGGAGGATTTTTGTCTACACCTACCAATCCTTACTTGTGTTCCTAAGTGCAGTGATCTGATCTCCAGTTATACAAAGAGGAATCATCCAAGAGACAGTCTTCAAAGGAGAATGAAACCCTGAGTGTGGTCTGGGAAATCTGGAAGGAGTCATTCTCACCCAAGAAGAGGAGGTGTCTGTAGTTCTCCAACATCACATCCCTGTACAGTTGCCGCTGAGTGTGGGTCAGGCGTCCCCACTCCTCCTCGGAGAATTCTATGGCCACATCCCTGAAGGTGAGCTGTCCCTGCAATAAATACCACAGTCACCAAGAGGCCATTGATAGAGTTCACAATGGTCCCTGAGTTGAAAGTTAATGTCACCAGCTAGACCCCAACACCTGACCGTCACTGCTTATCTGACCGTACCCACCAAACTTTATCCCACATTTGAGTTAACCTCTTCATTTCACCTTACCCTTTACTTTAGCCAAAACACCCCATGGAGAGAGGCTCCTGTGGTGAAAACAGAAACCATGCAATAAAAGGTTAATGACTAGGGGCGCCTGGGCAGCTCAGTGGGTTAAGCCTCTGCCTTCAGCTCTAGTCCTGATCTCAGGTTCCTGGGATCCAGCCCCACATCGGGCTCTCTGCTCAGCGGGGAGCCTGCTTCCCCCTCTCCCTCAGCCTCCCTCTCTGCCTGCTTGTGGTCTCTGTGTGTCAAATAAAGAAATAAAATCTTAAAAAAAAAAAAAAAGTGGTAGAGTAGAAAACTGTCACGGTGATTAACTCAAGAACCATTTTCATTCACATGAGACTTACAAATCACATTATGGATGATGCTGCCTGTGTTTTATTCCCACTATCAACACAAACACATAGAATGATACAGATAAAACAGCTATTACTGGGGTGCCTGGGTGGCTCACAGGGTTGGGTCTCTGCCTTCGGCTCAGGTCATGATCTCAGGGTCCTGGGATTGAGGCCCGCACTGGGCTCTGAGCAGAGAGCCTGCTTCCCTCTCTCTGCCTGCCTCTCTGCCTGCTTGTGATCTCTCTCTCTGTCAAATAAATAAAATCTTAAAAAAAAAAAAAAAACAGCTATTATTTACACGGGTAGTATGATGAGGGATACAAGCAGAAAAATGTTTACCTTTAACTCAGAAGGCTGACCCACAGGCTTCCTAGTTCTGCTAAGAATAAAAAATATACTAATTGCTACATTCTTTTTTTTTTTTTTAAGATTTTATTATTTATTTGAGAGAAAGAATGAGAGAGAGCGAGCATGAGAAGAGGGAGGGTCAGAGGGAGAAGGAGACTCCCTGCCAACCAGGGAGGCTGATGCAGGACTCCATCCCGGGACTCCAGGATCATGCATGACCTGAGCCCAAGGCAGAGGCTTAACCCACTGAGCCACCCACGTAACCCTGCTTGCTACATTGTTAAAGGGTCTCTTGACTCCCTGTACATCTCACCAATATTAATATCAAATTGAACAATAACATCGGAGAAATCTTGCAAAAGTAGTTTTAGACGTACAAATTCGAACAAACATTTGTGATCTAATACTCTGCGCACCTACCCTCCCCACTTGAACACTGAGCATATAACCACCAGCTTCATGCAGCCGACCTGCAGCTCCTTCTGCCCACAGGTCCTGTGCCCAGGCTACTTCAATAAACCTACTACTACCTCAGGTACCATACAGCATCTCCAGAATTTTCTCTTGACCCCTGTGCTTGAAGATCCCACTACACAGTATTTCATCAGACGCTTTGGTTTCAATCATCATCTGTCACCTTATTTCAGGATTTTAAGATCCTCAAACATGTTAATTATGTGATTCTTTTTTTCTTCTTCTGAAAATACAAAGGAGGAAATAGGGTGCCTGGGTGGCACAATGGGTTAAGCATCTTCCTCTTGACTTCGGCTCAGATCATGGTCATGATCTCAGGGTTCTGGGATCTACTCCGCACAGAGTCAGCTGGAAAGTCTCTCCCTCCCCCTCTGCTTCTACCCTGGATCAACCCTCCCTCTTTCTCTCACACACACCATTTCTCTCATTCTAAAATAAACATAAACAATATATTTTTTTTTTTGAAGAGTATGTCTATGACATGAGTGTGGAATCAAGTAAAAACTCACAAGAGGGAGGTCTGACTGAGTCAGATGCTCTACTTCCAGAAGTCCGTGCTACCAACTACAGCAAGGTGGGAGCCTTCATCTGCCCAGTGCAAACTCATGTGAGGTGGCTTGTGAGCAAATGGTCAAGAAAGGATTCTTAAGGCATTATTGGTTAAAAAAAAAACCAAAACCCTATTTTTATTAAGCCTCAGGGACAGGACCCATTGGCATAAAGAGCTGCAGTGGGATTTTGAGAAGGCATTGTTTATATGCTTTTCCGTTAAGGGGATAGAGATAAAAGAAATTTCGAAGGGATTTTCATATATTGAATAAAACTTACAGGATCCTGGAGGTCTGGCTATTGTCCACCTGAGGTAGCTTTTGCCTCTAGCAAAGCATTACACTAAGGCACCTGTGAATTCCTTGAAGAAAGTCACACTTTGCTTGTCTCTAGTATTTATCGGTGGGTGGCACGTTGTAAGGACATTTCATTTTCCTCTACATTTCTTTTGCTTTGTGCTCCTGATCAGACACTACCAGCGAAGAGAAACTAAGGAATTTCTAGCTGAAACGTGATGGTTTCTGCACATCACTCAGGAAATCCATCAAAGACCCTCATGAATGTAAAAAGGAACATAGGAGCATTACTGGGGGGCTGTCTGGCAGAAAGCATCAAACCATTTAAAGAAGTTAACATCAGCTGTGATGAAACAAGTTGGTATGAGTGCCTAAGGCACACTGAAGGACCTGTGACCTTTGAGTAAGGGACTGGCGGGGATGGGTGGGGATGGATAGGTCATGGGCTAAGTGACCAGGCTCACCAAAAATCCCAGGAATGAGGAGGCACAAGGAAACCAGAGATAAGGGAACAGAACCAGACCACCTTGTTTGTTTTAAACATCAGAGATGAGATATTCAAAGGAGAAGTAATCATGCTGCTATGGGGGGTGACATCAAGAAGATTTAAGTGCCCTCGTCACTTTTTTATAAAAGACCAACCATAAAAGTGCTCTGTGGCAACCCGTTCCGGACCCCTCTCACTCTAGAAAGCTCTCTTTCTGTTCTCCCCTTCACTTGATACACTATCCCTTTACCATTTTGTGTCCGAGTCTTTCTTCTGCTCCAGACAGACAAGAACCCTGCAAAGGTGTGTTCTTTGTTGAGGCCACTTTTAGGCAAACAGGCTTGAGCACTGGACTGGGAAAAAGCCCGGTGACTACCCGCCTGAACTGGGACGGGCCCATCAGGCGACCCACCCCCAAACAGCCATAGGCCCTAAGTAACCGATGGGCTACTTAGAACCAGGTCCCATTCCCAAAACAGGTTATATTCCATCTGTCTCCATAACTCCTCATCTTCCCACTATAAAAACAGGTCCCTCCCACCACCTCCTTGCAGACAGCCTCTCTCCTAGCTCCTGTTCCCTGCTCCTTTGCTGTGTATCCAATGAACTTCTAGCTCCTTTGTTCTGCCTCAGGTGTGTTCTCTTGCTTCCCCTAGCCCGGCCCGCACATGATCATCACCGGACATTTAAAAGCCCCCCATCTGATCAAGAGACACCCCACGTAGGCACCGCATTCTTGTATTCCCTAAGAAGCAAGTCAGAATATCAATGAAATTATGGGAATACACTGGATTTATGCACACTTCAATCACATATACTTTCCCTGTCCTGGAATATATAGTATATTTTAGATACAGTATGTTTTCTACATGCTAAAGGGTATGGACCTCGCCCCCCCCCCCTTTTTTTTTTTTTTCAGAGAATGTTACACATTTTTCTGGGTCTCATATCTACTGCTTATCTGTGCATTTTCTTACTCCTAGTCTATACAGAGCTGTAAGGCTTCCAGATGGGACCAAAATAAGACCATTTTCCTCCACCGCTATCTCAGGACCAGACCCCTTCAGCAACAGGAATCCTTAAACCCCTTCCCCGTGGATCTGTCACCAAGGGATTATTTTCAATACTGGCAGACAACAGTTTTTGTTTTCTTTTGTTTTTTTTTTAGTTATTTGACAGAGAGAGACACAGCAAGAGAGGGAACATTAGCGGGGACATGGGAGAGGGAGAAGCAGGCTTCCTGCTCAGTGGAGAGCTTGATGTAGGGCCTAATCCCAGGACCCTGGGATTATGACCTGAGCTGAAGGCAGATGCTTAATGACTGAGCCGCCCAGGGACCCCTCAAAGTGACAACTGTTGATGGCCTCTACTGGAAGCCACGTTGGAGAGAAGGGTTAGAAGGCTCTGGCTTATAGGTGAGAAGTATTTTTAAAGACCTAATTTTGAGTATCATTTCTGGATAGTTTCAAAAATTAGGTGTAAACATAAAGCAGAAACATCAGAACTAGAAAAGTCAGATTTGCAATTTCTAAGTGTGAGGAATTTCAGGAGAAAAACATGACTGGGCCTCTAAACTCAGACGCAAGCCTTACCTGAGAACTGGCCATTTCTTTTTTCACTTGGTCCTTTGGCGTTCTTCCTCAGAACAGATTCTAGGAGAAATCACAGCAGCGTCAGGAGAAAATGCCTTTTTAAAGCCACCGACAGAGCCTCTGCACCTCTAAACCACTCGCCTCCAGGAAGGACTTTGAAATGCAGAAAAGGTCCAACTTCCTAGCCTTTTGTATCAAGAGCTATTCAGAAATAATGAATATCTCCTTGGAAACTAATCTTTGAGTTTTTCCTTCTCTGCTTTCAGGGGGCCTCCCAGCCACAGACACACTCACAAATTCTGGGAGAGCAGAAAGAAAGAAGTGTGCTGCACGGACCTGATGCTTCTAGAATCACTGGGCGGAGGCCATGTTACCTCTGCTTGAGCCAAAGCCTGAGCTCCGCTGTCTTCTATTCAGGGGAAGCCCTCCTGCTTATCGGTGGACTCATCTAGAATCGCCTGGAGTGTTTCACTAAAACAACACCGTTTTTTCCACCCTCACCAACGGACAGAATCTGGGTGGGATGCTCGGAGTATGACCATTTTTGAAACTCCACACAGTGTCCCTACTGGTAAGCGTTGGGGGAGGTGACCAGACAAAGCACAGTGACCAAGTCCATGATTGTTACTGCTATTTAATCCGTGCCTCGTCCACTGGTGAGAGTTTCTGGAGACTGACACTTTGTCCCTCTTTCTACAGAACAGAGGGAGACACCCTCACAAATGGAGCTTGTCCTTAACAAATGCAAATCTGTTTTACCAAAGGCAACTTCTGCAGGGTTTCAGAGCTTTTCCTTTGTTTCTTTAAAATAAGCCTTAGGCCAAAGAGACCTATTTTGTGGTGATAAAATGCTCCCCTTGGTTAGCAAAATTTATTTTCATAAGTCACCGCCAAATCATTTTCCAAACTGAATGTACTTTTTAAATTCCCATTGGTGTAGAATGTTGTGGTTCGGAGTCCATGGCCAAGGAAGAATTCTTGAGATATCTTTGATGCAAAAGGTGGTTTTATTAAAGTATGGGGCAGGACTCACGGGCAGACAGAGTAGCACTACGGTTGCAACAGGTGACTGATTATATACTTTTAAGCTGGAAGGGGAGTAAGGACAGCACACACCTACGAAGTATTTTGGGAACACCCAAACGTTGTTCCAGGATGTTGACAGGGCTAGCTATTTTTAGGAAATGTTCATTTGTTTCTGTTCAGTAAACCCTCAGTCATTAGATACTTCAGAGGTATACCAGTTGGCCATATGTTTGGGGGATAATTGCTAACGTGTATCTTGGGAGGTAGAAATAAAGGAAGTTTCCACAGGACTTTTCATATGTTAACGTAGACTCACAGGATCTTGGGAGGCCGGGATAATGTTATTCTAAGATTGTCTTTTGTCCTTAGCAAAGAGTCAACATGCAAGGCAGTTGAGCTCCCAGAGGAAGGTCACTCTACCTGTTTCAAGGACTTGTCAGTGGGCTGCTGGCAGTAAGGAAATCAATGCCTTTGTTTCCCACAGTAGTAAATGGGAATTCTAATTCCTCAATATTTTCACTTAAGTTTAGCTATCCTAGAAAATGTTCCGTGGTTTCTCACTGTAAATGTGAAGTTATCTCACTCCGGTTTCCCTGGTAACTGAAACTGAAACCATTTAAAAGCATCAAGCAGAACAAAATCAAAATGGCTGCCTTAAAACACGGCGGTGGGGGGGCATTTTTTTTAAAATAAATCTTTTTTTTTAAAGATTTTTTATTTACTTATTTGACAGAGATCAACAAGTAGGCAGAGAGGCAGGCAGAGAGGCAGGCAGAGAGAGGAGGAAGCAGGCTCCCCGCTGAGCAGAGAGCCTGATGCGGGGCTCGATCCCAGGACCCAGAGGCTTAACCCACTGAGCCACCCAGGTGCCCCTGGGAGTCATGCTATTAAACTAAGTAACTTTTTTTCTTGTTTGGAAACCTCCCCTCCTCCCTTCTTAGACTTTTTTTCTTTCCTTTTTTTTTTTTTAGGAATCTGGTAGCACACTGAAAACCTGATCAACAAGGCTGGCGGCACAGACACAATTCTTGTCAAAACCGGGTAGATCCTGTTGAAGGAGGAGTGTGAGCTTTTTGTCTCAGGGAGTCAAAGAGTAAATCTTGAGGACAAAGGGGAGTGAATAAAGTGGTAGAGTTTTATTAAGCAAGGAAAATGAAAACTCTCCAGAGTGAGAGGGGTCCTGATGGGGTTGCCAATGTGGGCCTCCATCGACGGTCTTATATTCAGAACTGACCTGGGAGCTAGTAGCCTTAACATTCTTGAGAAGCCTCAGTTTGACTAAGGACTGGGGATAACCTCTTTAATGGCTTACTTCTTCTTTGGGGTCTGGTTATTTTTCATTTGTCACAATGTGACTGCCATAAAAAGACCCCAACCCAAATGCCCAGGGCAGGGTGGTCTGGTTTGTTTCCTTATCCCTGGTTTCCTTGTGCGTGAGCATTTCTGCGATTTCTGTGAGCCTGATCATGGAGCCCCTACCTATCACTCCCTACCCAGCCCCACATGTCCTTTCTCAATGAGGCCCTTCAGATATAAATCAGTAGGTCATATACTTCGGGGATGATTGCCAAAATGTATCTTGGTGGGGCGTGGGGGTTAGAGATAAAGAACTTTCCAAAGGAATTTTTATCTGTTAGAGCAGACTTACAAGATCTTGGGGGTCGGGCGAAGACTGCCTTCTACCCTTAGCAAAGTGTTAACATCCAGGCAGTCGAATTCCTAGGGGAATGTAACTCTGCCTGCCTCAGACTTGCCAGTGGGCTGTAAATACAAAAGAAATTTATAATTTTTCTTCTGTCTTTGTTTCCCACATCACTGCATTTCCCTACAAAACCCCCTGACCTTTCCTCCAGGTGGGCTTTTGGTTTGGAAAGCCCGGCCCTCTGCGCCCTCCTTTGCCTCACAAAGCAACAAAGGTACTGTTTCTCTTTATCCCAAACTCTGCCTTTGTCTTCTGTTTTGGTTTTGAAGCATGGAGGTCATTTTTTTGCCAACAGAATAAAGGTACAGGAGAGGAAAACATTTTTTTTTTTCCATCTGTTCTCAATTCTTTGTGCTTTTTTAAAAAAAGATTTTATTGATTTATTCATTTGAGAAAGAAAATAAGTGAAAAAGAGAACACAATCAGGGGGAGCAGCAGAGAGAAAGGGAGAAGCAGGCTCCCCACTGAGCAGACAGCCCAATTCGGGGCTCTATCCCAGAACCCTGGGATCATGACCTGAGCTGAAGGCAGAGGCTTAACCCACTGAGCCACCCAGGTGCCCCACAATTCTTTGTCCTAATAGTTAAGCAAACACAAGACAGGTTCACAAGAGAAAAAAAATTCTTAACATGGGAACCTCAAAGATATTGAGTAAGGGACAGGTGGGGCTACATGACCAGGCTCAAAGAAATCCCAGATGTGGAGAAACTCCGAACTGTAAAAAAGAGCAAAACAAATAAAGAAACAAAAACAGAGATAAGGGAATAAAACCAGACCATCTCATTTGTCTTAAATGTCAGAGATGAGATACTGAAAAGAGAAGTAATCATCGTGCTATCAGTGATGACATCAAGAAGATTTAAGTTCCCTGGTCAGTTGTTTTGTTTTTTTTTTTTTTGAAGATTTTATGTATTTACTTGACAGACAGAAATCACAAGTAGGCAGAGAGGCAGACAGAGAGAGGGGGAAGCAGGCTCCCCGCTGAGCAGACAGCCCAATTCGGGGCTCGATCCCAGAACCCTGGGATCATGACCTGAGCTGAAGGCAGAGGCTTAACCCACTGAGGCACACGGGCACCCCAGGCAGGCAGCTCTTTAAGCAACATTCATCCCAGGGTGCGGAGAGGGGGGGGCGGGGCGGGGGGGGGCACTGGGTGACTCAGTCCTTTAGGCATCTGCCTTCGGCTTGGGTCATGATCTTAGGTCCGGGGATCAAAACCCACATCGGGCTCTTTGCTCAGCCGGGAGTCTGTTTCTCCCTCTTCCTCTCCCTCTGCCCCTAACCCCACTCATGCTCTCTCTCTCAAATAAATAAATATTTTTAAAAGCTCATCTCTGGGGGCGCCTGGGTGGCTCAGTGGGTTAAAGCCTCTGCCTTCGGCTCGGGTCACGATCTCAGAGTCCTGGAATCGAGCCCCGCATCGGGCTCTCTGCTCAGCAGGGAGCCTGCTTCCTCCTCTCTCTCTGCCTGCCTCTCTGCCTAACTTGCGATAATAAATAAATAAAATCTTAAAAAAAAAAAAAAAAGCTCATCTCTGGTATTAGCTCTCTTCCTGGGAGAGGTACCTCATCTAATTTATTCTCAGTACATCTATCGGCCTCCAAAAAGAAGGAAATCCTTCCATCTGCAGCAACAGAATCATCCTAGAGAACATTTTGTTAAGTTCAATAACCCACACGCTGAAAAGACACTGTATGAAATCAGAGATGCAGAATCTTTAAAAAAAGGCAAAATTATGAAAGATTAGCATATTTGTTCCCAGGGGCTGAGGTGGGGGAGAATGCTCAGATGTTGGTCAAAAGCTGAAAAAGCTCACTATGCAGGATGCAGAAACACTGAATGTTGAACGTACAGCGTGCTGACTGAAGTTAGTAGGAGTGTATTGTACACTTCAGATTTTCTAGAAGAGGCCATCTTAAGTGTTCTCACCTTTCACACACACACCGCCACACACAGATCTTAACTATGTCAGCCGAAGGATGTCTTTATTCCACTGACTGTGGAAATTATGTCGTAACCAGGACCCGAGGGTACAAGGACACCTGGCTGCTCGGGTCCCAGACATACTCTGCCTCTCACGCTGACAAAATCCAAAGGCAAGAAAGACGACTTTGGCCGCCTCGGTTGTGGCCCCAGACTTTCCAGCTAGGTTCCTTCCGCCTCATCTCCTGGCTCAGGAGGAAGACCCTGAGGGCAAAGCATCCCCTGAGGGGAAATGAAACGACCCCTCAAGCCGCTGGGACTGCCTTGAGCCAGAGAGACCCCACCCCCCATTGACCTCCAGACAAAGGCAGATTTAACCCTGGCTGCCTGCCCGCCGCTACCCCCTCACTTTCGCCCCCCATTTTCCTTCTGTAAACCTGGACGTGTTTTCAGCACTTTGGAGAGAGTCTTTGGGACATTCCTGGGCTGTCTTGCGGGTGTGGGTCTCCCCGAAGTAACTTCCTCTCTCGTCTCCCCATCATGGGTCTTTCTGCCTTGGATTCTGTCAACAGGGAGTGGCCAAACCTGGTCTGTTTGGGACCCCAGGAGCCGCGTGCCCATGCGCCCCTCCCTGTGCCCTGGCCAACAGCGGACAGATGAGTGGGAGCAAAACGAGAAAGGAATCTACTTCGGGGACGCCGCCACAGCGAAGGCCGCAGAGTGACATCTCAAAGATGGTCTCCGAATCACGGACCGTGCTTCCAGCTCTGAATAAAGAAAATAAAGGACAAAGCGAGGCGGAACATGCAGGCCCAACACTGTATTGGCGTGGGGCATGTGGGGTCTTGCTGGCTCAGGGCAGGCCCTGCTGTTGGAGGGTGTAGTTTCCTTCCCCTTCCTGGGATGCTGTGCTGCTGGGCCTTCTGCCTGAGCTAAAAGATAAGCCAGCGAGAAGACCCGAGTCACTGACAGATACAGACTAAGGCTGAAATGGAGACAACTGAAGACACTACTGGGTCCTCTTTCCATTTCACAATATAAATGTATTTACTTTTTAAAACTTGAGGGGATGCCCGGGAGGCTCAGTCCTTAAGCGGCTGCCTTCAGCTCAGGTCATGATCCCAGGGTCCTGGGATCGAGTCCCACATCAGCTCCCTGCTCTGTGGAAGCCTGCTTCTCCCTCTCCCACTCCCCTGCTTGTGTTTCCTCTCTTGCTGTGTTTCTATCAAATAAATAAATAAAATCTTAAAATATAAACAAACAAACACTTTGAGTGACTACTAGATATCAGAAATGGAAAGCAAGCTGTTAAATGGGTTGGCTCTTGAAGCTGTCACAGAGCAAGAAAGCCCTGTCCCCTTCCTGGGGAGTAAGAATTCCTGTCCCCTACAAGGCTGTTCTATCTGCACGAAGAATCAGATTGACCTGAGACAGATTAACAGAAGAGAATAAAATTGAATAGCACATATGGGGAATCCACAAACCCATGCAAATTGCAAAGTCAGGCAGGCAACATGAGGTATATACGTCATCCCGAACCAAGAAAAAGCAGGAGCAGGAGTGTGGGATTTCAAGGTGAAGAAATGCAATTGACGGGTACTAAGGAGAGGAAATTCTGGATAGTTGTCCCCACCCCTCACCAGAATGTGCCACTCTGGTGTGTGTATTATTTTGAGCTGACAGCACTTGAGATCCTATAGTCTCAAGAGAAATGTTTGTCCCTCACTTCATCACATCGAAGAATCCAAATTAAAGGTCTTTTTCAGAATAAAGGTTATTAACAAATAAATTTTCTCGGAGTGACTCATCTCGATGATCAGGCAAATGTCCACCAAACACCCGCTTGTCCTACTGCCCCGTGAACTACATTCCTTTCCTCTGAAATCTTGGGTCCCTACCCCCTTCTCCTCAGTTCAGAATCACATATACACCTCATTTTGCCTGTCTTTAAAATTTCCATGTCTATACAGATTCCTTGTACATATACCATTAACTTTGATTTTCTTTTGTGAATCTGTCTCACGTCAATTTGATAGTTAGTCCAGCTCGAAGGACCCTTGAAGAGGACATGAGTTCTTGCTCCTGACACTGGGAATTAGATGTCTGCTCTGCCACACGATGGACTACTCAGGTAAAATGTATCTCCTGTAATGACCCGTGTTTGGGAAAGGGCCTCCAGTTTAGGTTCCTCTCTGTAGTTAAGGGAGGCGCAAAGGTTTCTCTTGGGCCCATAGGGTCTTGGTTGCCGTCAACTCCAAATAACCCACATGCCAAAGTGGCACATTCTGACCCACTTTGAGGCACAGAATGTAATGAGAAAGATAGAAAATAAGGCACCAAACACACAATCATTGTGATGTAGTCTTCGACTGTTGGTGAGACTGAGAGCAGATGGCCAGAAAGAATTCTTGAGGGGTCTTGGGTGCAAAAAAAAGTGATTTTATTAAAGCACAGGGACAGGACCAATTGGAAGAAAAATGTGGTAAGGAATGGCTGATTATACACAATGGAGTTGGGGGAAGTAAGGACAAAAGAAGGCATCCGCAAGATTCTCATATGCTAAAGAAGACCCTCAGGACACTGGAGACACTGCTATTGTCAAGCTAAGGCTGTTTTTCTCTCTAGCAAAACATTAAGACTGTTGGGAGTTTCCTGGAAGAACGTCACACACATCCCACCCAGGAGTGTGGTGGCAGAGAGGCTGTGGGGTATCAGCTTCTGCTTTGTCCTTAGCTTGCCTTCTGCTCCCTTATTATTTGCTTCCATATATCTGATTTGGGGTATCAGCCAAACATTAGTACCTACCCTTGAGGTGTGGGAGGAGCAGCAAACCAAACCTCTGACCTGCTCTGATCTGTTCAGTGAGGGGAGAACCCAGGGTGCGGCCAGACCTAGAGAAGCTTCAGAAGAGAGGATTCTGGGTAGAGCTGGAGAGGCAGAGGACTCGAGGCTTCTGATCTCCTAAATTGTTGATATGGACCAGCTCATGTAGAGTCTGGCACAGGACACTGGAGGGGCCAATGGAATACCAGACTGTAACTTAATGCTTCTCCCAACCAGAGTCCTAGGACTGATGATAGTGGCCTGGAAGTCCTTCAAGGGGACAGAGTTGCCAATGGACAGACCTCTGGACATTCTGTGAAACTAGAAAAGAAGTCTCCATGCGAAACCGTGGAGAAAATGTTTCACACCAAAAGCTGCTAAGGTGTCTGAGATTCCACTTAAAAATTATGACCGACAGGTGGCCACATTCAGGTAACTGAGAAGAATGTCTCAAACTTGCCCTGGTTCCCTTGGTGTAAAGGAAAAACAAAAAATGAAGACGTAAGATGTAGAATCCTGCAAGTTTCCACTGAAAATCTAGACCAGATCAATGTCTTAAAAGTGCTGTTGGCATAGTACATTCTGCTGTGAATCTCTGGTATTTATTTAAATTTGTTTTCTCATTACATAAGTTGCCATTTTTTACATCTTTAATGTTTTTATGCTGTATAAACTATTTTTTCCCCAAAATGTATATTTAAAACAAAGGATTTCCCCTATTCATTACATTTCTAGGGTTCTGAAGATTTTTATTTATTTATTTATTTGAGATAGAGCAAGAGAGGGAGAGCAGGGAGGAGGGGCAGAGGGAGAGGGAGAAGCAGGCTCTCCACTGAGCAGGGAGCCCAATGTGGGGCTCGATCCCAGGACCCTGAGATCATGACCTGAGCCAAAGGCAGATGCTTAACCGACTGAGCACCCAGGTGCCTCTGTCTGGTACACACTCCCCGATGTTGAGTGTTAAGTTCGGGGTAAAGACATTACCACATTCTTTTTTTTTTTTTTTGAAGATTTTATTTATTTATTTGACAGAGATTACCAGTAGGCAGAAAGGCAGGCAGAGCGAGAGAGAGGGAAGCAGGCTCCCCACTGAGCAGAGGCCCGATGCGGGACTCAATCCCAGGACCCTGAGATCATGACCTGAGCCGAAGGCAGTGGCTTAACCCACTGAGCCACCCAGGTGCCCAAGACATTACCACATTCTTTACATTTGTACCTAGTCTCTCCAGTATATATTCTCTAATGTATAGCAAAGTGTCGGCTCTAGTTAATGATTCAGTTATATTCTCTACATTTGTAGTGTTTCTCCCCAAGTATGTATACTCTGCTGTCAAGGGAAGTCTGAGGAATAAAGGCTTCCACAAAATCTTTACATTTGTAAGTTTTCTTCCCAGTATGTATTCTCTGAAGTCAAGGAAGTTTTGAGTGCTGGCCATGTTACTTACATTTATAAGGTTTCTACCCATTATGCGTTCTCTGATGTCAGGAAGGCTAGAACTCCGGGAAAAGGCCTTACACGCTCTTTACATTTGTAAGGTTTTTCTCCAGTATACACTCTCTGATTCAAAAAATTTGAGTACTGGTTAGGGCTTTGCCACATTCATTACTTATGGAAGGTTTCTTCTCAGTATGAAAACTCTTTGTTGAGCGTGTTCGAAGACTGTGCTTAAAAACGTTGCCACGTTCTTGCATTTGTAAGTCTTCTCTCCAGTAAGGAAACAATGACATTTAATAAGGCTTGAGCTTTGATGAAAGACTTTCTCACATTTCTTTCATTTGTACTGGTTCTCTAGAAGCGGAGTTCTCTGCTGTTTACTAGGACTTGACCCACGGATAACATCTCCCCCACAATCACTGCATTGGTAAGTTGTGTCTCCATTGTAAACACCTTGGTAATTATTAAAGGCAGATCCTTAATAAAGACCGTCCGAAGTTCACAACACAGAAAAGTTGATCCAAATTAACTTGGTAGCTTTCTATCATCTCTCTTCCATCATCACCATTTCTCTGTTTTTCATTAGGTTATGTGGAGTGAAGTGAAATCGGCCTTCATCGAAGCATATGCCCCAACTGCCAGTCCCTTTATTCTTTTGAGTGATGACCCCTGTGTATCCAGGTCCTTCTCTGTGTCCTGGGGAATTACAGAATCTTCTCATCTTATGAGAAAAATGTACTGTTTTTCTCTATACCGGCTGTTTATATGTTCATGCCTCACAGAGCGTTCTATACAAGTACAAGCCAGTCCCATTGTAGGTAAAACTGTGAATTCGATAATCTATTCTAGTAATAAATACAGAACGACAGCTATGGAATGAACGCTTTTATAATTATTACATAATTCTCCATACAATTATGTATTACTAATGGTGCCAACAGACAAGTTTCAGAGACTAATCAGGAGCGAAACGGTGTTTCCTGAAGAACACAGAGACACTCCAAGTATCTTTGAATATGTATCTTTCAATACGAGATATTGTATCACCTAATATTTACTTGGGTGTGGGGTTGTGAACACCGTTCCACAGGGGGATGGTTACAAGTTTGATGGTCCTTCAAGAGCCTGGTGCCCCTCAGGGTCAGTGCAGAATCTCTAAGTGGCAACAAGAATGACCATGAAAACTTGCCACACTAGGTCCTGCCTTAGTGCTACTTCAGGAGGGCAGAGAATCCATTTACAGTGAAAGGTTAAGACCCACAGAAATGCCTATGATCACGACCACAACTACGGCTACCTGTAACCTGAGCTAACTGAGTGGAAGCTTCTTACTCCAGAGAACCCTGCTCAGGGACAGGACACATCACACCTGCATCAGAGGACCCTGCTCCGCCAGCACAGACCCATGCTCTACCTGATGGCCCAAGACTAAGCCTCACTTTTCTGCTACCTGGATCCCTATGGGAGCGTCCGGTCATTCTCAGTGGGGACACACTCTGCCAGGGACTCTTAAAACCTGTGGTGTCCCATGTAGATAGGGTTTAGGCTAGCACGAGAATCTAAGTCTCCTACCACTTTAAAGAAAGAGGAATTGGTCATCTAGGGTCCTCTCCTCCCTCCAGAGAAGGAATCTCCTTTGTGGTAGCCCGGTGGGAGTCCCCCGGGGTCCCTCACACTGTGGTAAGGAATAATGGACATAATCGTAGCTGTCATGCTGTACTTAAGGTCTCCAGATTTTACTCATCCTGAATAACTCAAATTGTGTACCATCTGATCAACATCTCCCATTTTGCCCTGAGTCAGCTCCTGACCATCACAACTGCACTCTACTTTTATGACTCGACTTTATTAGGTTCCAGATATAATCGAGATAATACAGTTTTTGTCATTTTGTGTGGATTATTCCTCGTCACATAACATCCTCGAGGCTCACCTACTTTGTCCCAAATGGAAGCACGTCCTTTTTTAAAGGCTGTATTTTGGATATAGGTATCTAGATAGATAGATAAATAAATACAAATATTAAAATAGATGTTATATATTATGTATGGTACATAATATATTCTATGATATATATTTTTATGTCATAAGTAATATTACATGGCATATATATATATATATCACATTTTCATTAACTGCTCCTCCTAGAAAGCAGGGAAACTACAGGGAGATGACTCTTCCTATTTGCTAAAATGGCTAAATGTCAAAAGAAAAAAATAACACCAGTGTGAAGGAATTAAAATCACCATATACTGCTGGGGTGCCTGGGTGGCTCAGTGGGTTAGGCCTCTGCCTTCAGCTCAGGTCATGGTCTCAGGGTCCTGGGATCGAGCCCCGTGTCAGGTTCTCTGCTTGGCAGGGAGCCTGTTTCCCCCTCTCTCTCCGCCTGCCTCTCTGCCCACTTGCGATCTCTCCGTCCAATAAATAAAATCTTAAAAAAATAAATAAATAAAATCATCATATATTGCTAATGAGAGTTTACAAAGTACAGGAAAACTGGTACATACTTAAAAAGTCAAACATTTTTCTATCCTGTTAAGAAAATATAAATACTATGAGAACTCTCAGAACTACTAATCTGCCCTTTCTGCATTTTTCCATTCATCTCATATTTCACTCCTATATTATACAATAGGGAAACAGAAGACAGAGCACACAGCCACCTATGGAGGCCCAGTACCTACATTTTCATGGTTATTACAGAACACCTAGTGCCCAGCTCACAGGATATTTTGGGGATGAAATCACATCACATATATTATGTTCCCACTGTGGTGCACCGTAACTTCCCTGTGAACACAGAATCAGTGCTCAGTCAACATTGCCGTAATGTATATGCATTGTTTTCCAGATAGAGACTTGCTCAGACATTAGCACTCACTAGCCTCCTTTCTGTAAAATTTAAAGTACTAAGACAGGATGTGGTCCTTCAGGATGGTGATGGTGGTCTTTTCTGGGACCTTGTGAGGACAGGACACTCACCAGTACAGTAAACTCCCAACAGTGAACAGTGAATAGTAAATTCTTTCCTGGGAACTCACCAGGAGTTGTTTGTGTTAACGTAAGATGGTCCATGTGGGACCTCAGATATGCTGTGCTCGCATTCTCCAGTGTAGCCACCAAAGGTGGGTCTACTTGATTAAAATTTAAAATGTGGACTATGAAGGGACATCCTGGGAATGGAAAGAGGGATGCTAGGTATTACCTTGGAAGCACTGCTTTCTCTAGAAAGGTAAACTGACTACCCAAATTGGAAATCCTGTGCTCTTTTATCTGAGTCTGTGCCTCAGGAAAGTGAAAGGCAACCGAAGCAACCCAGAAGTAGATAAGCCCCGAACTCTGCTCTCTGAGCTGTTCTGAGGAGGAATCAGGGAATGGCACAAGAGCAGAAGAGGACAACTTCATGGTCTGAGTGGTCATTTGTGACCAAATCTGAAGGGACAATTCTTTTTTTTTTTTTTTTAAAGATTTTATTAATGTATATCACAGGGAGAGAAAAGAGAAACAGAGAGGGAGCACAAGCAGGGGGCGCAGCAGTTAGAGGGAAAGGGAGCAGCAGGCTCCTGACACAGGGCTCAATCCCACGACCTTGGAATCATGACCTGGGCTGAAGGCCAACACTTAACCAACTGAGCCACCCAGGCTCGGTCTCTGATCCCCACCTCTTCTGGGGTACTCTTCATTATGGAAGATGCCCTATTCAGGTCCTTGAGTGGTTCCCCTGCATTCTCTTTGTGCCTATGCGTGAATTTTAGCAAGAAGAAAAGGAGAGGGTATCAAAACTCCAGGTGTGACAACAACTTGGGTCAGCAGGAGGACTGTCTGTCCACAGTCTCTGGTCCCACCTTGCCTGACTGTGAGCTCAGGCGTGTGGGCCTGGTTGACATGGGATTCAGATGTAGTGCTGTTGGAGACCACGACTGGTGACAAGAGGAGCACATGACTGCACGTTTTGGCTCTGAGTGGGGCGGTGTGTACCACAAGTGCTCCGTGCGCCTGCGCAGCACTGGTGGGAAATTCTGTCTGCGCAAGCGCTGTGGGGAGCCATTACTAAGGGTTACATCTGAGGACGTGAGCGCAGAGTCGCACTGAGATGCTGCAGGCATGTGCGAGAGTGGGCGGAAAGGGGCCCGGAAATACGTCACACGGAGTCTTCTGCCCACTGACCGCAAGGGAAGAGGTTTGGGCCACAGAACGTTCTCAACTTGAGAGGTGGTACTACGTGGTGTTAAAAGATCAAAGTATGTACCTTCAGATGTCCAAGAGTTAATTTCACCAGCTGGTTTGTTTTCAAAAGTTCAGGTATGCTCCACTTGCAGGAGCTAGGAATGGGGTTCTTGGTTTTTGCTTTTAAGGTTTTATTTATTCACCGGACAGAGAGAGAACAAGCAGGCAGAGTGGCAGGAAGACGGAGAAGGAGAAGCAGGCTCCCCTGAGTAGGGAGCCCGCTATGGGGCTCGATCCCAGGACTCTGAGGCCATGACCTGCCGGAAAGCATGTGCCTAACCGACTGAGCCACCCAGGTGCCCTAGGAGCGAGGTTTTTAATGAGAGGATGTGGAAGGGAAGCCAGGACAGTGTTTGACTGGATATACTGTAAGAAGTTACCTCATTTTGGAAGGCTATTTGACTGTAAGTGTTCGCTCTTAGGTTCATTTTCTTCCATTCTAGTGTAATGACCGAGAATTGAGATGTGGTTTCCTTTCAGACACTACCGAGGCATTACAGACACTTCCATCTATGGCTTCCCGGTTTAATTTCTCTAACAGTGGAAGCATAGTACTTAGGACACTATGGGGATTTTGTTTTGTTTTTCATAGGTAATTTAGAAACTGTACATTCAGGGTAAGAATGCAAATCATGATGGTGCAACATTCTGTCCCAGAGCCACCAGTTAAGTCATATGTGTACAAAGATCCACACTGCATGAAAGGCATAACAGTAGACCTATCCCTTCAACTATAATTATATAAACATGAGAATTTCAACAAAGATGTTGTCTTTATAATTTTTGTGGGATATGATGTCTTTTCATATTGCAGTGGATTCATCTCTACTAGTGTGAAAAGGCCAGCTTCTGGGAGCCTGGGTGGCTCAGCTGGTTAAGTGATTGCCTTCAGCTCAGGTCATGATCCTAGAGTCCCAGGATCCAGTCCCACATCGGGCTCCCAGCTCCATAGGGAGTCTGCTTCTCCCTTGGACCTTCTCCCCTCTCGTGCTCTCTCAAATAAATAAATAAAATCTTTAAGAAAAAAAAAAAAAAAAAGGCCAGGTTCCTATAGCACTGATTAAGAAATGCAATCTGACAGTTAAGTTTGATATGACAATATTTATGTAAATGAACCAAGTACAAAATATTTTAGTGTCAGTGTGTGTTATAGTCTGAAACTGTGTAAGAAGAAGCTCCACCTCAACCTCAGAAATTGTTAAGCCTGAAGATCAAACTATTATTGATTGGGGGCAATAATGGAAATTTTTGCTTTATTTAGATGTTTTATAAGTTTATAACTTTTTTAAAGATTTTATTTATTTGTCAGAGAAAGCACACAAGCAGGAGAGCATCACGCAGAGGGAGAAGCAGGCTCCCCACTCAGCAGGGAGCCCGAGCGGGACTGGGACCTTGACCTGAGCTAAAGGCAGATGCTTAACCACTGAACCACCCAGGCATCAAGAGAAGAGGGAAATTTAGACACAGAGGTATGTAAAGCGGAAGGCAGGGGGCAGAGTGATGCATCTACAAGCCAAGGAAGGTCAAAGATAGTTTCGAGACTTAATCGTTGAGATAAAGTACGGCCCTGCCAAAAGGTTGGCTTCAGACATCTAAGCACCTCCAGAACTCTGAGACAATTTTTGGGGTTCTTTAGCAAGCCAGTTATGATCACTTGTACAGTAGCCCTAAGAAACTAACATGGATCCTGTCCTCTCTTCCCTTGTGGCTCTGTTACCCAAAGCTCTCAAACTCTGTGCTCTCCATTTATCCCTGGCCCTTATTCTTACGTACTGTATCACTCCCCATTTTTGGGCTATGAATCTCGACCTAAAGTAGCAATGCTCCTTACTCCTTCAGTGACATCCATGGTGGATACGGTCCTTGACGATACCGTTAATCAGTATTATGAAACATCCTACCACAATTCTGATTTCCTATCTTTTTGTGGAAGGTATGCACTAGTCATACAGTCCCAATATTCTAATTTATAAGATGTTCAACTATTTTTAGAATTTATTTGCATTTTTCCATTTAGTTTATATTAAAGTTTTAGCCCAATAAGGCCATACCACCTACTAAACAGTCCATTCTAGAGATTGTACTAATTACCTCTATATTTCAGAGTGCTTTTCCCTACTCACCTATGTCTGTTGCCACACTGTTTTCAGATTCTCAAGCTTCAACATCAGCACCTCCCTGGGTCCCCAGCCTGATGGCCTTCTTTGCAGACTTCAGCCCTGGCAGCTCTCACAATCGCATTAGCAAATTCATTAAAGGAAATCTTCCACTCTCTATATGAGAGATAGACATCTATTTCTATATATGATAAGCCTGTATCTATTTCTGTATCTGTGGATCTATGAAATACGGATAAAAAATATACACAGATACATGCATACCCATTCTATTGATTCTTTGGAGAAACTTCAGATTTTAATACCCGCACATTTTCTTCACCCAACATCAGCCTGCTGATGTTAACTAATGCTAATAATACCATATATTATGTCTAATTTGACAAAATTTCCAGAATATGTGTTTTGAAAAATTATTTTTATATTATCACAAAAATTAAAACAGAGGAGAAAGTGAAATGCCAAATTCCATATGAAATCTTCTGTGTGTGCATGTATGTGTGTGTTTAATTATTACTTGAATTTATGTAGTCTTTGATATTTGTCATTAGTATTAGGTTTTCTTATACAGGAATTTCTTATTTTGAGTTCTTTTTAAACAGCTTTGGGCTCCTGGGTGGCTCAGTGGTTAAGTGTCTGCCTTTGGCCCTGCATCGGGCTCCCTGCTTGGTGGGAGGCCTGCTTCTCCCTCTCCCCCTGCTTGTGTTCTCTCTTCTGCTGTTTCTCTGTCAAATTAATAAATAAAATCTTTTTAAAAAATTAAAACAGCTTTATTTGGATATGATTTACATGCCATATAGTGTACCCACTGAATGTATACAACTGGTATCTTTTTAACTAATTCACATGTAGGTAAGCAAACCACTGTCAATTATGGAACATTTTATCACCTCCTAAGAAACTTCATACTCCAGCTATCACCACTCTCATCGTCTTATCCTCATGCCTAAGCAACCAATAATCTGCTTATTTGACTTCTTTCCAGTTCTCATCAGCTATTACTTACATATGACATTATATAAGCTTAAAGTATACGATTTAATGATTTGACATATGTATCTTGCAAAACATTTACCACAGTAAGTTTAGTTAACATCCATCACCTCACAGTTACAATTCTTTGCACATGTGGTAAGAATTTTTAAGAGCTACTCTTTAGCAACTTTCAAATAGGCAATATAGTATTGTTAATTATAGCCAGCAAATATTCTATATGTGCACCTCGTTATCTACTCATCTGACAATAGACACAAGTTATTTCCATGTCTTGCCCATTAGGAGTAATGCTGCTGCATGTTCTTTATTTTTCACATGGGTGTAATTTTTCTAGGTTTGTACTTGTAACTGTTCCATGCCATTGTTGTTGGAGAAGATGCTTGATAGGATTTCAACCAAATTTATCAAGACTTTTGTGGCCCAATATATAATCCATACTGGAGAATGTTCCTTGTGCACGTGAGAAGACTTGTGTTTTCTGCAGCTGTTGGATGGAATGTTCTAAGTTGATCTGCTAAATGTCATTGAAATCTGTTATTTCCTTATTATTTTTTGTCCATTATTGAAAGTGCAGTATTGACGTCCCCTGCTATTGTCTTGCTGTCTCTTTTTGTTCTTGTCTATTAATAGTTGCTTTATATATTGAGGTGCTTTGATGTTGGGTACATAAGTATTCCAAAGATTCTTTTTGTTCAATTGACTCCTTTATTTTATTTTTTTTAGAGAAAACAGATTATATTTATTTGAAAAACATAGATCACTACTACTATATTTATCCAACAAAACTGGTTTTTAAAAGTAAGTGACTCATATGTATCCAGTCTTTGACCATAACAACACGCAATGCACAAAAGATTACCATATAGCTAAAGCGCAAAAAGCAATAAGCAGAAGTAAACGTCTTCTTGTTATAGACACTACATAAATACACAAACCTACACCTTTACTACAAACAGTTTGTAAGTACGTGTTAGCCACCTTTTGCCAACAGGAAATGAGTAAGTGTTTTATATTTGGTAAATGCATATATAGTGTATAAGACTTTTAGTCACACATAATGCAGTCTAAAAATCAAAGTAGAATGTAAGGTTTTCTTACACAAAAATAGACATTTCAGAAAGAACCCAACTTGAACTAAATCCACTATCAGAAGTATTTCAACGGTGACATATGCAATGCCTACCATTTGCATTGTATACAAAGAAAAGCTGCCCCGAAATAATATCAGGAATCTTACTAAAGGATATTATGATAACCTTCCTGAAAGGACAAGTTCATTCATTGGGGACTTTAAATAGCAGAGAACAATGTAAATCAAATTACATGTAAATAAAATATGCACTGTGTAACAGCCAGAGGTTAGAAAACGGAATACTGTAGAAAAGATTTATTAGCCTGTACAAGGTGGTTTCAATAAACTACTGGCTATTTGTTACAGTAAATTACCAAGATTATCATTGCCCAACAGTATTTTTCCCACACACATCAAAATCTGGAAGCAACTCTTTCTCAAATTGTCATTTAGTGTTCTTTTTTCCCCAATCCTCAAAACACAGAAATAGATTTTTAAATATCAACTAGCCATTTAGGGAACACATAAGATACAGATGTCCATAAACATTACACAAGCTACCACGAAAATACTTGGAAAAACACCATCAATATTTATGGGAAAATATGTTGTTTTTAGTAATGGTAAGTATTTTATGAGTTATATAAACACACTATTCATGCCTACCAAAACAAGAATGGGGGGAAACCTTTTTGCCATTCTGTAAAATACCACATAATTAAAAACACTGCACAATGTAACCCCTTTATTTTATAATGACCTGTGCTGTGTCTTACTACAGTCTTTGGCTTAAAGTTTATTTTGTCTCACGTAAGCATAGCTACCCTGATTTTGTTTCATTTCTGTTGCTTGATCTATCTTTTTCCACACCTGCACTTTCAGTCTCAGTGTGTTCTTAAAGCTAAAGTGAGTCTCCTGGAAGGGAAATATACTTGGGTCTTCTATTTCTTTCCATTCAGCCAGTCTCTATCTTTTGGTTAGAGAATTTAGTCCCTTTATACTTAAAGTGAGCAATGACAGAGGTATAGAGTTACTTTTGTCATCCTTTTCATTGTTTCCAGTCTGTTTTAGAATTATTTGCCCTTTCTTAGTCATTTGCTCTGTATCTTTGTGATCTGATGATTTTCTATAGGGATATACTTAGGTTATTATTTTCTTAGGTTATTGTTTTCTCCCTATCTGTTGTGTATCTATTACAGGTTTTTGCTTTCTGGTTACCATAAGGCTTAAAGTAGCCATCTTATAACAGTTGATTTTTAAGTTTTTAACCACTTAATTTTCATACTAAAACTTTTTCAGGCCTGACGAAATTCAAAAAATGTGAATGTACAACTATATGTCATTTTAGGGAAATTATTTATTCTATTTCTGGTATCTGCTGATTTTCTCATTTCAACCACATCAACTGATACTCTCAACTTACGACGACTGCTATCATGAAGGTGCTTCAGTAGTTTACTGGACTGCCATTTCTTGTCCCTTAAAGACCAATTAGTAAATGATTTTGTCATATCCAGGAAGTCTTTTTTAGTTTTAATGAATGGAGAATGATGTTCTGAACACCTATTTCGTGGTAATTTACATTAATGTTCTAACCAAGAATAGTATCTCCATTTAGGTTTTCCTTATATACCACGTATGGTATTTTTGTTTGTCTTCCACAGAAAATCAGATATGCATAAGACCCACCGAAGGAAGAAGGGCAATTCATAGCTTTGATGCAGCAACATTCAGCCACATAATTTCATACCCACTAGGCAGAAATGAATTTTCTAGAGCAGTCTGAGAGTAGAAATGCCCTGATATTTACTAGTCACAAATCTCACATAAGGTCAGTGTAAGACAAAAACACATATTGAAATAAATTGTACTTATGCAAAAATCTATCCCTTGTATCTTTTGAAGCATAAGAGCATATACATTATCTAAATGTTTAACTTTGTATTATTCCTTATAAGTATTTTGAGGTACTGTCTAAACAGAGTAATTAATGTACTCCTTCCTATTGATTTCTGTGACACTGACATTTGATGTTCAGTTAAATACATTTCTAAATACTTATGTTTTTGAAGTTCTCTTTCTGTACTCTGATGTTTTCTAAAGTGTATATTTAAAAGGAAGGTCTTTCCTCATTCACGCATTTGTAGGATTTAAATCTAGTGTGCATTTTGGGATACCGATTCAGGACTGAATTCCAGTTAAAGGTACTGCAACTTCTACACTTTATCCTGTGTGATAGCCGTGATGTTCAGTAAGTCCGGAGTTCCGGTTTACCACATCCTTTACTTTTGTAATGTTACTCCTCAAAATGAACTCTCTGATGCTGAGTAAGGCTTAAGGACTGTAACAGGCTTGCCAAATCCATCATATTTATAAAAATGCTCTCCACAATACATTTTCTGATCAGGAATTATGGTTTGCCATTGCTTAAAGGCCTTGTCACATTCTTTATGTTTTGTAACTCTCCAGTATGAATTCTCTAATATGGAGTACAATACTTACAAATCCTCTCACAGTCGCTACTTCTGCCACTCCTGTTGTTACATGTGTGCTCTCACTGGGGACCTGGTATCTCTTCTGAGAAGCAGCAGCTGGGAAGATTCTGGCACCCCCAATGGCCAAGAAGCCGCCGAAGGAAGGAGTCAAGACTGTGGTTAGCAAACTCATGGAAAACGACTGTGAATGACAGGTTTGTCAAAGAGGCGGATCAGATTCCGCTTTGATGGGCACGCACTCAAGGAAGCAGATATACCGGCACAGATGGAAATGGAGGAGGAAGATACAGCTGATGTGTTCCAGCAGCAGACAGGAGGTGTCGACTAAAAAAGGCAACGTGCTACTTCACTGCAGAACTCTGCTCCTCCAGACAGAGAAGACAGTCTCAATCAGAAAACCACAGTTTGGTTCCACCACATCCTGACCACTACATACAGTTTTCTCTGTTCTTTCATTTTCCCCTTCCCTGTTCCTTGATTGGGCATGAAGGAGCTGTGTATGTGCACAGCATATGGCATTTTTCTTTTAAACAAGATGGCCAATGGTTCGGTTTAATCAACGTCAAGAGGTGATGGGTTGGCCTTGGGAAAACCTGGATCTGTGAAAATACTCCTTTGTTTTTCCATTAATGGCATGGTCATTCAGCTCTTATCGTTATATTCCAAAAGTTATTTTGCTCTATTTAACAACAACAACAAAAAAAGAACATAAAAATTCTTGTGTACCTTGTTTGATTGGGTCCTTTTAATGTTTTTCATTTACCATTAGAGAACCAAGGACAATTCAATGCAATTTGTCTGCACACAGCTTTTCCATGTGGGGCAATTGGTCTTAAAGTAGGGATAAATTACTCTAAGAGAAATGAATGTTGATCATTTTCCCTTCAAGTCAAGTGCGTTGTTTAACTTCTTGTTTAAAGAAAAAAAAATTCTCTCATTGCCCTAAAAATTTTAAGCTTTGCTCTATTAGGACTTCTTTGATAATGAGTAAGGCTGAACACTGACTAAAGGCCTGGCTACATTCTTTACACTTGTAAGGTTTCTCTCCAGTGAGAATTGTGTGATGTTGAGTAAGGTGTGAACACTGGTTAAAGGCCTTGCCACATTCTTTACATTTATTAAGGTTTCTCTCTAGTATGAATTCCATAATGATTAGTAAGGTGTGAGTGCTGTTTAAAGGCCTTGCCACAGGCTTTACATTTATAAGGTTTCTCTCCAGTATGAATTCTGTGATGGCGAGTAAGTTTTGAGTGCTGTTTAAAGGCTTTGTCACATTCTTTACACTTATAAGGTTTCTCTCCAGTATGAATTCTATGATGGTAAGTAAGACTTGAGTTGTGGTTAAAGGCCTTGCCACAGTCTTTACACTTGTAAGGTTTCTCCCCAGTATGAATTCTCTGATGACTAGTAAGTTGTGAGTGCTGGATAAAGGCCTTGCCACATTCTTTACATTTGTAAGGTTTCTCTCCAGTATGAATTCTGTGATGCTGAGTAAGTGTAGAGTCATGTTTAAAGGCCTTGCCACATTCTTTACATTTATAAGGTTTCTCTCCAGTATGAATTCTGTTATGGTGAATAAGGCTTGAGTGCTGGTTAAAGGCTCTGCCACATTCTTTACATTGGTAAGGTTTCTCTCCAGTATGAATTATGTGATGCTGAGTAAGAGATGAATGCCTATTAAAGGTCTTACCACATTCCTCACATTTGTAAGGTTTCTCTCCAGTATGAATTCTGTGATGTCGAATAAGGTGTGAGTGTTGGCTGAAGGCCTTGCTGCATTCTTCACATTTGTAAGGTTTCTCTCTAATATGAGTCCTCTCATGACTAATAAGGTGTGAGCGCTGGTTAAAGGCCTTACCACATTCTTGACATTTGTAAGGTTTCTCTCCAGTATGAATTCTGTGATGCTGAGTAAGACTTGAGTCATGGTTAAAGGCCTTGCCACATTCTTTACATTTATACGGTTTCTCTCCAGTATGAATTCTGTGATGCTGAATAAGGCCTGAGTGGTGGTTAAAGGCCTTGCCACATTCCTTACATTTGTAAGGTTTCTCTCCAGTATGAATTCTGTGATGACTAATAAGGTGTGAGCGCTGGCTGAAGGCCTTGCCACACTCTTCACATTTGTAAGGTTTCTCTCCATTATGAATTCTGTGATGTTCGGTAAGGCTTGACTGCTGGTTAAAGGCCTTGCCGCATTCTTCACATTTGTAAGGTTTCTCTCCAGTATGGATTCGCTTATGTCTATTCACTGATGAGCAGACCTTAAAGGTTTTACCACATTCTTCACATCTGTACGGTTTCTCTCCAGTATGCATCCCCTGATCTTGAGGTAGTGTTGAGTGCCAGTCAAAGTCTTTGCCACATTCCTTAAAAATGTAACTTTTAGGTATATTTAGTCTTGATGATTGACTAAACGTGTTCCCAGGTTTTTTACATCCAAGTGGGTTTTTTCCCACATGAATTCTCTGATGATCACCAACATTGGACGACGGGTTAAGAGCTTTCCCACATTCACTGTAAGGATTCTCTCCTGTATTCATACTCTTATGTATAATAAGGTCAGAGTTTTGATAAAAGACTTCCCCACGTTTATTACATTCATAATCATTTCCTGGAACATGAGTCCTCAGATGTTTATCAACATCTGAGCTCTGCTTGAATGTCTCCTCAAATTCAGTACATTGAGCAATTCTGTCTCCATTGACACTGCTCTGGTCATCCTGAAGGGTCGACTCCTCGGTGAAGGACCTCTCCAGTGGACCCCACTTTGCACTTTCTTCTTCATTTTTAAATCTCGGATTTTCAGAAATATTTGACTGAACAATCAATCCTATCCTTTCTTCAGAATGGCTCAAATAATTATTTTCAGCATGGACTAAGTAACTTTCCAGATGTTCCAAATGGTCTTTCCCTAAATATGTATGTCTGAATATTTGATTTGAGGTTTTACTTGCAGAATCACACTGGTTTTTGGAAACAGTGGACTCAAAAAGGGAGGTTTTCCAAAATGTTTTATATCCTTCACCACTTGGGACAGTGAGATTCTTATTATGGGCAGTTGTCTGAGTTTGGATATGTCCTTCATGAAATCTTTGATACCCTTCACTCTTCCCATCATTGTCCCGGTCTATCATTAAGTGTAAATCCTCAACGTCACTATTTTTGTGTCTACCCATTGACACTTTTTGGAAAGAAGCTTCTATGCTCGGCTTTGGCATGAAGCTCTGGATGTCATGTGAAGATATGGCTGAAAGATATCAAATAAGAGAAAAGTAAAATCATTCCACCTACTACTCTCAGACGAATATGCTGACAACTTCTAATATACAACCTGAAAATCAGTCACAGGATATCAGCAAGATGGCAGAGAAGGAATCATGAGGACTTCGTGCCTCCATGGACTTAAGAACTTACACACAATGTACCGATCACATAGCCTAACAGACAGTTCCGTAGTCTTGTCATATTGGAACACATATCACTTTCCTATACTTCAAAAAAATCAAGAAAAGTCCCATATGAGCCCAAAATTTGCAGAAGGGAGGAAACTGAAACATACACAGAAATGGACAAAATAGGAAATAGCAAAAATGGGAAAATATCAACAATTGGGAGAGCTGGTTTTCAGGAAAGATCAACAAAATTAACAGACCTTTAACAAAATCAAGTAAGAATGAAAGAAGACTGGGTGCCTGGGTGGCTCAGTTGGTTAAGGATCTGCCTTCAGCTCAGGTCATGATCCCAGGGTTCTGGGATCGAGTCCCACACCAGGCTCCCTGCTCAGGGGGGAGTCTGCTTCTCCCTCTGCCCCTCTACCCGCTCATGTGTATTCTCTCTCAAATAAATAAATAAAATCTTAAAAAAAAAAGAGAATGAAAGAAGACCAACTAAAATCAGAAGTGAAGAAGTGAAAGTAGACAGTATCACTGCTACCATAGAAATACAAATAATTGGTATTATTATTATTATTATTCCCCCTCTCTGTCTGCCTCTCTGCCTACTTGTGATCTCTATCAAATAAATAAAATCTTTAAAAAGTCAAAACTGATCTACCACTACTAAACAGATTGAAAAAGGAATTTTAAAACTCCCGACAAAGAAAAGTCCTGTGCCAGATGAAATCACTGGAAAATTCAGAGATTTTTTTTTTATAAGACTTATTTATTTGACAGAGAGCCAACAAGAGACGGAACAGAAGCAGGGGGAGTGGGAGAGGGAGAAGCAGGCTCCCCACTGAGCAGGGAGTTCAACATGGGGCTCGATCCCAGGACCCTGGGATCATGACCTGAGCCAAAGGCAGATGCTTAAGGACTGAGCCACCCAGGCACCCTGATAATTCAGAGATTTAATGAGAAAGTGCTTTAAATCTCTTCGTACATTTTTAGGGAGCGAACAAAAAGGAAATTACCAAACACTATCTGTGATGCCAGCATTGCTAGGTTATCAAAGGTTATCAAAGATAAGGTTATCAAAGACAAGGGAAGACACTATAAGCAGAGAAGGCTGCCAACTACTGCCTGTAGTCACACTAAGCCCACAATAAAATAAAACAAACTGAGTCAAAAGCACATTTTCCCATCTTACAGCATAAGTAACTGGAAATTCTTCCTGGAATTCAAGGATGTCTTGACATGCACACTAACAAAGATCAAAACTGACAATCATATTGACACAGAACAAGAATTTGAGCATACTGGACAAGGTTTCATTATTAAAAATACTCAATAAAGGGGTGCCTGGGTGGCTCAGTGGGTTAAAGCCTCTGCCTTCGGCTCAGGTCATGATCCCAGAGTCCTGGGATCGAGCCCCACATCGTGCTCTCTGCTCCGCAGGGAGCCTGCTTCTTCCTCCCTCTCTCTCTGCTGGCCTCTCTGCCTACTTGTGATCTCTGTCAAGTAAATAAATAAAATCTTTAAAAAAAAAATACTCAATAAAGTAGGAACAGAAGGAAACCACCTCACCCTCACAAAGGCATCTATGTATGAAAAGCAGAAATCTAATATATTTAATAGCAGAGTGTAAGCTTCTCTTGTATGACCAGAAACAAGGTAATGGAGGGACTTTACCACTTTCAGTCAACACACTAATGGATAGTCTAGTCTGAACAAACAGGCCAAGAAAAATACAGAAATGGAATCAAAACTGGAAAAGATAATGCAAATTTATCTGCTTACAGGTGACATGATCTATTAAAAAAACCCTAAGGAATCCTCTTTTTTTTTTTTTTGTTATTTTGTTGGTAATCACTAGTATTATTTATTTCTACTAATTTTTTCTACTAGACACTCTTTTTAATTTTTTTATGCTATAAGTGCTTAAGTTACTTTTTTCAAGTTTTTTTTCCTCCCCTTTTTTTTCTTAAAAGTAGGTTCCACACCTAGCATGGAGCTTAACCAGCTCACCCAGTCCTGAACCGAGGACCTGGAGATCAAGACCTAAGTTGAGATCAAGAGTCAGAAGCTTAACTGACCGAGCCACTCAGGTGCCCCACCCCGCCAACTTTTCTTCTTAACATTAGAAGACAAGGAACTAGAAAAAGAAACTTAGCTGAAATTCAGTAGAGGAAGAAAATAATAAAGAAATATCAGAAATAAACTAGAGACTGCAAAAAATAATATAACACTGAAATTAATATCCAGATTTTCCAAAAAAATAATCAAAATTTTAACTACATTAACTAAGAATAAAGGAGAGAAGTCTCAAAAATCAAAATGAGAAATGGAACAGAAAACACAGCAGACAACTATGGAAATATATAGTGTGATAACACACCACTATAAACAATTATATTCTAACAAATCCGGTAACTTAAAAAAAAAAACAAAACAAAAACAGATAATTCCTAAAAATACATAAAGTTACCAAGATTGAAATAGGAATCTTAAACCTAAGAAATAGGAGATCTGAGACCAATAACAAGAATGAAAGTTGAATGTGAAATAAAAAAAGCTCCCAGCACAGAAAAGCCCAGGACCACATACCTTCACTGGCTAATTCCATCAAACACTTAAAAAAAAAAAATCAGGGCGCCTGGGTGGCTCAGTGGGTTAAGCCACTGCCTTCGGCCCAGGTCATGATCTCAGGGTCCTGGGATCGAGCCCCACATCGGGCTCTCTGCTCAGCAGGGAGCCTGCTTCCCCCTCTCTCTCTGCCTGCTGCTCTGCCTACCTGTGATCTCTCTCTCTCTCTGTCAAATGAATAAAAAAAAAAAAAAATCAATGACAATCTTCATTGAAATCTTACAAAGAGCAGAATGGAGGGAAAACATTCAAAATTATTTCATGGGGCCCCACACTACCCTGGTACCCAAGCAGGACAAATACAATATAAGACCAAGAAGGTCTAGCTTATTCCACACAGGTGTCACTACTCTGGCTTTCTGCTGACATCCATTCGCATCGGAAATGTGTCCCCAACACAAGCGTAGCTACTATGAGGCGCCACAGGACACCACGGCAGTACCATTTACCGAGTCTCCTCTGCCACATCCTTTATCCCCATGACTGCATCCCTAACCGAAAGCGCGTACCTTCCACTCCCCTTCACCCAGCCTGCCCACCACCCCTCTCCGTCCCACTCCGGTAAGCAGCAGTTTCTTTGGTTTTGTAAGGCGTCTGTTTCTGCTTTTTTGGTTGTTTCTTGCCATTTACGGCAATGTGGATAGACCTAGAAACTATGTGGTAACTGTGACACATCGGCCAAAGACAGACAAATATCGTGTGACTTCACTTTCAGGTTCAGTCTACTAAACAAATAAGCAAACAAATAAAAGCAGAAACAGACCCATAAGTACGCATTTCATTCTGAGTAAGGTCCATGGATAATTCCAGAAGGTGGAAAAATTCCATGTTTCACACACTGTAAAATGGAACAAGTTTGCCTGTAAGAATTTCCCAGTGGTGGCAGAAGACAGAGGACTCCCAGATTAAAGTCTAGGGATCTTATGGCTCACGACACGTCAGCTAGCTTAACCTTCCTGACCACACTAATTCCGCTCACCAGCTGCCCATCCGCAGCTGATACAGGGAGACGCTGCACATGCCCCAGGTTTTCACTCTCATCTGTGGGACCCTGAGCACAGGAAACCTCAGTATCCTGAAGGAGCAGACAGCGTACCCTCCTGAACCTTGCCATAGAAGGAGACAACTCTGTTTTCCTCTCCAGTGAACAAATCCGTTCTCTACCCAAGGCCAAGAGATTATCACTGTATTCCAAAGCTTTTTGATGCACGTACATGAGAGGAAAGACAATTAAGAATAAAAACTTTCAAAAAAATAAAAAATAAAAACGTTCAATGCTTCTATCCTTAACACATGGAGAAACTTAAAACCATAGAATTAAAAAAACCAAACAACAACAACAACAACAAAAAACCCACCACGAAACAAACAAACAAAACCAACCATAGAATTATCTCCTGACAACATTCACCACTCAGTTTGACCCCAGCTTGGATCCCACCTCATTTCCCCATATGTACACCACCTTGTCAAACGTTAATTAATCTGATATGGGATCTGGGATAAAATCTATTCAATTTGGGTCACCTGGGTGGCTCAGTCAGTTTAGCGTCATACTTTTGATTTGGGCGCACGTCATGATCTCAGGGTCATGGGGTCAGGTCCCTCAACAGACTCCGTACTCAGTGCTCATCACAAAGTCTGCTTGAGATTCTCTCCCTCTCCCCGTCCCACCTCTCGCCACGCACTCGCACTCTCTCTCTAAAAAAAATAAAAGCTTTAAAAATTCTAAAAATCAATTTACATCAGGAACATTTTTCAGGGCTCTAACTGGCAGGATCCAACACGGAAGAACTAACTGGGTGAGGTAGGGCATCCACTTGGGCACTCCCCCTGTTGCTCCTGCGTTCAAACAGGTAAACAAATCCCGGTACCCAGGAAGGTCTACCTTAAAGTTCTGTGGTGAACTTCCTAAGGGAGGTGTGTGAAGAAGCACCTACACTGTGTGAAAGTGCACAATTTACACGTCTCTGATGGGAGGGTTCTGTACGCCTAACCAAGGCAAAGCGGGTCCTGGAAAAACAGTGGAATCAAGGCTCATGACAATAACCAGGCTGAGAACTGGGAAACACATGGAATTAGGGCAGAAGTGTTCACTACCCATCAACAGGGAATGGGATAATGAATAATGCAGACATAAAAGATGGAGAGGATTTTGTAAAATGAAACAGAGGTGGTCACAATGACGGAGATACTTTGGGTGGCTCTGAACGTAGATGAGGATCCGGAGGAAATGCTGATCTTGCTGACCTACTCTTTGTGCCTCGAGTGGGTGGAAATCGCGGGACCACGGATCCAGATCATGAGCTCACAACGTGATTTCAGGGAAAACAACAATGCTGAGTACCCCAAGGGTATGGTTTTGATAAGATATCCACAACAGTAACCAAAATAGGTTTTTCTTCCAGATCTTTTGCTGCTCATTTGGCAGTGACATACAGAGGAAAATTTAAAAGTCAACGTACCTAGAAGCTCCTACTTTAACGTCCCTCCAAACGCAGCACTAACATTAACGGTCTGGCAGATAAAGACCCACATCCACCACAACCGACACACCCCCGGCCACTCTGAAAACATGCAGAGAAGGCTTCATCCAAAATCACTGCAGCAATCTGTCCACCCACAAGCAGTCACTGTGGGTGGGACCCCTTTAGAGACAATGTCCAATGACTTGAGTATACTCATGCGTAAGGCAGTAAAGTCTATAGAACTTAACCTACCCACAGTGAAGTAAGGAGAGAGATAATGGGAAACCAGCTATCAGTTTGCCAAGATTCCGGCTACGGTCTACAACCAGTAAATGATGGCTACTGCCAAGCCGCTGGAGGCTATGCTGCTACGGGAAACAGGAATGACCATTCATCAGAGCACAGAGGCGCATGGAAGATTCTGACATGAAAAGTGACATCCGATGTATGGTCCTGAGAGACTGCTATCACCAGAGGTAGGAAAAGACGGAGAGGAATCACAGGGTAAGTCTGCTCCAAGACTGTGCAGCATTAATCCATGTGAAGCGATGACTAGTTAAACCAAATGAAAAGAAAGCACAATATAACATTTCCAGAACATACTGCAATTTGTCAGCCATGTGGGGAGAAAAAGAAAAATAACAGAAAAATTCAGTCACTACCCAAACTAGAGAACATTGATTTTTAATACATGTCTGATCGATACTGTAAAGATAATTACAATTTTAGAAAAACACAAAGGATTCTATCGCTGTGGTCTTAGTATATGAGAAAAAAAATTTTTTTTGAGAAAATTTCTAAAAATCATAAAAACCACTAGCCATAAAGGGTGAAATGACAACCTGGATTACATCAGGAATGTCCCTGTATCACAAGCTCAAGAAACAGAAGTAGAGTGAGGAGGAGACAAAGGACTCGTTCTCATAGTATATACGGAACCACAGAGCCGGAAGAAAAAGATACCGAAACAGAAGAAATAGTCACAGTAACTCACCAGACACTGTGAAAAAAAGATTATCCCAAGGTTAATGCCCAAATCTACAGTCACGGGAAGTAACAACAACAAAGCAAATAAAACCGCGACTTTGTGACATCATATAACAAACAGGAGCCCAATGTCAAAATCCCATAAATTACCACGTTTTGGAAAGTATGTGGATAAGCTAGAAATCCCATCCACTGCTGGTGGATGTGAAAATTGGCACAAGGGAGTGCACGTTCCACTAAAAGACAAATTACAGATTTTACATGCCCGGAGTATTCTTGACAGTCCTTCTCTGAGAACCATCCCCCCCACTAGTGGCAGAATGACGTAATGACCCGATATTCACACAAGGGAATGAAGCGTCCCGATCGGTTCTCATGCGTCATGCACGTCACGCGCAGGAATGCAGATCGACACACACAGGTAGAAGGAAGAAAGCCAAATGCCAGAGTTCCCACTGCCTGATCACATTTTCAGGAGGTACACTATGGAGAGCAACCTCCTGCCCTACTTGTAAAGAGTGCTGAGCTGTGGGGAAAGCGCCTGAGGAGCTTGATGGGGCGGCGGGGGGGCAGTGAGAGGACATGTAATATTGTTTCTGGACCTCAATGGCTTATGGAGATGTGATCAGCTCGTGAAATGCCCTGGAGCTGCTCGTTTCTGTTCCGTAGGTGTGACTTGACTTTAAAAAGATACTCAGTATGGGGCTCCAGTCTGGCTCAGTCATGGAGCATGCAGCTCCGGATCCAGGGGCTGTGAGTTCAAGCCCTGTGTTGGGGTAGACAGAGGCTGCTAGGAAATGGTGTCTTTAAAAAAAAAAAAAAAAAAAAAAAAAAAATTGACCTGCTAATCTTAAAAATAAAAATAAAATAAAAATTTTTTAAAATGCTCAAAAGCAAAAAAATAGATATATGTGAAAAGACCAGTGGGGCGCCTGGGTGGCTCAGTGGTTAAGAGTCTGCCTTCGGCTCAGGTCATGATCTCAGGGTCCTGGGATCGAGCCCCGCATCGGGCTCCCTGCTCGTTGCGAAGCCTGCTTCTCCCTCTCCCACTCCCTCTGCTTGTCTTCCCTCTCTCACTCTCTGTGTCAAATAAATAAAATCTTAAAAAAAAAAAAAAAAAAAAAGACCAGTGTCATAGAGTACATATACTGACAAGGTGAAATTCGATGTAGGAAGGGCTAGATTTTCAAAGCATATTTAATCTCTAGCTAAAGCAATATGGTTTACAATGAATATACAATGTTGACAGAAAAAAGAAGGAAATGTAGAATTTTTTCTTTTCTTTTTTTTTTTAGGATTTTGTTTATGTATTTGACAGAGATCACAAGCAGGCAGAAGAGGAGGGGGAAGTAGGGCCCTGCTGATCAGAGAGCCGGTGGCAGGACTCGATCTCAGGACCCTGGGATCATGACCTGAGCTGAAGGCAGAGGTTTTAGCCCATTGAGCCACCCAGGCACCCCTTGAATTATTTTCTTCAAATGCATATAGGAGGGGCACCTGGGTGGCTCAGTGGATTAAAGCCTCTATCTTCAGCTAAGGTCATGATCCCAGGGTCCCGGAATCGAGCCCCGCATTGGGCTCTGTGCTCAGCGCTCAGCGGGGAGCCTGCTTCCCCCCCACCCCCCCACCCCCGCCTGCCTCTCTGCCTACTTGTGATCTCCGTCTGTCAAATAAATAAATAAAATCCTTTTAAAAAATGCATATAGGAAAACACAAGAAAGAAATTAAAAAAAAAAAAAATGGGGAGGGTGTTAGGAAAAATACGACAATGTGGTATATCTAAGCCCTAACATCTCCACTGACGTATTAAACATAAAGAAACCAAATGTTCCTGATAACACTAAACTTTGCTTCATTATATTCCACTGGAATTTCCCTAGAGATAGAACTAAACCATGAGGATGAAACTGAAAAAAAGAAAACACAACAATCCAGGCAGTGATAACCAAGCAACGGGCAAGGCGCAGGAGGTATCTTACCGAATACTCTTTCACACTACAGTAGTTTGTCACTGTTGCTAGGAGGGTTGTTTTCCCAAGATCTAAATGTACATGATTCCATCTACGGCCATACCATCCTGAACGCACCCGATCTCGCTCAAATGTACTTGATTTCAATAATCCATTTCATGGAAAGCATCATCTATGCTTGTGTGTGTACTTAAACACACATATGTAAACACAGACATTTATTTTTTGCCCACGAGACGTAACAAATATTTACCACAGAGGGTTGACATCACATTCAGAATTTTTTTCTTCATTTTTAAATGTCTAACTTTCAGAAATATTTCATGGCTTGATTAATCCAATTTGATACTTGAAGTTGTTTGAATGATTACTTTCAGCACGGACTAGGTGACTTTCCAAAATTAACAAACGTCAGAAAATATGTTTAAAAAATGGATTTGGAGGGACACCTGGGTGGCTCAGTTGATTAAGCGTCTGCCTTGGGCTCAGGTCATGATCCCAGAGTCCTGGGATCCAGCCCCGCATGGGGCTCCCTGCTCAGCTCTCTGCCTGCAGCTTCCTCTGCTTACTGCCTTCCCTCACGGACAAATAGACAAAATCTTTAAAAAAAAAAAAAAAGATTTGGGTCCTTGGGTTCAAAGACCTCGTTCTGCCAATATGACTGACTTAAGGTGGGGTTTTCCCCCAATTGTTTTTTTTTTTTTTAAGATTTTATTTATTCATTTGACAACACAGAGACACAGCGAGAGAGGGAACACAAGCAGGGGAGTGGGAGAGGGAGAAGCAGGCTCCCTGCTGAGCAGGGAGTCGACGACGTGGGGCTCAATCCCAGACCTAAGCTGAAGGCAGACAAGACGCTTAAGGGCTGAGTCACCCAGGTGCCCCTCCCTCAATTGTTTTATATCCTTGATCGCTTCTGGCAGTAAGATTTCCTCCCGGGTAATCGTCCCAGTTTGGTTACGGTTAAATCCATCGTGACATCCTTCCTGCCCTTCAGCCCCCACCTCATCGCCTTCCCAGTCAGTCGTTAAGTATAAATACTCAGGGCCAGTGCTTCCACATCTTTCCATATCCTTCCATGGAATGAATCTTTCTCTTTCCCAACAAGCTTGAGGTGTTAGGGAAAGCCACAACTAACAGATTTAAAATAAGCTATCTCACTTACTGAACTCACACCATATATGTTAAAAGGCTAATGTGCAAAATTAATACCCACTCTAGGGCAGCAACAGAATGGAGAAAGAGGACTGTGCTCCTCCATGGAGACAAAAATAGACTAAATTACCCTTTAGAATGTTCCAGAAGCCAGTTAGGAGAACACAGCTCCCCCAGGCAAGTAGGAAGGAAGAAGAGGCACGACGAAGAGACAAGGAGAGTTTGCGACACTTGCCCACAACCGGGGCTCGCCCTCCCTGACTCTCCACGGCAACACCGTGAGAGAACTCTCACCTCTCCTCAGGAGAGGACAGTGAGTTGTCTATATAGTCATGATTCTTTCCAGCTACCTAAGGGACTTGTTTCTGTCATGCGCCACATGGGACCCAGAGGGAATGAGAGCCCCTCTGGATGCAGTGTGGGGGCGGCTCAGACCAACAGTGAGCCTTTGTGCAAACACTGGACAGACGACAGCACTGAAGACAGACAGAGAGAGGAGGGGATCATGCACTCTGAAGCGGTAACCTCACTGCCTTAAACTGGGAAACGACAAAAACTCAGACAAGACAAAGGCCCAGAACATGCGTGACAGGCCCCAGAATTACTATTATTTGTGTACTACTAAAGAAAGCCAAGTCCATAATTCTGGGCCCCCAGGCTGTTTTTTTAATTCCCAAATATCAGTGCAAGTTCACACGGCATCAGAGAAACAGAAATGTGTTCCATTAGAGGAATGAAATACATCTCCGAAACTGGCCCTAAGTTAGTCAGAATTATTAATTGCCAACAAACAAACAATGAATTGCCTGACAAAGAATTCTAATGACCATCACAGAGCTGCCCATGGAGGAAGAAGAGAAAACAGGTCAATCAGTGGCATCCAGAAAACTACGCATGACCCAAATGCAAACCCAAAGAGACAGCAAGTGTAACAATAAGGAACAAAAAACCAGGAGCTGAAGAGTTCCGTCACTGGATTTGAAAGCGCACTAAGGGTCCCCAAAGACTTGATCATGTAGAAAAAGAATTCGACCACGTAAAAACCCCAGTTTTAAATTCTATGTTGACAGAAGCAAGGACATATGTGGGAAAGGACGGAGTCTAAGGGACTCATGGGACACCAACAGGTGGTCCATGTGTACACTAATGGGACCCCAGAAGGAAAGAGTGACGTATGTGGAAAAAAGATATAACTTCATGCTCGGTAAATTCTACACAAGACAAATCAAGACATGAACATAGTGATACGTTAAAATTAACTTATCAAAAATCACAGGTGTGGGGCACCAGGGCAGCTAGGTCGGTTAACACCTGCCTTTGGCTCAGGTCATGATGCCAGGATCCTGGGACCAAGCCCCATGTAAGGATCCCTGCTCGGTGGGGAGCCTGCTTCCCCCTCTGCCTGCTGCTCCCCTGCATTGTCGGTGCTAGGGAGCTTGCTATTCTCGTTAAATAAATGAAATCTTTAAAAAAAATTCAGACACATTCTGAGGAAAGTAAAAGAAAAACCTAATGATTAATTTTCCATGAAGTAAAATTACATTTATTCATTTTTTTTTTTAATATCGGATTTTACAGGCGCCTGGTGGCTTAGTCGGTTAAGCAGCTGCTTTCAGCTCAAGTCATGATCCCAGAGTCCTAGGACTGAGCCCCACATCGAGCCTTACAGCGGGCTCCTTCTCAGCAGGGAGCCTGCTTCTCCCTCTGCCTGCCACTCCCCCTGCTTGTGTTCAGGCTCGCTCGCTCTCAATCTGTCCAAAAAAACAACAAAAAAACCCCAAAAAACAATGGGGGTAGGGATTTTACTAATTACCTACCTCACTTCTTACAAAGCACATGCCCATGTCATACCAGGACTTTTGATCTAAAAATTGAGAGAGGAGGGACACCTGGGTGGCTCAGGCATTAAGCATCTGCCTTCGGCTTGGGTCATGATCCCAGGATTCTGGGATCGAGGCCCGCACTGGGCTCCCTGCTCAGCGGGAAGCCTGCTTCTCCTTCTCCCACTCCCCCTGCTTGTGTTCCCTCTCTGGCTGTGTCTCTCTCTGTCAAATAAATTTTAAAAAGCCAAAAAAGAAAGAAAGAACTTTTTAAAAATGAGAGATGAATCTCCTATGTAACTAATAAGTGAAAACACACACGACAATGTCAAAAGAAATTCCTATCATACAAGACAAAATTATAAAATGATCCAATTACTAAGAAATAAGGTAAGAACTGAGAATTTATTGTATGATACGAGTTTTGAGGTCTAAAGGTCCTAGTTCTCCTGTGGGATTAATTTAGGTAGGAATTCTAAGATACAAATAGATATGCTACATTATTTCACCACTGAGCAATGGAAAACAGAGTGATAATTTCTAATTTCAGTTCATAAGAACAGAAATTAACCTCTGAAGTGAAATAAAGGATTCGATTTTTTAATTTTAGGACGGTGCTTTGTTAGCAGATCAAATTACTGAGTCTCAATTTTGTACAATTAAGATTAAACCTGCCATCACACTGGAAAGCATAAAACAGAAAACATGGGATGTCTGTCTCCAGTGTTGCCGGAATTTCTGCCCCAAACCCCAACAGGCCTGCAACCACCCTGACAACGCTTTTCATAGGAGGCAAACAGAACGTACAAAGGGTTTAACAGAGAGTTCCTCGGAAATAGGAGGACTTCCCAGGGCCCTCACAGCAATGGAGAAACTCTCAGATTATGGAGGCCCTCCTACTCCAAGGGGAGTCTCCTGGCCCTCCCTATGGATGTGACAGACCATCACTGGAGCTGAAGGAGAATCCCTAGAGAATGTGAGAGCTTGATAATGGTGGAGAGCAGATATCTCTTTGTGAGAAGGAGAAAACTGTAACTAGGTTTCTCAAGATTATTTCCATTCAAGGTGAGCTACTCAAACCACATTTCAAGGTCATTGTCCTCCTCCACATGTGGGCCTCACCTCCGTCATCTGCTTCATTCATTCCCACCTACCTGGGTGGAAGGCTACCGTCTTCTTTCTCTTCAGATTCCAAGGTTCCTTCTTTTGCTCCAAAAAGGAAACCAGGTCTGGCTTTGACACAATGAGACCTGATTATTAGAAAAAAGGAATGAACATGAGCACTGCTGGAGATTTTCAATCTAGTATCGTGCTCAGTAGAGAAGAAAAGACATTTGTAACATCTGGAAAATGACTTCCCAAATGCTACTGATCAACAGCCCCTTTAGAAGACACAGGTGGGGGTGCCCTGGTGGTTCGGTTGGTTGGCCGTCTGGTTCAGGTCATGATCCCACAATACTGGGATGTAGTCCCACATCAGGCTCCCTGGTCAGTGGGAAGTCTGCTTTCCCCCTCGGCCCCCTCCCCTGCTCACGTTCCCTCTCTCAATTGCTCGCTCTCTGTCAAATAAATAAATAAAATCTTAAAACAAAACAAAACAAAAACAAAGGAAGGAACAAAACCCTGAGTGGGGTTTGGGAAACCTGAAGGAGACATTCTCACCCAGGAAGAGGAGGTGTCCGTAGTTCTCCAACATCACATCCCTGTACAGTTGCCGCTGAGTGTGGGTCAGGCGTCCCCACTCCTCCAGGGAGAATTCTACGGCCACATCCCTGAATGTCAGCAGTCCCTGTAATAAATACCACAGTCACCAAGTGGCCACTGACACAGTTCATGATGGTCCGTCCCACCACCGAGACTAAGACTTGACCTTCCCTGCTCACCTGCTTGTCCCCTGCGACGACTGTCCCACATTTTACTTAACCTCTTCTTTCCACCTTATCTTTTACTTTATTCAAACCCCCAGGCACAGTGTCCTTCCAGGGAAACAAACCATGCAACACAGGTTACTAACTGCCCTGAGGAAGACCTTGGATCAGCCCACTTTGACCTTAAGCCGTCCCCTCCTATGACAGCTAAGCAGACGACCACGGAGTAATCCAAGGAGTGATCTACAGTTCCCTTAATCTCGTGATAATATGAGATCTCCACCCAAGGAGGAGCACAAAGCTCATTACAGAACATCAAAGTAAGTAGAGGTTTTCTTGAGACTCTTGGGCCATCTAATGCCTAGCTCTACACAAGATAAGGCTCCACTTTCTGAACATCTGCCCTAAACCCAAATAATACGAAATCCTTCCTTCTGCTTCTCTGAGTGTCTGCTTTGGAAGTTATTCCCTGCGATCTTTTTTTTTTTTTTTTTAAAGATTTTATTTATTTATTTGACAGAGATCACAGTAGGCAGAGAAGCAGGCAGAGAAGCAGGCAGAGAGAGAGAGGAGGAAGCAGGCTCCCCGCTGAGCAGAGAGCCCGATGCGGGGCTCGATCCCAGGACCCCGAGATCATGACCTGAGCCCAAGGCAGAGGTTTAACCCACTGAGCCACCCAGGTTCCCCCCTCCAATCTCTTTACATGCCGCAAATCTGCGTTAACAATCCCACCTGCTGTAGTTTCCATCTGTGATTCCCCAAGGAGTGAACTCCTTTTCTCTGCGTTATATCTCAGAACTGCTTCTGGCTTAGGTGAGTTTCCTCCTCTATGCATCAGGGAATTTTTAACACAGTAATATGCTCTAATGTGTTCTCTACGTTTGAGGTAAGAGGATGGCATATGATCCGGAAAACCATTATAAATACTGTGTATTTATCCAAGATAATTTGTAAAATGAAGTTGTCAACAGAGACCCAACAAGTTACTGAGTACTGTATTATGTCATACATTATAGGCTGTGCCTTTTTCTTTTCCTTTTAGAGATCTTATTTATTTGAGAGAAAGAGAGAGAGAGTGCAAGCTGGGTGAGAGGGCCAGAGAGAGGGAGAAGCAAGGTCCCCGCTGAGCAGGGAGCCCAACATGGAGCTCGATCCCAGGACCCTGAGATCATGACCTAAGCCTAAGGCAGACGCTCGCCAGACTGACCCACCCCGGTGCCCCTAGTTGTGTCTCCTTCTTAGGTGGAATGTTTTTGTGGGTTACAAATGTACTGATTAAATTAAAAAGTGAATCAGAATTTCACAACAGTGCACTGGAGATCTGATTAAAATGCAGATTATGCTCAGGAGTTCTGGGGTTAAACGGGAGTCTGCATTTCTAAAAAAGCAGTAGCCTGTGGGCCCCAGTAAACATTCTTTAATAACAAAGAGGTAGAACTCCAAGGCAAGAGTTTGTGGAGGACAGGGAACTGAACGGGTTTTATCACAATTACAGGTTCTACTGGAATGGCAAGAAAGCCAAAGTCAGTCCTTTCTCAGCACGTTTACTCTCTTTACTAGAGAGCATTTAACAGTTTTTCATAAATTCACAGAAAATATATAACATTACCCTAAGACAGCAAACACATTTTTCTACTATTATGAGAATATTTTGTCAAACACCCAGTAACATGGACGGGATCAGGTTTTCACGCTGGTTGACCCGGCGTGGATCTAGAACGACAGCAGGTCAACATACAGGGAGAAACTTAAAGCAGTGTTCACCGCAGGTGTCAACCCTGAGAAGAGTGATGAAAACGTGAAGAGATCCACACACATCTGACCTACCATGTCACAATCGTGCACACATCGTACATTCAGAAAGTAGTTATACACACACTGGAAGTGATAGAGTGCAGAACTGTCATGGTGACTAATTTAAGAAACATTTTCAATGACATGACACTTACAAAGCTCTTTGTGGATAATGCTGCGTCTGTCTTTAATTCACACTATCAACACAAACATCTTGAATTCTATAAATAAAAGAGCTATTATTTCTGAGTCTACTATGATGAGGGCTAGAAGCAGAAAAAAGTTCACCGTTAGCCAGAAGGCTGGCCGAGAACCCACCTAGTTCTGGTAAGGATCAAATAAGGGCTGCCTGCTGTGTTTTTTGTTTTTTAAGATTTATTTATTTATTTACTTGACAGAGAGAGAGAGAGAGAGATCACAAATAGCCAGAGAGGTAGGCAGAGAGAGGGGGAAGCAGGCTCCCCGCTGAGCAGAGAGCCCGATGTGGGGCTCGATCCCAGGACCCTGAGATCATGACCTGAGCCAAAGGCAGAGGCTTAACCCACTGAGCCACCCAGGTACCCTGTGGCTGCTGTGTTCTTAAAGGTCTTGTGACGGCCTGTACATCTCACTGATAGTTAATATCGAACTGAATAAGCACCAGAGAAATCTTGCAAACAATTTCTACTTTTACAAACAGAAATTCAAAGAAACACTTAGGATCTAATACTCCCCACATGCCCCGCCCCACTCCACCTTGCACACTTCACAGGGAGCTACCAGCTTTCTGCAGGCTGCAGTGCATCTTTTTCTGCTCACAGGTCCTGTCCACTTGCTACTTAAGTAAAATGACCAACTGGAGCCTTTAACAGTCCCAAGAATTCCTTCTTGACTGTTGAGCTCAATGACCCCACAGCATCGCATTTCATGGAAATCTTTCGTTTCCATCATCACTTGTGCTCTATTATTATTTCAGGATTTTAAGACATCAAACTTGTTAATTATGTGATTCTTGTTTTCTTTTTCCGAAAATACAAAGAAGTAAACAGAAGAGTATGTTTGTGACAGGAGCGTGGAGTAAAATAAAAACCTATGGGATAGAGCTCGGACTGATTCAGAACCTCCAGTCCCGGAAGTTACTGTGTCTAGTACACCAAAGTACGAGACTTCATGGTCCAGCGGAAACTGATGTGACGTGGGCCAGGAGCCTACAGTCCAGAAACAATTACTGAGATATTTTCAGTGCAAAACCTGTTTGTTGTTGTTCAGTAGGCTCTGTGCCCAGGATGGAGCCGAGAGTGGAGAAATTTGAACTCAGGACCCTGAGATCAGGAGCTGACATGAGATCAAGAGTCAGACTTAGGGGCACCTGGGTGGCTCAGTGGATTAAAGCCTCTGCCTTCGGCTCAGGTCATGATCCCAGGGTTCTGGGATCGAGCCCCGCATCGGGCTCTCTGCTCAGCCGGGAGCCTGCTTCCTCCTCTCTCTCTGCCTGCTTCTCTGCCTACTCGTGATCTCTGTCTGTCAAATAAATAAATAAAATCTTTAAAAAAAAAAAAAAAAAAAGAGTCAGACTTAATCCACTGAGCCACTAAGATTCCCTGTTTTCAGTAAGGTTTGGTGACAGGGCTTGTAGGCAGAAAGAGCCCCAGAGGGGTGCCTGGGTGGCTCAGTGGGTTAAAGCCTCTGCCTTCCGCTCAGGTCCTGGTCCCAAGGTCCCAGGATGGAGCCCCATGTCCAGCTCTCTGCTCAGCAGGGAGCCTGCTTCCTCCTCTCTCTCTATCTGCCTCTCTGCCTACTCTCTGCCTATTTATTTGATCTCTGTCAAATAAATAAATAAAAATCTAAAAAAAAAAAAAAAGCAATCAAGCAAGCTAGTGGCAGTGTGATTGTGAGGAACCACTGCCAGTACACTTTCAAGTTAGTGAGGGTAGAGGCGAAGGAAATTTAAAAGGGATTTTCATGTTAGGCTAAAAAGGACTTCCAGGAGCCCGGAGGTCTGGCTTTTGTCAAGTTAAGGTTGCATTTGGCTCTAGAGGCAAGTAGTAAGGAAATTTCACTTCTTTTGTCTTTGCTCTCCTCAACAGAAACTCCAAGCAAAAAGAAACTCAGGAGAAAGTCTCCAGTTTAAATGGGATGGTTTCCGCACACTGCTCAGTAAATCCATCGCAGATCCTTACAAGTGGTAAGGGAGGGAAATGTGAACAATATAGGGGAGAAATGGGTCAGAGAGCACCAAACCGATAAAAGCATTAGCTATAAGAAAACAAATTGATATCAGCGCCTAATCATGTGGGATAGAAAGAGGCAGAAGAAAAAGTATTAAATGTCCTTACTACCTACAGCCCACTGACAAGTTCTTCTAAACAGGCAGAGTGACATTCCTCTTGGAACTCAACCGCCTGGATGTTGACGCTTGCTAAGGGCAAAAGGCTAAATCTTAGCCCAACCCCCAAGACCCTGCACGCCTATTTTAACATATAAAAGTTGCTTTGGAAACTTACTTTATCTCTAAGCGCCCCCCCCCACTTAGTACTGTTGGCAATCATTCCCCCCAAGCTTATGACCTACTGATATACATCTGAAGAGTGTCATAACTTGGGTTTTATTAGACAATAATGAATGACCTTTTCCTCACAACAGCCAGTTCCCTCAAGGTCCTGGAAACCATGCTTCCAAAATTCCTTAGATACTTACACTATCTCTAACCCCCTCCCAACTTGATAATGGGCCACTCCTCCTGACCCCAGTGCAGATCTTTCACCCCCAGGGCCCTGTCCCCCTGCTTTAATAAAACCACCTTTTTGCACCAAAGTTTGGTCAAGAATTGTTTCTTAGCCATTGGCTTCGAACCCTAAACCCTAATGTCTTTCCTACATCACTAAGGCACACCAAAGGGCCTATTATAACTGCTGTGTTCCACCGGCCCCCAAACAGTGTATCAGAATACAAACCGAATTATGAGAACACAGCTGATTTACAGAAACTCCGATCAGGCATAGTTTCCACATCCTGTAGTACCCAGTATTTTGTAAATAGAATACATTGTAAAGAGGAAGAGTCTCCCTTTTTTTCCAGAACATTCAGACGTAGTCTGGTTCTCATATTCATCCTGTGTATTTGTCCATTTTTTAACACTAACATTTTTTAACACAGAGCTTGAGAAAGCAACCCGTTTGGCCCTAAATGGGAACGGGTTCCTTCTCTGCTGTCCCAGGACCGACCCCAGCAGCAATAGGAATCTCGGACTCAACACTTTCCCCTGTGAAACTATCACAGGGGATAGGTTTGCGGTTTTTTTGTTTTGTTTTTTTTTTAAGTACTTGCAGGACTTTAATTCAAAGTGACAACTGTTGGGGGCGCCTGGGTGGCTCAGTGGGTTAAGCCTCTGCCTTCTGCTGGGGTCATGATCTCGGGCCCCGGGATCCAGCCCAGCATCGTGCTCCCTGCTCCGCGAGCAGTAGGCTTCTCCCTCTCCCCTTTCCCTATACCTTGCACTCTCTCTAATAAAATCTTATTAAAAACAAAAAACCAAACAGGCCCGGTAGAGTGGGGTAGGCACACGGGGGGCTGGGAGTGCCTGGGTTCCAGCGGGCGGCGGGAGCGGGAGGCTGAAGGGGAGACCGGGAAGGATGGTGCAGGGGGGCCAAAGCCGGGAGCTGCGGAGCTGGGGCGCGAGACCCCGGCGGCGGGCCCTCTACTGGCTCCCACGCGGTCCTTTGTTCCTCCCCAGGCAACGTCCCGCTCTCCCCCCGGAGCCGCTGGGCCCGCGGAGGCCACGGCGCGAGGCCTAGAGCCCGGGACTCGCCTCCCCGCCGCCCCCGCCCGCACCGAGGGCAGCGGCCGACTCCCCGCCGCGCCGGGGACGAGTACCTGGTGCACTAGGGCTGCCGGCGGCGCGGCCTGGTGTGCGCGGGCGCGCGGGCCACGCTCAGGGTCGCCACGGTCCAGCGGCGCACCGGGCAGGTGCATCCCTCCTCCTCGGACTCCGCGCCCGAGGAGCGCCAGACCATCCTGGAGGCCCCGGACGCGGCAGCTGCGGCCGGGAGGGCTGCGGGCGGCGGGCCGAGCGCCGCGGAGGGTTGGCGGGGCGGGCGGGGCGGCTCCGCCCTCCGTTCTCCGCTCGGCCGGCCCTCGGCCTGGACACCTCGCCTCCCGGGGCCCGGCCGCCGCCGCCGCTGTCCCCCGGCGGGCCGGGCGGAGATGGGGACCGCGTGGGGTCGCCGGTGCCGCTCGGCGCCCCTCGGCGCCCCGCAGCCCCCCGGGATCCGGAGCCCCGGCCCTCCCCGCGCGGGGCCCCACGTTTCCCGAGAGGTCAGCACGCGTGTGCACCGAGGCCTGCCAGGCCCGGGCGGGGGTGCGCCCGTCAGTACCGGGGCCCCAAGGCCCGGGGGAGGGCGCAAAGGCCGCGCCGACCCGGTCCCGGCTCTCGGGTGGGGGGCGGCTGCTGCCCGGGTCCTCATTGGTTTTCCGGCCACTCGGAGGCCGGGACTGCTCCCGCGGAGGGCGGGGCGGCGGGGCTCGGGGGCCCGGGGGCCGGGGCGGGAAGGCGGCCTGCAGGCCCGGGCCCCGGAGCTGCGCCAGCCTCCCGGGCGGGCTCTGGGAAGCGCTCGCGCCTCGCCGGACCCCGGTCGTGGAAGGCGATTAGCACTTTTCTCCCCTGCTCCTCTCCGGAGACCTCCATTTCCCCCAAACCCAGGCGGGCGCGCTCCTGCTCTCTCGTCCCTGCCCCTGGGGTCCTGGCAGTTGACATTCTATTCCCGCCCCTCCCTGTCCCCCTCCGGACGCGGTGGACGTGCCTCCGAGTCTCAGTCCCCAAGGCCCATCCCTTCTGTTTCCCGCCGCAGCGCCAGGCCCGGGGGGGCCCGGAGCGGGGCCCCGCGATCCCCCAGGCGGTCCGAGTGGGACGTGCGGATTTGTTCTCCTATGGAGAACGGGAGGCCCCGAGATCAGGGCCTTTTTGAGCTTTGGATTTTATTTTGAAACCGTATTTAATGCTTTTCTTTGGAAGGGGGAGGGGCGGGGAGAGAGCCGTCCCAGGCATCCTTCTATGCAAAGGACTCACAATTCGTGTATCAGAGATGAAGTGTGAGGCGGCGGAGGAAGGATCTAGAGGAGGAAGGAGAGAGGACAGAGAGGGCGTGGGGGACCCCAAACATCCCGCACTAACGTGGGACTCTCCGGGCCTCTCTTCAAAGAGTCTCTGGGCCCCAGTGCCTGCCCTTCACACGGCCAGGCCGGTTCCTTTGGTCTCAAAGCCTGAGAATGGGGAGGCGGGCCTTGAGGGCAAGGCCTGGAGGCAGAGGGGTCCGGGCACCCGGGGCCAGGGGCTGCCTCTGTGGGAAGGAAAGCAGACAGCTAAGAGGAAGCCCTTTCTCACCCCAGCACCACCAGACCAGAGCCCAAGGTTCAAGTGCCTCAGGCCTGGTCCGCTCTATTCTTCCTGATTGCGAACTGGATTTTATTGCATTTTTTGCAATTCAAGGTTGGAGTCGCACGACCTTGGAGATCCACCATTCCCTTCCCCTTGAGCCCTTCCACGGATAGTGACGTGGGAAACGGATTCGATCTCGCACAGCCCGGTAGGAACAGTACAAACTACAATAAAAAAGCTCAACTCCCGATTCAGTGTTGTTTGCCCTACACCCCACGGACCCCCAATCTCTGCTCAGTTATTAAGATGTCGTGATCTCAGGGTCCTGGGATCGAGCCCCGCATCTGGCTCTCTGCTCTGCAGGGAGCCTGCTTCCTCCTCTCTCTGCCTGCCTCTCTGCCTACTTGTGGTCTCTGTCAAATAAATAAATAAAATCTTAAAAAAAAAAAATGTTCCCATGGGGCCTGCCCAAGGATGGAACTGCTGGGTGCCACAGGCCCTTAGAGCACAGTCCCAGATTCCAGGTTGGGGTTGGGGGGATGGCAAAAACCTGCCGGCCTCCCTGGGATCCCTGTCGTCCAGGGCAGCTCTGGCTGCCGAGGGCTTCAGCTCTAGGGTTCGGGCAGCGGCCTCCTCCCTCAGAAGCCCAGAAGCAGGGCTGACCTGAGAACCCGTCCCCTGGCCTCCCCAGGAAGGCAGGGGCTCTGGCTGTTTCTATTCGGGTGTCCCAGGAACTCAGGAAATACTGCATCAGCTGTCCCTTGGCTGAGAAGTGAATTCCCAGCATTTGAACCTCCTAGGGTTTTGAGTCAGTGTTAAAAGCTTGAGAACAGGGATTACGCACATTATGCATGACACCGGGCTGGGCACTGCCATTCTTTTATCTTCCTTCGTGCATGTCCTTTTTGGGCCCAGAAGGACTATTTTGCCACTTTGGCTACTCTGCCTGTCCCAAGCCGGATGTAGTCGGGGAGACCTATCATGGTCCCCCAGGCCCACTGCCTGGACCAAAGTTCAAGTAAGCCAGGAGAGAGCTTGTCAGGAAAGGCTTTTCCTCTGGACAGGCAGGGACAGAGGCCTTGGGAACACAGGAATGAGGGTCTTCATTGAAGAGGCAACCCCAAGCCCTCTAGGGGGTTCTCAAAGTGTGGCCATCGGACCAGTAGCATCACATCAGGAACCTACTAGAAATGGAAATCCTTGAGCCCCATCTCCATGCATTAGAAACTGGGGCGGCACCCAGCAACCTCTGGATAAGCCCTCCAAAGATCTCCAAGCAGGGGTGGGCTCGGAGCTACCATGGGGGATTCCCGCTTTGACTGTCCCTAAGTTCTCTTGGGTTGGGGGTCAGGGGGCGGGGTGGTCCTCCTCCTTGCCTTGGGCGTCTGACATGAACAGGTGAAGTTTCTTCATGCATCTGTTGTTAACGGTATGCTTGTTGTGATGGCCAATATGTAAACGTGACTCTGAATCCATATTTATAGGCCATGTGAGTGACACTACTTGAACACCTATACGTGTATTTATGAAATTGTTTGCTTCCGTTATTTTTTCTTTAATTTCAGCCTAGGACGCCTGGATGGACTCAGTCAGTTAAGCGTCTGCCTTCAGCTCAGGTCATGATCTCGGGGTCCTGGATCGAGTCCCACTTCGGGCTCCCTGCTCATCGAGGGGTCTGCTTCTCCCTCTCCCTTTGCCCCTGCCCCCTTCTCCCCTCCTCTGGGTTTGTCTCAAATAAACAAAATCTTTTAATAAATAAAAAGGGGCACCTGGGTGGCTCAGTGGGTTAAGCCTCTGCCTTCGGCTCAGGTCATGATCTCAGGGTCCTCGGATTGAGCCCCACATTGGGCTCTCTGCTCAGCGGGGGGATCCCCCTCTCTCTGCCTACTTGTGATTTCTCTGTCAAATAAATAAATAAAATCTTAATAAATAAAAATTTCAGCCTAGGGCGCCTGTGTGGCTCAGTCAGTGAACCACCAACCTGCCTTTGGCTCGGGTCATGACCCCAGGGTCCTGGGATTGAGGTCCATGTAAGGCTCCCCACTCAGCAAGGAGTCTTCTCTCTCTGTACCTCCCCCTGCTCATACTCTCGCAAAAAATAAAATCTTAAAAAAAAAAAATCAGGGTGCCTGGGTGGGTCATTTGGTCAAGCAACTACCTTCAGTTCAGGTCATGGTCCCAGGGTCCTGGGATTGAGCCCCACATCGGGCTCCCCCTGCTCTGGGGGGAGCCTGCCTTTCCCTCTGGCTGCCGCTCCCTTGCTTATACTCTGTCATATAAATAAAATCTTAAAAAAAAAAAAAAATCAGGGCTCTTGCGTGCTCAGTGGGTTAAGCCTCTGCCTTCGGCTCAGGTCATGATCCCAGAGTCCTGGGATCGAGTCCCACGTTGGCCTCTGTGCTCGTCAGGGAGCCTGCTTCCTCCTCTCTCTCTCTCTCTCTGCCTGCCTCTCTGCCTGCTTGTGATCGCTCTGTCAAATAAATAAATAAATTCTTAAAAAAAAATCAGCATATGTTTTCTAAGAGGTATGTTGAATAAATTATTTAAATCCAGAAAAGAAAAGAAAAAAAGTGACAACTGCTGACAGCCTATTGCCAGCCAGCTTGGACAGAAGGGAGTGAAGGCGATGGGGTGTAGGGGGAGAAGTAAGTGTTCTAAAGACCTAACCGTGAGTATTATTTCTGAAAAGATTTAAAAATTACCTGAAGACATAAAGCAGAAATAAAGGAATCAACATTTGCAATTTCCAAATACAAAGAATTTTAGGAGAAAAAGATGACACGGCCTCCGACCTTAGAGGCAAGGCTTACCTGAGACTCAGCCATTCCTTCTGCCACCATGTCCTCCAGATTTCTTTCTCACGAGCTATTGGTGGAGAAACCACAGCGGCAACACGATCTTTAACCTTTAAAGCCCCCCACAGAGACTCCCTGCCTAAAAACTGACCGTCTGCAGGCCGGACTTTAAAATGCAAAGAAGTCCCAGATTCCCGATGCTTTATGTCAGGAGCTATTCAGAAACCGTGAGCTCCTACTGGGAGACCAACCCCTGCCTTTTCCTTCCCCACTTTCTGGGGGGTCTCCCCAGCCCACAAGCACCCACAAATTCAGCTTTAGCATCAGAACCGAGTGCTGCATGGACCTGAGCCTCCCAGACTCACGGAGCAGAGACCCTCACCTGTTCCTGAGCCAAAGCCCACTCTCCACTCCTAAAATAACCCGACCCCCCGTGCTTAACCCTGGCCTCACTGAGAATCACCTGGAGCCGATAATTAACACAACACTGTTGTTTCCACCCAAACCAATCGGCAGAATCTGAGGCAGAGGGCACTAGAGATGATTGTTTTTTGAAACTCCACACTTGATCCTAATTGGAACCATTTGGGGAGGTGACAAGGCAAAGCCTGGGAACCAAAGCTCCGATTCTTATCCTGATTTAGAGCCGTGCCTTCTCCACCGATCCGAGTTTCTGGAGACTGACACATTCTCCTTCCTGCTACACAGAGGAAGACACCCTTACAAATGAGCTTTCCCTTATTAAGGCAAATATCTTTTACAAAAGTAAACATACTCATTTTCAGGACTTTTCCTTTCTTTCTTCTTTAAAGTAACAGCCTAAAAGAATCCTTAGGGCAGAGAGACATATTTTGGGCTGGGAAATGCTCCCCTTCCGTTGGTAAATGTTTGTTTTTGTAACTGCCAGTTGTCAAAGTGAATGTACTTTTCACGCTCCCATCAGTGATATATGCGAATTCTAATTTTGACATTTTCACTGAGTTTTGGTGTCATCCGTATTAAGCCATTCTAGAAAATATTGAGTGGTTTCTGACTGTCAAATATGAAATGGTCTTACTCTAGTTGTCCTGATGATTGAAACTGAAACCGATTAAAAGCATAAAGTTGGGGCACCTGGGTAGCCGCTCAGTGGCTTAAGCCTCTGCCTTCGCTCAGGACACTATCTCAGGGTCCTGGGATCGAGCTCCGCATCAGGCTTTCTTCTCGGCAGGGAGCCTGCTTCCTCCTCTCTCTCTCTCTCTCTCTCTCTGCCTGCCTCTCTGCCTGCTTGTGATCTCTCTCTGTGAAATAAATAAATAAAATCTTAAAAAAAAAAAAAAGCATAAAGTTGAACAAAAACTGTGTGGGCTGGGCGCCTGGGTGGCTCAGTGGGTTAAGCCTCTGCCTTTGGCTCAGGTCATGATCTCAGGGTCTTGGGATCGAGTCCCGAATCGGGCTCTCTGCTCAGTGGGGAGCCTGCTTCCCCTCCCCCCACCTGCCTCTCTGCCTACTTGTGATCTCTCTCTGCCAAATAAATTAATAAAATCTTAAAAAGAAAAACAAAAAATTGTGTAGGCTGACGGCTCAGTCGGTTAAGCATCTGCCTTTGGCTTAGATCGGGATCTCAGGGTCTTCGGATTCAGTCCTGGGTCAGGCTCCCCGCTCAGCAGGGAGCCTGCTGCTCCCTCTGCCTCTCTCCCTGCTCGTGCTGTCTCTCAAATAAATAAAATCTTAAAAAAGAAAAGTTTAACGAAAATCAAAAGGTACATCAAACATCAGGTGCTTGATAACTTTTTTCTCTCTTCCCAAACCTCCCCTGTGATCTTCTCAGCCCTTTGTTTCAGGAATCTAGCTCTATCCTGACAACGTAATGAGCACAGCTGGACACAGACAGACACACACACACACACACACACACACACACACACACACAATTCCTGTCGAAACCGGCTAGATCCTGTATGTCCCTGCAAAACCGCAGCCCCTGCCTCTGAGTGAGCTTGCAGTTTCGAAGGCCCTGACCTCCTTTGCTGCCTCATTTGCTGGCAAAGCAATAAAGCTACCGTTCCTGCTTAACCCCGGCTCTGTCTTCACATTCTGTTCTGCATCTGAAGCATGGAGGTCAGTCTTCGACAACAAAATGAATGTGTAGGAGAGGAAAACATTTTTGTCTCTTAATTCTTTAGCTCATCTAACAATTAAGCTGTACTAAGATCCACGAGAGCAAAAATAATTTAAGTTTGGGAAACTCAAAGATACACGAGGCTCAAAGACGGGCTTGATGCTACCAGACCACCATGACTTAAAGAGAAAGGCACGGCGATTTAGAATTTCTAAAAGGGGGAAATCCTTCACAAGAAAAAAGAAAGCGCCCGTGTTGCTGATGAGGGAACAGAAGGCAATCTGAGGACAAAGCAGAAGCTGACACCCCTTACTGCCCCCACCACCACCACCATGGGATGCTTGTGACATTCCTCAGGCACTCCTAGCTGCCCTAAAGGAAAAACAAAGAGTTAATTTAGGTAGATCACAGTCCTGCAAGACTTGAGTCTCCCTCAGTTTACAAGTTTCTTAGCGATCTACAAGAACAAGCCATCCCTATCCATAACCCAGCTTCCGGAAGGAAATGTAGATACAATTAAATGTCCTTGTAATCTGCAGCCCATTGACAGATCCTTGAGACAGGCAGAGTGTAATGTTCCTCCGGGAAACTCCCAAGGATCTTCATGTTCATGTCTGGCTAGAGGGAAAAAACAACCTTAACTTGACAAATGGCAAGGCCTCGAGTAGCCTGTGAATCTTCTTTAAGGTATGAAAATCCTCTTCGAACCTCCCTTCTCCTTACCTCCTCCAAACCCATAGTATATAATCAGCCATAATTCACAGCCCCGGTGCAACAACTCTTTCTGCCCATGGGTCCTCTCCCTGTGCTTTAATAAACCACCATTTTGCACCAAAGACGTCTCAAGAATTCTTTCTTGGTTGTCGGCTCCGGACCTCACCTCACTGAATGTCACCTATATTTCAAAACCCCATCATCGTCAAACAACTTTTTGCCACGCCAGGCAGGCAACTCTTCATGATACAAAAGGTTAATCTCTGGTGTTCTCTCTCTCCTCATCTAATTTTTCTCAGTATATATATCAGCTTCAGAAAAGAGGGAAAGCCTTCTGTTTGCAGCCACAGAATAAAAGTGGAGGACACTTCGGCAAGTTAAATAAGGCACACTTAAGAAAAAAAAAAACATATTGTATGAAATCACATATATGCAGAATCTGGGGCGGGGAGAGGAGGGGAGGCAAAATAGAAGAGTTAGCATTTTTGTTGCCAGGGGCTTAGGATGGGGGGTAATGTGAGATGTTGATCAAATGGTAAAAAATCTCTAAGGAATTTTGGAAGCAAGGTTTCCAGGACCGTGAGGGGCTAGCTATTGTTAGGAAAACGTCATTTATTACCATCTAATAAAACCTTAGCATGAGACCCTGCAGATATGGCTTGGGGGATGACTGCCAACACGTACCTTGGGGGTTTAGAGATAAAGGAGTTTCCAAAAGAATTTTTATATGTCAAAGTAGACTTACAGGATCCTGGTGGGAGTTGGGGGGCTGGGAGGGTGGGGTTAGGATTGCCTTTTGCCCTCAGCAAAGTGTCAGCATCCAGGTAGTTGAGTTCCTAGAGGAATGTCACCCTGCCTGTTTCGGGGACTTCTCAATGGGCTGTAGGTAGCAAGGAAATTTACTAATTCCTCTTCTGCCTCTGTTTCCCACATCATATTCTACTGACTATGGTAATTATTTTGTAACCAGGACCTGAGGGTACAAGGACACCTGGCTGCACGGGTCCCAGACATATTCTGCCTCTCACGCTGACAAAATCCAAAGGCAAGAAAGACAACTTTGGCCGCCTCAGTTGTGGCCCCAGACTTTCCAGCTGGGTTCCTTCCGCCTCATCTCCTGGCTCAGGAGGAAGACCCTGAGGGCAAAGCATCCCCTGAGGGGAACTGAAACGACCCCTCAAGCCGCTGGGACTGCCTTGAGCCAGAGAGACCCCACCCCCCATTGACCTCCAGACAAAGGCAGATTTAACCCTGGCTGCCTGCCCGCCGCTACCCCCTCACTTTCGCCCCCCATTTTCCTTCTGTAAACCTGGACGTGTTTTCAGCACTTTGGAGAGAGTCTTTGGGACATTCCTGGGCTGTCTTGCGGGTGTGGGTCTCCCCGAAGTAACTTCCTCTCTCGTCTCCCCATCATGGGTCTTTCTGCCTTGGATTCTGTCAACAGGGAGTGGCCAAACCTGGTCTGTTTGGGACCCCAGGAGCCGCGTGCCCATGCGCCCCTCCCTGTGCCCTGGCCAACAGCGGACGGATGAGTGGGAGCAAAACGAGAAAGGAATCTACTTCGGGGACGCCGCCACAGCGAACGAAGGCCGCGGAGTAACGTCTCAAAGATGGTCTCCAAGTTGCTGGGATAATAGTCAGCTTCCAAAGAAGAAACAGATCTTATATCACAGGATACAACATGGTTAAAATGTGATGATGACATAGAAATGTTGAGGTTCTGAGCCAGTGGCCAAGAAAGAATTTTTTTTTTTTTTAAAGATTTTATTTATTTATTTGACAGACAGAGATCACAAGTAGGCAGAGAGGCAGGCAGAGAGAGAGGAGGAAGCAGGCTCTCTAGGCTCCCTGCTGAGCAGAGAGCCCGATGCGGGGCTCAATCCCAGGACCCTGAGACCATGACCTGAGCCGAAGGCAGAGGCTTAACCCACTAAGCCACCCAGGTGCCCCCCAAGAAAGAATTCTTGAGACGTCTTTGGTGCAAAAAAGGTGGTTTTGTTGAAGCAGGGGGACAGGACCCAAGGGCAGAAGGAGCTGCCCTGGGGTTGTGACGGGTGACTAAATATATGCTTTCAAGTCAGGCTGGGGTTTGGGACAGCACCAGCCTCCAGGGCTGGAAACAAGTCTTCCTCTCCAAACAACTCTTCCTCTCCCTCTACCTGAGCCCCCCTTCACATGCTCCCTCTCTAAAATAAATAAAAAGGGGCGCCTGGGTGGCTCAGTGGGTTAAAGCCTCTGCCTACCGCTCAGGTCATGATCCCAGGGTCCTGGGATCCAGCCCCGCACAGGGCTCTCTGCTCAGCAGGGAGCTTGCTTCTTGCTCTCTCTGCCTGCTTCTCTGCCTACTTGTGATAGAGATCAAATAGATAGGCCTGCTTCCTCCTCTCTCTCTGCCTGCCTCTCTGCCTACTTGGCAGATAGAGATCTGCCAAAAAAATTACTTACTTAATTAATTTTTAAAATGTTTAATAAATAAATAAAGCCTTGATCATGAGCCTCTTCAGATGTATATTGGTGGGCCCTATTCTTGGAGGATGATTGCTAACACATCTGCGGCTGGGAGGGGGGGGGGGGGGGGGGGGCGGGGGGGGGGGGGGAGGAAGATAAAGGAAGTTTCCAAGGGAATTTTCATATGTTAATGTAGATTCACAGGATCCTGGGAGGCTGGGGTAATGTTATTGCAAGTTTGCCTTTTGCCCTCAGCCAAGTATCAACATTGAGGCAGCTGAGCTCCCAGAAGTTCACACTACCCACTTCAAGGACTTGTCAATGGGCTGTAGGCAGTGAGGAAATTTAAATTTTTTTCTTTTGCCTTTGTTTCCCACAACAATGATGTTATGCTAAGTGAAGTAAATGAATCACAGAGACAGATACCCTGATTTCACTTATGTGACTAACCTCAAGTAGTGAAAGAGAAGGAAGGAAGGAAAGAAGGAAGGAAGGAAAGGGAGGAAGGTAGGAAGAAAAAAGGGAGCAGGAACGTGTAGTTGGTGGGGCTTGGAATAGAGACACAAGTGGCAGTGGCTGTTTTACAGGAAATGAGCTTCTGTTTTGCAAGATGAGAAATTCCAGAGGTTGGTTTTACAACAACATAAATACACTTCACACTACAGTTTAAAATGGTTAAAATGGGGGCGCCTGGGTGGCTCAATCGTTAGTTAAGCATCTGCCTTTGGCTCAGGTCATGATCCAGGGTCCCAGGATCGAGCCCTACATTGGGCTCCCTGCACGGCAGGAAGCCTGCTTCTCCCTCTCCCTCTCCCCCTGCTGTGTTTCCTCTTTGTCTCTTTCTCTCTCTGTCTGTCAAATAAATAAATAAAAACTTTTAAAAATAAAAACAATTAATTAAGATTGTGGAACCTATCATACAAAAGGAAGCATTGTTATGGAATTTTATTTACTTATTTATTTATTTTAAAGATTTTATTTATTTGACAGACAGAGATCACAAGTAGGCAGAGAGGCAGACAGAGAGAGGAGGAAGCAGGCTCCCCGCTGAGCAGAGAGCCCGATGCGGGGCTCGATCCCAGGACCCTGGGATCATGACCTGAGCCGAAGGCAGAGGCTTTAACCCACTGAGCCACCCAGGCACCCTCTGTTATGGAATTTTAAAACAAGAATGAGAGAAATCTTAACCCCACAAATTTCTGAATAAATTATACATATTTTATTGTAAAAGATCCTTTTATATAGCTGTGTTTTTAAAAATTTTTTTAAGGATTTTATTTATTTATTTGAGAGAGAGGTTGAGAGAGAGAAAGAGAGAGAGAGAACACACACACATGCACAAGCAGAGGGAGGGGCAGAAGGAGAGAGAAAGTAGACTGGCCGCTGAGCAGGGAGCCTGATGAGGGGCTCAGGATGAGGACCTGAGGCAAAGGCAGATGCTTAACCCACTGAGCCACCTATGTGCCCCTAGAGCTGTAGTTTTTTATTTATTTATTTATTTATTTATTTAAAGATTTTATTTATTTATTTGACAGAGATCACAGGTAGGCAGAGAGGCAGGCAGAGAAAGAGGGGGAAGCAGGCTCCCTGCTGAGCAGAGAACCCGATGTGGGGCTCGATCCCAGGACCCCAGGATCATGACCTGAGCGGAAGGCAGAGGCTTTAACCCACTGAGCCACCCAGGAGCCCCACATCTGGGGGTTTTGATTATGCAAGTCACAGCCACACTTCCCAGAAACTCGTCACAGAGTGATCACATATGGGACACTCTCACAGCAAATTCATATAAACAAGCCAAAATTATAAAATGGTAGTTGTTAAGAAATATGGTAATAATGCATGCTTTACTGTAGGTTGGACAATGTTCTAAGCTCCCCTATGGTGTCAATTATATGATGTAAAAAATTTATATATGACATAAGTTGATACACTACTTTACCATTTAGGAATTAGAGAACACACAGTTGAAATTTCTAATGTTAGTTCATAAAAAACAAAATTCTTTTTAAAGATTTTATTTATTTATTTGACAGATAAAGAAAGAGAAAGCGAGAGAGAGAGAGTGAGCAGGAGTGGGGGTTTGGGGTGGCAGGCAGAGGGAGACGGAGGCTCCCCACTCAGCTGGGAGCCTGATGCAGGTCTAGATCCCAGGACCCTGGGATCATTACCTGAGTCAAAGGCAGATACTTCACCAACTGAGCTACCCTGCTGCCCTAAGAAAAAAAAGATTTTGCAGGGAAATAAATACACTGTAAAAAAGCGTATTTTAGGGAGGTGCCTTGTGCTCCAATGAAATTACTGAGTGGGATTTTTTAAGATGCTGTTTGAAGCTTCCATAAGACCGGAAAGCATAAAGTAGAAGATGGGCGATATGTGTCTCCGGTGTTTACAACTTTCCTAAACATAATATTCTGACAGCTCCCCTTACCTATTTCTGTCATGAGGCAAAAATGGAATTTTAAAAATGGCTTCACACACATCCCTCAGAAATAGGCACAGATTTCTCCAGGTACCCGAACGCAATGGATACACAGCTATATCATGCAGGCCCTCCCAGGCCATGGAAAGGTCTTTGCCCTTGCTGTGAATATGATGGAAGACAAGGGGAGAAATGGAAGAAAGAGACTCCTTAGAGGATGTGGGAGCATGGGGAGTGTTAGATAGGATTGTTGCCGTGTGATAGCAAGGGAAATTAACTTAATCTTATAGAAAATTATTTTCATTCAACAAAGTTTCCTAAACCACGTTTTAAGGTCAGGTTTCTTCCTTAATTTTGGACCTAAGCTGCGTCATCTGCTTCATTCTTTCCCACCTATCTGGATGTAAAGCTACTGTCTCCTTTCTTTTACTATCCCAGCCCCCTTCTTCGGCTCCAAAAAAGGCAACCAGCTCTGGCTTAGAAGTATAGCAAGACTTACTTACTTATTTATAAAGATTTTATTTATTCATTTGAGAGAGAGAGATAGCGGGAGAGAGCATGAGCGGCAGGGAGCTGGAGAAGCAGGCTCCTGGCTGAGCAAGAAGCCCCATGTGGGGCTCAATCCCAGAACCCCAGGATCACAACCCAAGCCAAAGGCAGTTGCTTAATGGACTGAGCTACCCAGGCACCCTAAGACCCATTTATTTAAAAGAAAAAAAAAAAAAAAAGAACGTGGATTTTGCTGGAGAGTCTCTAATTTTTTTTTTTTTTTTAATTTAGTTGACAGACAGAGATCACAAGCAGGCAGAGAGGCAGGCAGAAAGAGAGAGAGAGGAAAGCAGGCTCCCCGCTGAACAGAGAGCGTGACGCGGGGCTCGATCCCAGGACCCTGAGATCATGACCTGAGCCAAAGGCAGAGGCTTAACCCACTGAGCCACCCAGGTGCCCCGAGAGTCTCTAATTTTTAATCCAGTGTTATCCTCAGTAGAGAAAACATTGTAGAATTCTAGAAAATTATTTCCCAAAATACTGTCTTCTGACAGCCCCTTTAGAATACATAGGAGGGATTTCCGGGGTGCCTGGGTGGCTCAGTGGGTTAAAGCCTCTGCCTTCAGCTGCGGTCATGATCCCAGGGTCCTGGGATAGAGCCAAGCATTGGGCTCTCCGCTCAGTAAGGAGCCTGCTTCCCTTCCTCTCTCTCTCTTTGCCTGCCTCTCTGCCTACTTGTGATCTCTGTCTGTCAAATAAATAAATAAAATCCTTAAAAAAAAAAAAAAATAGAATACCTAGGAGGGCTTTCCGAAGTTCAGATCTTGAGCTCCACTTCAAGTATGATGGAAACAAAAACAAAGAGTGGGAAATGGAGTTTAAGTTTGCTCACTGCTGAGCAGAGAGCCTGATGTGGGGCTCGATGCCAGGACCCTGAGATCATGACCTGAGCCGAAGGCAGAGGCTTTAACCCACTGAGCCACCCAGGCACCCTGGTAGCAGTATCATTTTATACAATGGCATTTCTAGAATTACCGCTCCTCTACAGTAAATGATGATGTTAGCTTAAGGAAGGTGAAGCTAAAGGTAGAGATGAAACACCATGAGGATTTTTTTCTCTGCACATATAAACCCTTAATTATATCCCTTCCTGCAGGGATCTGAATTCCCGTCGTGCAAAGAAGAATCTTTGAAGACAGAGTCTCTACAGGAAGGAACAAAACCCTGAGTGGAGTTTGGGAAACCTGGAAGGAAGCTATCCTCACCCAAGAAGAGTAGGTGTCCATAGTTCCCTAACATCACGTCCCTGTATGTCAGCAGTCCCAGAAATAAGGAACACATTGACCAAGTGGTGATGGGTAGGGTTAAAATTTGCTGAAGATGAAAGTAGGAGGGGCGCCTGACCTTATTAAAAATGTCAACTCTGGTGCTTGCTTTGGCAGCACATATACTAAAAAATGTCAATTTGGAAAAAAAACATCAATTCTGATTCAGGATTCTGGAATGGGATCTGAGTCTGCTTTTCTAACAAGCCATTAATAAGAATCTCCTCCTGGGGCACGTGGGTAGCTCAGTCATCGAGCCCGGCAGGAAGCTGCTTATCCTTCTCCTACTCCCCACGCTTGTGTTCTGATGTCTCTCTGTCAAATAAATAAAGTCTCATAAATAAATGTCTCTTTGTCAAAAAAATAAATCAAATATATATATTTTTAAAGATTTTATTTATTTGACAGAGAGAGACACAGCAAGAGAGGGAACACAAGCAGGGGGTGTGGGAGAGGGAGAAGCAGGCTTCCTGAAGAGGAGCAAGCCCCATGCGGGGCTGGATCCCAGGACTCTGGATTGTGACCAGAGCCAAAGGCAGATGCTTAATGACTGAGCCACCCAGGCGCCCCAATAAATAAAATCTTAAAAAAAAAAAAAAAGTCAGATCAACGTTATGAAATCAATAAAGCCCCTTGAAATCATCTGCCTGGTACCTTGCTGTCAGTGTTTGCAAGAGCCTTAGTACCAGGTGAGTCAATTAAGTTCGATTTCTGGCAGGCTTAAGAACCTGGAGCTATTCTGGGGACTCAAGAAGACATAACCCACATCTATAGATGTTGCAGGTGAATGTGATGGTGGGAATTTGGTCTGGCTTCTTAAACTTACAAGGCTCTAAAAATTCATTCTGAGGGCCACCTGGCTGGCTCAATTGGAAGAGCATCTGATTCTCAATCTTGGGGTCATGGGTTTGAGCCCCACATTGGGTTACACCCCCCCAAAATTACCAAAAGATTACCCCCCAAAAATCCAAAACAAAGCAAAAAGAACACTTTAAAAAAAAATACAAATTCAATCTGAAATTCCTTAGAAAGGGTTCCAGCAAAGCAGATTTCAATGAAACTTTAAAGTCAGTCACTATTCATGCCGCACTTACATAATTAGGCCAGGCTTGTTAAACCTGGGCTATTTTATAAACAAATAGTCTCGATTCAGTATGTTTGTTTAAAAGGAGGTTAACTCTAGGGGCGCCTGGGTGGCTCAGTGGGTTAAGCCGCTGCTTTCAGCTCCGGTCATGATCTCAGGGTCCTGGGATTGAGTCCCACAGAGGGGCTCTCTGCCCCGCAGGGAGCCTGTTTCCTCCTCTCTCTCTGCTTGCCTCTCTGTCCACTGTGATCTCTCTGTGTCAAATAAATAAAATCTTTTTTTAAAAAAAGGAGGTTAATTTTAGAGAGAAAAATTATATTTTCATAGCATACTTTTATGGATCTCAGATTCCAGTTATGATGAACTATTTTTAAATGTTTGCCTATAAAACTGGATGGATCCTGAATTCTTCTGGTTTCCTCTGGTATCTGCCTTTGACCTGCCGTCACTGAGAACCGAAACTTCCCTTTGTTCCTGCAAACTGAAGCTAGATGACTCCAGGTCAACTTCAGAGAAACTGCCAAATGGCTCGGGTTCACACAGTCTTCTTGCCCCTCGCTCTTCAGACCACTCAGAAGGCTCATGGAGATATTCTGGCAGCCGACCAGGAACATCTCAGGTTGCCACTGCCTGCCCTCCATCTGAAGATGCTTGAAGCGCAACATCTCCATCTTCCGCTGGCAGCATTCAGGATTCCGACACTGAGTTTATCATTCTCTCAACCATTACCTGTGCTTTTTTCATGCAATTTCTTGATACACTCAGAAATCCAAGTGAGAAAAGCTGTCTTACAAAATAAGATGACTTGGAGCACCCGGGTGGATCAGTTGGTTAGGCATCTGCCTTTGGCTCAGGTCATGATCCCAGGGATGGAGTCCCGCATTGGCTCCTGCTCAGTGGGAAGCCTGCTGCTCCCCAGGCTTGTGTGCTTAGTCTCTCTGACAAATAAATAAAATCCTAAATTTTTTTTTTAATTTAAAAGAAATTAGAAAAGAACTCAAAGAAAGACCTGAATGAATATTTGCATATTTATGCCCATTTCAGCTTTACACACAAGAGCCCAAAATAGGTACAATCAACTCAAATGCCTATGCATAGTTAAAGGGATAAAGAAAACATATAGCATATACATATCATGAAACATTTCTGAGCCTTGAGAAGGATACAGACATTATGACGTGATACAACTTGGATAAACCCTGAGGACATTGTGTCAAGTGAAAGAAATGAGTCACAAAGAGACAGATTCTGTAGGAATCCACTTACGTGAGTCATCTAAGGTGATGAAACTCATAAAAAATTAAAATGGTGCCTGCCGGGGACTTACGGTAGAGGGAAAGGAGGAAGTGGGTTTTTTTTTTTTAACAGGTATTAAGTTTTACTCCTGTGAGAAGAGAAAGTAACAGAACTTGTTTGCACAGTAATGTGAAAGGTTAAGTAACTACTGTTTGCACAATAATTCAAAATGTTCAGTCCACAATACTTTGATGGTAAATTTTATGCCATTTTAAAACCACAATTAAAATAAAAATATATGGGGGCGCCTGGGTGGCTCTGTGGGTTAAGCCTCTGCCTTCAGCTCAGGTCATGATCTCAGGGTCCTGGGATCGAGTCCCGCATCAGGCTCCCTGCTCAGCAAGCAGCCTGCTCCCCCCTCTTTCTCTGCCTGCCTCTCTGCCTGCTTGTGATCTCGACCTGTCAAATAAATAAATAAAATCTTAAAAAAAAAATATGTGAAGAGAATAAATAGATGATGAAATAGATTTAGTTTTCATGACTACTCACTTAGGCAGGACAAAGCAACCACTGACCATTAACCAAGAATAGAAATAAAGAAGTTATGAGCAGAGTCAGAGTGATGTTCCTACATAAAATGACACAGAGAGGGGCGCCTGGGTGGCTCAGTGGGTTAAAGCCTCTGCCTTCAGCTCAAGTCATGATCCTAGGGTCCTGGGATTGAGCCCGGCATCTGGCTCTCTGCTTGGTGGGAAGCCTGTTTTCCCTTCTCTCTCTACCGGCCTCTCTGCCTACTTGTAATGTCTCACTGTCAGATAAATAAATAAAATCTTAAAAAAAAAGATTTCTTCCACATAACTGGAAGTCTTAACCATGACTGTAAAATCATAGAGCACAAACATTTCAAATCATGGTCTGTATTGTAGGGCAGGAACTTTTCACAGTAAAGGCAACAGTTTGAAATAAAAACTTTTTTTTTTTTTAAAGATTTTATTTATTTATTTGACAGAGAGAGAGATCACAAGTAGGCAGAGAGGCAGTCAGAGAGAGAGGAAGAAGCAGGCTCCTTGCTGAGCAGAGAGCCCGATGCGGGGCTCGATCCCAGGACCCCAGGATCATGACCTGAGCCAAAGGCAGAAGCTTTAACCCACTGAGCCACCCAGGAGCCCTGAAATAAAAACTTTTGACCAAGCATTTAAAAGACACTGGAGAGTGGGGTGCCTGGGTGGCTCAGTCGTTAAGCATCTGTGATTGGCTCAGGTCATGATCCCAGGGTTCTGGGATTGAGCCCCACGTCTGACTCCCTGCTCAGCGGGAAGCCTGCTTCTCCCTCTCCCACTCCCCCTGCTTGTGTTCCCTCTTTCCCTGTGTCTTTCTGTGTCAAATAAATAAATAAGAAATCTTAGAAAATAGTAAAAAGAAATAAAAGACATTGGAGAAATTTATCATAGTATTATTATAGCATTCCCATTCTTACACAATAATAAGATTTTTAAGCCATTCTGTAGAAGAATTAAAAAAAAAACCCACAAACAAACAAAAAACTCTTCATTTGTAAATAAAGGAAGAAATGAAAGTTGTAAAAATGTTGAGCATCACTAATACATAAAATAAACATCTGGGATTAAGTTATATCATGACTCAGTTACATGTTGAGAGACATGTATGAAAAACTTATTAACTTTTTACTAAAGTAAATTTAAATTTGTAAGCTAGATATTTTAATAAATACAGGTACCTACTATTACTTGCTACATAATATGTGCAAATTCAAGCATTTCCTATCAAAACTTTTCAATCTAAAAGGACACCTAAGTTTGACATATATCCAATCAGAAAATGAAAACATATGGGACTCAGGCTCAGTTCCCTTTGTATTAAACAACACAGAATTATTATTTTTTAAAAGATTTTATTTATTTGAGAGAGAGTGAGCGAGCACAAGCAGCCTTCGGCTCAGGTCATGATCCCAGGGTCCTGGGATTGAGCCCCGCATCGGGCTCTCTGCTCAGCAGGGAGCCTGCTTCCCCTCTCTCTCTGCCTGCCTCTCTGCCTGTGATCTCTGTCAAATAAATAAATAAAATCTTAAAAAAAAAAAACAACAACAACAACCAAAAAAACCCCAGAAAACATGTGATGTCTGTTTCCAGTGTTCTGGCATTTTTGCACCAAACCCCAATACACCCAGTATTCCCCTCACACACTTTGGACATGAGGCATAAATAGAACTTAGAAACAGCTTCTCAGACAGAGCCTCAGAAATAGGCACAGATTTCCCTGGGGCCCCAAGAACAAGGGAAAAGCACAGAGATCACTGTGACCCTCACAGACCAAGGGGAGGCCCTGAGCCCTCCCTGTGGATCTGATGGACCATCACTAGAGCTAAAGGAAGATCCTTAGAGAATGGAAGAGCAAGAGATAATGTTGGATAGCACATGTCCCTCTGTGATAGCAAAAGAAAGAAACCTAGACTTCTCAATCTTGTTTCCATTCAACGAGAACAAATCACACGTAAAGGTCCAGCTTTCTCCTTGAACTTCAGACCTCGCCTCCATTATCTGCTTCATTCATTCCCACCTACCTGGGTGTGTGGCTATGCTCTCCTTTCTCTTCACTTCCCAGGGCTCCTTCTTTTGCTCCAAAAAGGTGACCAAGTCTGGCTTTGACACAAGACCAATTATTTAAAAGAAGAAGAAGAAGAAGAAGAAGAAGAAGAATATGAGTATTGCTGGAGATTCTAATTTTTTAAAAGATTTTGTTTATTCATTTGTAGAGATCACAAGTAGGCAGAGAAGCAGGTGGAAAGAGGAGGAAGCAGGCTCCCCGCTGAGCAGAGAGCCTGATGCGGGGCTTGATCCCAGGATCCTGAGATCATGACCTGAGCCGAAGGCAGAGGCTTTAACCCACTGAGCCACCCAGGCACCCAGATTCTAATTTTCAATCCAGTTTTGCACTCAGTAGAGAAAAGAGGACATTGTGGTATTCTGGAAAATGATTTCCCAAACTCTGTTGCACAACAGCTCCTTTAGAACTCAAAGGAGAGTTTTCTAATCTTCAGATTTTTTTTTTAAGATTTTATTTATTTATTTGACAGAGATCACAAGTAGGCAGAGAGGCAAACAGAGAGAGAGAGAGAGAGAGAGAGAGAGAGAGAGGAGGAATCAGGCTCCCCGCTGAGCAGAGAGCCCGATGCGGGACTCCCAGGACCCTGAGATCATGACCCAAGCTGAAAGCAGAGGCTTAACCCACTGAGCCACCCAGGCGCCCCTAATATTCAGATCTTAAGCCAAGTATTACTGATACAATAACAAGGGACTGAAATTAGAATTTAGGATGTGGGCAATACCATTTAATGTCACTCAATGTTTAGAACTATCACTCATCTACAGTAATGATGATGGTATCTTAAGGAAGGGGAAGCTAAAACTGAAAATGAAGCCTCATGAACAGTTTTAGCTCAACGCCTACAGAGCCCAACTTCTTTCCCTTACGGCAGGGATCTGAATTGTACGCATGCAGCAAAGAATCTCCCAAGAGACCTCCTTCCAGGAAGGAACAAAACCCGGAGTGTGGGTTTGGAACCGTGTCCCATGAAGTGAATGAGGCTAAAACTGTCACTGGTAACTCACCACCCAAGAAGGAGCGTGGATTTCATTGCTACAACACGGGACACGTTTAGGCTTGTTTCCTAAGCACACATGTGTTTGTGCCTCCCTTATTCCCATCACTACGAATGATGACAAAACTTCCCTTCCAGATTTTCATCCTAACCCTAAATAAAAGGAAGTCATACACCCCTGCCTGCTCTTGGATCACAGCTTTGGAAGTTATTCCCCTGATTTCTTTATTTGCTGCATATTCCGTTTCCTTTGAGTGAGAACTACACCTTGTGGAGCCTCTACCTGTAACTCATCATAGAGTGAACTCATGTTAGTTCAGCGACAGGACCTTATCCTTGCCCAAGAAGAGGAGGTGTCCGTAGTTCTCCAACATCACATCCCTGTACAGTTCCCGCTGCGTGTGGGTCAGGCGTCCCCACTCCTCCTGAGAGAATTCTATGGCCACATCCCTGAATGTCAGCAGTCCCTGCAGTAAATACCACAGTCAAGTGGCCACCGGCAGACCTCAAAATTTTACCCAAGGTGTAAAGAAGGAGTTAGGACAAATGGTTCTGGCTGAGGTGAGTTTCCTGCTTTATCTAGTAAGATAATTTTTAACACAGGAATCTGCTTCTATTTATTCTCTAAAGCCGAGGTAACGAGGTGGCGTATGAACCACAGAAACACTTTAAATACTCTGTATTTCTTCAAAAGAAATTGGAAAATGAAGGATTCAATGGAGGCATACACATGTTTGAGTACTGTATTTGTGTCACACAGTATAAGTTGTGTATATTTCTTTCTTTTTTTAAGATTTTATTTATTTGGGCACCTGGGTGACTCAGTTATTAAGCATCTGCCTTTGGCTTAGATCATGATTCCAGGGTCCTGGGATAGAGCCAGGCATCAGGCTCCCTGCTCAGTGGGAAGCCTGCTTCTCCCTCTCCCACTCCCCCACTTATGTTCCCTCTCTCGCTGTGTCTGTCAAATAAATAAATAAAATCTTAAAAAAAAAAAAAGAACAAAAAAACCCTAGTGGATTTATAGATCTTTCAAACCCCATAAATAGAGCACCTTGGGTGCCTGGGTGGCTCAGTGGGTTAAAGCTTCTGCCTTCGGCTCAGGTCATGATCCCAAGGTCCTGGGATCAAGCCGCACATTGGGCTCTCTGCTCAGTGGGGATCCTGCTTCCCCCCTTCTCTCTGACTGTCTCTCTGCCTACTTGTGATCTCTGTCTGTTAAATAAATAGATAAAATCTTTTAAAAAATTTAAAAAATAAATAGAGCATCTTTTTTTTTCTTTCTTTCTTTCTAGAGACGAGGGCTCTGATTCTTTTTCCAGACCTTTCTTAGCTATTCTGGGCTACATATCCATTTTGCTTATTTGTACATTTTCCTAATCCTAGTGTACTGCTGATAAAGCATTCAGATGGGACCCACATATGAACTGTTTTCCTTGACTGATATCCCAGAAGCTGAGCCCTTCCACTATAGAAATCGTGGATTTAATGCCTTCTCCTGTAAATCTGTCAAAAAGAACATTTCTTGGGGCACCTGGGTGGCTCAGTTGGTTAAGCAACTGCCTTTGACTCGAGTCATAATCCCAGGATCCTGGAATTGTACCCTGCATCAGGCTTCTGCTCAGTGGGGAGCCTGCTTCTCCCTCTGCCAACTGCTCTCTCTGCTTGTGCTCTTTGTCAAATGAATAAATAAAATCTTTAAAAAAAACAGAGAAAGAGAGAGAGGGGACACTTCTCAAAGTTTCAGGACAGTAATTCAAAGTGACAAATGTTCATGTCTATTTGGAAACTAGGTTGGAGAAAACGAAGAGAACTTCTGGAATATAGCAAAGAAGTATTCTAAAGAGCTAAACTTCAGTATCATTTAAAAAAAATAGTTTGAGAAAGAGAGAGAGAGAGTGCATGAGCAGGGGAGGGGGAGGGAGAAGCAGACTCCCCTTGAGCAAGAGTCTGATGTGGGGCTCCATTCCAGGACCCTGAGATCATGACCTGAGCCCAAGACAGATGCTTAATCAGCTGAACCAACCAGGTGCCCTCTTTTTTTTTTTTTTAAGATTTTATTTATTTATCAGAGAGAGAGAGGGAGAGAGAGCGAGCACAGGCAGACTGGCAGGCAGAGGGAGAAGCAGGCTCCCTGCCGAGCAAGGAGCCCGATGTGGGACTCGATCCCAGGACACTGGGATCATGACCTGAGCCGAAGGCAGCTGCTTAACCAACTGAGCCACGCAGGCGTCCCCAACCAGGTGCCCTCTCAAAAGATTTTTAAGAGTAGGTGAAAACACTCATAAGACAGGAATAGCAGAACTAGAGAAATAAACCTTTGCAATTTTTAAATGCATGGAATTTCAGGAGGAAAAGATGACACTGTTTCTAACCAGGGATACAAGGCTTACCTGAGAACCGGCCATTTCATCCTCTTCCTCCTTGTTCTCTAGCTTTCCTTCTCGGGAGACCCTTGTGGTGAAATCACAGCTGGATCGATCATAAGCATTTGCCTTTAACAAAGACTCTCTTCACCTGTTACCTACTCCTCTCCAGGCAGGGCAATGAAATACAAAAAAAGTCCTACATCCTATTCTTTTGTGTGTCAGGAGCTATTCAAAGACCCTGAGCTTCTCCAAGAAGACCAATCCCTCCGTTTCTCCTTCCCTGTTGTCAGGGAGCCTCCCCGCCAACAGACACCCACACATTCTACTACAGCATAAGAACTCTATGCTGCATGGTCCTGACCCTTCTAGATTCATGTAGGGGAGACCCTGTTACCTCTCCTTGGACCACAGCCAGCATTCAATTCTAATAAGTTGCTGAGGGGCTTTCGTGCTTAACTATGGCACTTAGAATCACCTGAAACACATGATTAAAAGAACACTGTTGTTCTTACTGAGACCTATTGACAAAATCTGTGGTGGAGGGCACAAGTGATAAAATTAGAAACTTCACATGTTATTCTAATGGACAGCCTGGGCTCAGAACCACTTAACTAAGGATTCTTGAGCTTTAATGTGCATAGAAATTATTACTTGTTCCAGACCTCCCCTGAAGAGACGGTGATGCTTCAGGATTGGAGAGTGGGTCCATGAACTGGGACCATAGAAGCTCCCACCTAGTCCTGATATAGGACCACATGGACCCAGAATCAGTATGACTAAGCTAGCAAAAAATGACACAGCACACCTAAACTGCATATACGCACCATCGTGTCTCAACATAAATTCTCTTGGTTCCCAGAGAAGACCACCAATCACCATCGTGAAACATCACAGTCTTTGCTGATCCTCTGAAGTTTACAGAATGGTAGAGAAGGTAGTGATATCTTGTTACTCAAACCCAAGTTCAGGGGCTCCATGCTTAAAAGCCAATACTTGAGAGACAAGTGTTGGTAATGCTAACCTTAAAAATAGACAGTGCTAATTATTTTACCAGCAAAAGATTGGTTTATTCAGGAATAAAAAAGAATTGCAATCCAGGAAAAACAACTTGTAGTAAAACTGTAGGCACCCCTGGGGAACAAAAAAGAACAAATTATTTTAAAAAGGATAAAAAGTATATGTTGGGAAGTTGTGATGAACTAAAAGTCTTTTGGAGTAACTTGAACTTCAACGTGTGGTAGCTTCTCATTGGATCTTTTGCCCAGGGTGAGTGTCTCTTTTAGTAACTAGGGACAAGCTTTAGTCCATGTAAGGCCAAGTCCATCTCTTATTTTTTCTTAAGATTTTATTTCAAGCAATCTCTTCACCATATGTGGAGCTCAAACTTACAACCCTGAGATGAAGAGTTGCACGCTTCACTGGTTCAGTCTACCAGGAGTCCCAGGTCCATCTCTTATTAATGGGTCTGCAATTGACTAGGACGGCATCAAAACGTCCAGACTCCATGTAAGTGAGGTTTCCCGTTACTAAGTCTCACATTCCACCCTCTTGATCAGATCTTTTTTTGAAGGCATCACTGATCAACAGTCAAGTTCTTTATATTTAATTTAGTGGTTTTGTCTCTCAGTGCCGGGAGCGACCGTGCCTGTTTGTCATGTCTCATGTCAGAGCGAAAGTACATAGCAGTTCAAAATTCAAATTCAGTTAAGCTACATTTAAAAGACAGGGAAGTTTAGAAGGGAAAAACCCTCAGGTACTTTCCATCTGAAGTTTATATCTTCTCACTATTGTGAGTGTTGGGCCAGCATCATCTTATTGGACACGTCCTTTCTGCAAAAGATTGATAAATGACAAATACAACATGATAATTCCAAACTGTACGTTGGTTCTCTAAGTCTGAAAGCAGCTAACTGAAAATATTCATTGTCACTTATCTGGACTTAGGGAAGAAATGTTTCTCTCTGTGAAGGCAAACCCAATATGCCTCCTGGAAGTCACCTCTTAAGTTGACTAGGAGGCAAACATGTGTAACACTATGAGAGGGCACTGAATCAAGTAACCTAGCGTATTTTGCAACATAGCATACATGTGTAAACATGAAGCAATAGTTGATGACATCTTTGCAAGAAGTGCAAAGCTTCAAAGATATTTAAGAAATGTATTGTGATCTCAAAATAATTGTTGAGAAACATACGTGCTATCCATAATATTCTAAAAAGCGTTAAATTCAGAAACCATGCATTTGGATAAAACTCCAGAGTTGGTAATAGTTTGATAAAGAAAATCTCTGTGAAGTCTAGAACATCTAAACCTTCAGAAATGTGGACAGGATCATAATGTGACTCTTTCTGGAAAGGTCATAACCAAAAGAGGTTTCAAGAGGTTTTGTTAAGAGATTGGGAAGTGCAGATAAAGGGCGTTTTCTTTCCACAAAAGAGATAAAAGAAGCAACAGTGAGAAAAGGTCTACAGGTCTGGTCTGGAAATCTTGGGAAAGCTGTGTCCCCAGATGTTATCTGTTTCAATTCTGGGAAGTCTTTGCCTTCAGAGCACCAGATGGTGTGCAGGTCCAGTCAGGATTTGGCCCTTTTTACATGTGTCATGTGATCCAAGAGTCTATTTCCTGGAGTTTGATAGCACAAGATTGTTAAAGAGGACCCCGTGACTATTTCCTCAGGGATCTTAACTAAGAGGCAGTGGCAGGAATGGCCCTGAGGCCAGGGGGATGTTGCCAAGCCATATGGTCCAGTTAACCGCTATAATACCCTATGGGGAAATGGTCTCCATGTTTTTGGTTGAGCACTCTGAGCGCATTCCTTTCCCGATCATGTACAATGAGAAAAAAGGAAGTCGATTATTAGAGTGTCTGAGGGTAGGGGAATTTTTTAGATTTCCTTTTAAAGTCTCAAGACTAAGTCAATCTCTTCTTTTGAAACCCAGCCCCATGCCCAAGATAAAAACACAGCGTGCTGTGCCATGCCGCCAGGGCAGACAGCAGGGACGGAGACCGGGTGAAGGCAGGGATCTGGCGGAAGCCTTGGACACAGAGGGGAGATTGTTTGCTCCTCTGTGAGGGCTTCCTGAGCGGTGGCAGGGGCAAACTCCCCTCCCTGGGAAGAGAGTGAGCCAATGCCATTTTCATCCCTCCCATCCACAGGGATGGACTTTAATAAGCACGCATTGTGCACAGGGCAGTGCCCCCTGCAGGTGCCTTTATAAAATAGGGCAAGTATGATAGACAGCCAGAGCAACAACAGGTCAGTCTCCTAGAATACCAGGACAAACCCCCACAGGCACCAGGAATACTGATCATAGAGTCCTGCAAAGTTTCGACTCTAGTCAAGGGACAGGCACAGGACAGGCACAGGCTTCTCTAACATACAAAACACAGAGACCTAGAAAAAATGCCAAGACAGAGAAATTCATTCCAAAAGAAGCAAGAAGAAGAGATCATGGCCAGGGAGCTAATCAAAAGCAGATGTAGGTAATATGACTGAACAAGAATTTAAAACAACAATCATAAAGATACTAGCTGGGCTTGAGAAAAACACAAAAGAAACCAGAGAGACCCTTACTGCAGAGATAAAACACCTAGAATCTAGTCAGGCCAAAAAAAACACAAAAACCTATAACAGAGATGTAAAACCAAACGGATGTAATGGCCACAGGATGGAAGAAGCAGAGGAATGAATAAGTGATACGGAAAATAAAATTATTATGGAAAACAATGAGGCTGAAAAGAACAGGAAATGAAAAATGTTAGATCATGAATATAGACTTAGGAAACTCAGCAACTCCATAAAGCATAATAACATTTGTATCATAGGAGTCCCAGAAGAAGAGAGGGGAAATGGGGCTATCCTCAAAACCCCACAGTCAGGTAAATAATAAGCAAATATAATACCTTATATTGAAAGATACACATTCAAAGATATTTTGAGTATCTTTGCATTCTTTTAGGAAAAACTATTTTATTACTGATTGGACTTTATCTACTGGTACCATTAGTACAACATAATTTTATGGATAATTATGTAACAATTATAAAAGTATTCATTGTATAGTGATAATTTATTATTTATTACTACAATAGATTATCTAATTCACAATTTCACCTGCAATGTGACTGGCTCGTAATTGTGCATGACACTCTGTGAGGCATGAAAATATAAATGACTGACATGGAGGAAAACAGACTACATTTTCTCATGAGATGAGGAAGTTCTGTGACTCCTCCAGGATACAGATAAGGACCTGGATACACAGTGGTCATCACTTAAAAGAATAAAGGGACTGGCAGGTGGAAAACATGCACTGATTCAGGCTGAGTTGTTCACTTCCTTCCCCATAGTCTAATGAAAAAGAGAAAAAAAAAATTACTATGACGGCAGAAACGGTATAACAAGTTACAAAAGTACTCTTGAGGACAAGAAAGCTTGGGGTCGTAGCTGTCCTCTCAGGGGAGGATCTAGGTGTGATATTGCTCCTGTGAAGTTGTTGGCTCCTAGACTTGTGTTTACACAGAATGACAGCCTTAATGAGTCCTACTAAACACAAAACATCTGCGATACATCTGGATGATGCATAGAGTAAGTCTATGTAAGCCTCACAAGGTATAGCAGTGTTTATGATGTATGTGTCATTCTTCCTGTCACACATATAAATACAAAGTGTGGTATTTACAAGCTCACATAGGATCTGGCAGAGGACACTGGAGGGGCCAGTGGAACATGGGACTGTAACTTAATGCTTTGCCCACCTGGAGATCCTGGGACTGATGGTGATGGCTTGGAAGACAGTCAAGGGGCCATTGTTGCCAATGGACACACCTCTGGACAGTCTGTGAGCCTAGAAAATAAGTATCTATCCAAAATCATGGAGAGAATGTTTCCAACCAAAGGACTGCCAAGATGTCTGAGATTCCACTAGAAGGAACGATCAAAACTTTGCTACATTTAGGTGACTGAGGGAAAAAACCTTTCAAACTGCCCTGATTCCCCTGTAGTACGGGAATGATGGCATAAGAGGTAGAACTCTGGGAGATTTCCAGGGAAAATCTGGACAAAGAAGATCATTCCCACTGTCAGAGTCTTAGCTGCCTTTTTCCAGGGTTCAATATTTATGTTTAAAAAAGAGAAATCATCATGGAAACATGAGTTTTTGGCTACCTTTTCTATCAAAAATAAAATCTACAGTACTCACCAAAGTCTAAAGTCATATAGTCTTTAAAATGTATGGTCCACAGTTACTATTTATTCTAATGATTGTAACATTCATGATTTTTTGTTTTGGACAAATATTCATTTTTTTACTGATGTCAGATAATAGTATATATATTTATATTTTTTATATATGTATATATATATATATATATATATATATATATCACTATGTATCTCTTCATCTGGCTGTTCATCTATATCCTTTATAAACTGGCAAACACAAGTATTTCCCTGAGCTTTTTCTTTTTTTCTTTCTTTTCTTTCTTTCTTTCTTCCTTCCTTTCTTTCTTTGACAGACAGAGATCACAAGTAGGAAGAGAGGCAGGCAGAGAGAGAAAGAGGGAAGCAGGCTCCCTGTTGCGCAGAGATCCTGACATGGGATTCGATCCCAGGACCCTGAGATCATGACCTGAGCTGAAGGAAGAGGATTTGCCCACTGAGTCACCCAGGCGCCCTCCCTGAGTTTTCTGAGATGGTCTATCATCTATATTTGGTTCTATTAATAGAAACCAAGGAGGAGATTATTGGAACCTTCAGTCTATACCCTACAAATATGTGGGTGTGTGTTGTTTAGGGTGGGGGCTGTAGTCATGTGGGACTGAGCCCTTATCTGTGGGACCTGACAATATCTCTGGGTAGATAGTGTTCAAATTGAGTACAATTGCAAGACATGCTGGTAGTGTTGGAGACTTGCTAGCTGTTGTGGAGAAAGGACACCTCCCCCCCATATTTGTGACCACAAGCTCTGTGTATGTAGTAAGAGGGACAAAGAGGGCATAAACACAGTAGGGAAGAACTGGGTTTTTCCCTTCATAGAAAATAGACAATAGGGCTGTTTTTCTTTACAACTGACCAAAACAGTTTAATTAAAAAGGTTTAGGGGAGGGCGCCTGGTGGCTCAGTGGGTTAAAGCCTCTGCCTTCGACTCGGGTCGTGATCTCGGGGTACTGGGATGGAGCCCCGCATCGGGCTCTCTGCTCGGCGGGGAGCCTGCCTCCCTCTCTCTCTGCCTGCCTCTCTGCCTACTTGTGATCTCTCTCTCTCTGTTAAATAAATAAGTAAAATCTTAAAAAAAAAAAAAAAAGGTTTAAGGGCATCTGGGTGGCTCAGCCAGTTAAGCATCTGCCTTCGGCTCAGGTCATGATCTCAGGCTGCTGGGACCGAACCACGTACTGGGCTCCCTGCTCCGGGGGGAGTCTTGTTCTCCTTCTGTCCCTCACTCCATTCATTCTCTCTCTCTCTCAAATAAATAAATAAACTCTTTAAAAAAAAAAAAGTTTAGTGATCATCTAAATATCAGTAGAGTCAGCATTTGAACCTGGGTACCTATAGCAACAGGAGGCATTCAAATGACCTTCCAAAATGTTCTTGGATTATCTCCTCTGTCTGACAATCAATGCTTCATCCAGAAATCTTTGCGCAGGACAGCCTCCATGGTCTGAGACTTGAGAGTGTAAGTTCCAGCCCTGGACACACACATATACCCTGAATGGGTATTTAACTGTCCCCTGAAGACCAGGTGCACAGGTCCAACTTCCATGGTTTACACACAGAAATCCAGCCTATCCACGACTTACTTTCACATCCGGAGAACCCAGACCAGAGTCCCCCTAAAACAATTCATGCCCATCTGTGTCTCTGACTGCGTTCCTCATGAGCTAATCATTTCATTGAAGATGACCACCATAAGGACGCCCAGAGATGTTCATCCTCAAAGCAGCTTCCCAAAACAGGCTCCACTGACATCACCTGAGAATTTGTGAGAACAGAAAACTGGGGGACTATAACCCAGAACTATTGAAATGGTAACATGGGAAGAGGCCTAGAAAGCTGAGATTTTTTTTACAAGTGCATCAGGTGACTCTGATGCAAGATAAATTCGACAACCTCTGCAGTAACTGAGTCACAGATCATCCTTGAGTTGTGCACAGATGGTTATTTTCCGATATTCTCTGTGTTTGTGGTGATGTTAGTGGTGTGACACACACACACACACACACACACACACACACAAATACACAGTCTTTATTCATAAATAAATCTTACTGTAACATGATCTTTCTTTGACTTTCTCGACTTCCATACCCCACTTCCTTCAGTGCCCTCCTCCAGCTTCCTGGGATTACCCACAAATACACTTGTCTTCACATTCTCTCACCCAAATAATCCATCCTAAACGCATTGGACTTTAAATATTTCATGGAGTAAGATATGAAACACATAGAGCCAAATATTAACAGATGTTATAATTTATAATAGATTTGAATGTAGAATTCTCACTAGGAATCTGCATTTGATGGTTTTTACTAGGAGAACATAAATAATTGCAGGTTTAAAGAGAACTTCACGCTCACCTCTGACAAATTAGCACTCCATCTCCATCTATGATAGAAATTTTTGTGAATCCTAGTAGGCACACTCTAGGTTTCAGGGCCTTTTCAGAATATCTCATTCTACTGCGAGGCATGAGGTCCTTTGTGTCAGATGTCCTGAAACCAGTCAGGTAACACTGGCCATTCCCGGCAAGCTCACACGTCCACCTGTGTACAGATATGTCGTTACTTAGAGGGGCCTCGTGACAGCGTTCTGGTCACTGAGATGAAGAGAGAAGCACCTGAAAGAGGGTGGCCTTCTCTGAGTGACAAAGGTTCGAAAACAAATTCCCTGAGTCCTATCAGACTTACACCAGCTCCGTGATGCCGAAACATGGTTTGATGACTGACGGTGGGGCAAGCATCTGTGGCCATGAGAGAAGTGTTAGCACAACAAAGTGTCTGCTGGTGGACAACAGCAGAGGGAAGAAATGGACCAACCAGATACACCATAGTGTGGACGAGCCCTTTCATCATGAGCATTACCTACTCAATATGCATGGAGTACACGACATACGTCGTCTTTTCTAGAAGCACACATCTGCCTTTTCAGGGTATGGTGGAACACAAAGTAACAGCCACCCCAAATGCAGGATTATTCTTCACTTGGATCAGGGTTCAAGGTGCGCATGACCTGCTCCCCAGCTTTGTGGTATCAGTTTCCACAACTCACAGGAGTCCTCTTCCCTGCTCCCCACAGGATGGGCAGAAACGCAGCACGGGCCATGAATGAACATTTACCTTAAAAAGCAGGTGGACTGCTTGGGGCAGAAATGCTCACTGCCTCTGACTGGTGAGCTGCCCCCCAAGTAATCAGTGCCCCTCACACACACCTCAAGGAATAACACTCGTCACAGGGCTCAAACAGGATGGAGTTTCCTGCCGGCTGTGCACCGGCTTCACTGGAATGTCGTCCAGCGTTGGGTTAGATACCTAAGATTCTAGTGCTTGTGACACTCGGCACACACCTTCCTGATCCTTCCAGTGTCCACAAGGCTTCTGTTTCCAACATCTACTCTACCATGTGCCATTTAAAGGGTATGGACCCAATGTTTGCATCTTGCAGCAAGCCCTCTCCTACCCCAGTGGTTTTTGGCCTGAAATACCAGAAATCTCTATCATCCAACAGTATCTGTCCTCAGTACTACACAGGAAACTTGTAAAATTGTGAAGACAGGACCTGACTTCTCTGAAACCCACCACATTTCTCAAGCCTCCATCTCTCTCATATTTGTTCATCATAAGTAGCTTCCTAAGTCCTTGCAGTGACTAAAAGACACTCCCTGCCATTTCTTTTCCCACATTTCAAGAGTTTTTCGCATTTGCTTTCAGTAGGTCTTATCTTCCCCTCTAAGGATACCAGCATCATGTTTTATCTGCCTTCATAACTCTCATTGTCAGTGACTGAATTAAGTCTGTGGCCCTTCTTTCCTCTTACCTCAATGAAGTGATGACAATGTTGTACTTAAATCTTGAATATGGCCTCCAACGATCTGCCTAAAAATCATTTCTCATTGCTGAAAAAAATTCCAAATTTCTTATCAGAACCTAGAAGGACCCAAGTGATTGATGTGTGAATGGGGCGGCTCTGAAGCATATGTTACTGGCAATGCAAAAGAAGAGACACAGGAGAACTGGAGATGATTTGGAATGAAAACAAAGATAATTTACTTTCCCAAGTTCAAACTCAGTAGTACAGCCTGGGACAGGTGTCCTGTCTCCACATGGAGAATTCATGGCAACACTTCAGTCTGGATATTTTTCATGGGGCAGTAGTTTTACTCCTAATGGAATAGTATTATCTTCCTAAGTATAGAAAATCTACTACATACCCATCACTGTCCCATGTTTGTTCATTTCAAAGAAATATCAAAACAACCCATGACTCATAAAATCTCCATGCTTTCCCCTAATTAAATTGTCACAGTAATGTGAACTTAGATGACATCATTTATCAAAACTGAAGGAACCGATAACTAAAGGAAGCAGACTTAATGTTCTTGTCAAATTGAGAAGGAAGAAATGAAATATACCAATTAAACAACATGCAACTTAATATGCTCACGGCAGAATTACGCTCACTTGAATGAATTTCTGAATATCAAGTAATTCAATGCAAGCCATTCTTAAAATCCCTGAGCAAGTCATATGAGCAATCGTCCACAAACACTGGAACAAGGGAAAAAGAATATATGCCCCACAAGGAATAGACAAGACAGGATTTGCATGAGCAGATAATTATACCAAGAGTCATGAGATTTGAAAGAAATAAGCTTAAAAAAAAGTTCAAAAAAAAAAAAAAAAGGAAGTAAGTTCAATTCTGGGCACCTGGGTGCCTCAGTGGATTAAACTTCTGCCTTCGGCTCAGGTCATGATCTCAGGGTCTTGGGATAGAGCCCCGCATACGGCTCTCTGCTTGGCGGGGAGCCTGCTTCCGCCTGCCTCTCTGCCTACCTCTCTGCCTACTTGTGATCTCTGTCAAATAAGTAAATAAAATTTAAAAAATAAATTAATAAATAAAAAGAAGAGAAAATCCCAAAGATTGGTTTTCCTTTTTTTCTTTTAAAGATTTATTTATTTATGTGACAGAGAGAGAGAGAAAGGGAGCAAGAGAGGGAACACAAGCTGGGGGAGTGGGAGAGGGAACAGCAGGCTTCCTGCTGAGCAGGGCGCCAGATGCGGGGCTCGATCCCAGGCGCCCCTGCTCTTCTTACTCCCTTGTGAAGCACATTTCTCCACTTGGAAGTCCCAGACTCATCTCCTTACTTCGTGATGTCATAAATACCCCATTTTGCCTGAATGTCTTTGGGATTTCCATGTCTATGAGGGCTCCTTATACTTAGGAAACTTAATATAATCTCCTGTTAATTGTCTCATTTCCATTGGATTCTCAGTCCATCTAGAAGGGTCTTCAAAGGGACAGAAATTAATGCTCCCTGACAGGATCAACACAAAATTAATCTCATGAAGCCAGCATTGATCTCGTTAGTTCAGATGAAAGAACACAAACTGCAGGTCATATGGTTCCAAGCACAGCTGTACCAGCCGAGGAATACGTTGCTCAGACTGAAGACACAGGGATGTAAACCCACCAGCCTTCACGTTCTTACTCGGCACTGCTCTACAGGTATAACTACCACATGCAGCCAACCAAACCTCTGACACAAACAAGAAAGGAATTTTTTCTCATTCGAAGTCTTCTGAGTGGGATACAGCTCTGGGGTATGGCACCAGAAGATATCAACTATCATCTCTTTTTTTTTTCTTTTTTAAAAGATTTTATTTATTTATTTGACACAGAGAGAGTAAGCACAAGTAGGCAGAGAGGCAGGCAGAGAGAGAGGGGGAAGCAGGCTCTCCGCCGAGCAAAGAGCCCGATGTAGGGCTTGATCCCAGGACCCTGAGATCATGACTTGAGCTGAAGGCAGAGGCTTAACCCACTGAGCCACCCAGGCGCCCCCTACGTACATTTTCATTTTTTTTCCAGTTTCACCTTAGGCCACAAAACTACACCACTTCTATTCTATGTGACAAGTTTTTGACAACGGAGTTGTTCAAATTCACTTTATGCTAACAATAAGGCAATGGAGTGCAATGGAAGCTGAATTGAATTCTACCTATAAATTTTTTTTGTACCATAACGTTTTTCTTTTTTTTAAATAATTTTATTCAAATTCAATTAACATATAATGTATTACTGGTTTCAGGGATACAGGCTTATGATTCATCAGTCTTATATAATATCCAGTGCTCATTACATTACATGCCCTCCTTGACGATTACCCCCATCTCTCATCGCGCTTCCCTCCAGCAACCCTCAGTTTAACATAACATTTTCAAATTTGTTTAAATCCAGAGATATTTTTTATGACAGAATTTGATTTTCACATCAATAAAATACTAGATACATAACAATACAAACAAAGGGATAAGAATTTAATCTATAGTGAAATAAATAGGACACGTACAAAGCACACATAGTGAAAACACATCACAATAAATTGGAGACATCATTTTGCTCAGTCACTAAAGAAACCCCTCGACACTTCTAATTTCACACCGTCAAATTTATTATTATTGCTGATGTAAGAACACAAAACAAATACGGATCCCAGGGCTTACTTTCAGAGGGATCAGCACAGATAACTTAGTGCAGCGATCCAAACTGGAAGTCAGTGGGGACCAGTAAACCGCAGCATGGAACAGTGAACGAGGTACTTTCTCCTTAGTGTCAGCAGGCGAGGACTATTATGTTTCTTAGTTTCTCAAGAGGACTTCACATTTTCCCAAATACTCAGAAGAAACATATTTTCCTTCTGAGCCCTACACTAGCATTGATGTGCTTTAGGCTTGAATGTAGAGGAATGCGGAGGTTTAAAATTTCCTTTTTAAGTTTATTCAGTCTGGACTGTATTGGCCTGAAGAGTATAACTGCTCAACCTGTACAATATTTGTTATTAAAAATGGATTCAAGGGGCGCCTGGGTGGCTCAGTCATTAAGCATCTGCCTTTGGCTCAGGTCATGATCCAGCGTCCTGGGATGGAGCCCATCAGGCTCTCTGCTCAGTGAGGAGCCTACTTTTCCCCTCTCACGTCCCCTGCCCTTCTTTTTTTTTTTTTTTTAAAGATTTTATTTATTTATTTGACAGAGAGATCACAAGTAGGCAGAGAGGCAGACAGAGAGAGATGGGGGAAGCAGGCTCTCCCTGCTGAGCAGAGCCCGATGCGGGACTCGATCCCAGGACCCTGGAATCATGACCGGAGCCAAAGGCAGAGGCTTTTCCCACTGAGCCACCCAGGTGCCCCCCCCCCCACTTCCCCTGCTTGTGTTCCCTCTCTCGCTGTGTCTGTCAAATAAATAAATAAAATCTTAAAAAAAAAATGGGATTCAAGAGAAGTTCCTAGGTAATGCAGACATACTATATATACAAATTACTAGTTTAATATATCCCATTATATAGAGCACCAGAAGTAATGCATTTATAAAGCAGGCTTTTTAGGACTGTAATATTTGTGACCCCCTTTGCATTTATTCTGATACATCACAAATGACACCTGCCCAGGACATGGCCCATTTGGTCTCAACCTACAAATATATATGGAAGCAAAAATTCATGTCAAAAACAATTACTGTATTTTTACTTCTATTTTTTCTTAAAGTTATTTTTATTTGAGAGAGAGCGAGAGCACAAGCTGGGAAGAGAAGCAGAGGGAGAGGGAGAAGCAGACTCCCTGCTGAGCAGGGAGCCCTATGTGGGGCCTGATCCCAGCACCCTGGGATCACGACCTCTGTGCAAGGCAGATGCCCAACTGATCAAGCCACCCAGGCACTCCAACTGTTTTATTTTAAATGCACGAGATAACATTTAGAATTAAACTGTTATGAAAACCAAAAATAAGTATAGTTGAAAAGGACTGTGCATATCAAAAAATTTAGCTTTAAAAAGACTATGAAGGAAAACGTGAAAAGACTCTTGACTATAATGCTTTCATTTTGCAGTGAGAGAAGTCAAGCATCTGGCTGGGAAGCCCTCTCTTGGTAGAGGATCAACAGTAAGAAATGTCTTACTTGGTTAGAGTTTTGTGATAAACTCATTTTAGTGAGGACTAGTCCTCTTCTGGTTAAAACAGGTTATGGAATCTGAGAATTTTGTGATTCTCGTTGTGTGCCCATGCAGGGGAAGTTGTTTTGTGGCTAGCAATGGGAATCAGTGTGTCTGATCTAGCTCCCCACTTGCAGATCATCAGGCTGCACGTTACAAAATAGGCTGGTGTGCGGGTAGGACTCCACTAAAAGGAAGGTGACTTTCTTTTTCTAACACCACGTGGCCACCATACACTTTAGTCAAGAGAAGCACAGATTCCAAGTCTGTGGCACCGATGAAAAGTCCTCTTAGAATTTTAAAATTCTTCACGATGTGGCCAATTTAAATGTTTGTTGCATTCTGCTTAATGAGTTTCTGAATGAATCCAAAGACAAAGAACATTAGCTTCTCTCAGTAGAGAGTGGCAAGGTCACCTTCAGCACCCAGCAGCCATCCCACAGGGATTCCTATTCACAACACAAATGGTTTAGCTGCTCCATCAGGGGAAGCGTAGAAGAATCAGCCACTTAGCACGCTGAGCGCTCTGAATTTAGCCGGGCTAACTTGGGGAAAACCAAGACCGGAAATACAATCCGCTATGTCCAGGTGACACGGAGGGAGCAACATCACTCTTATCAGCACATTCAGTCACAGCTCACGCCCCTCAGGTAGCGCTGGGCATTTCATCCCACTAGGATGGAAAAAAACCATCACAATGGGAGAAAAGTGATGGAGAACCACTTCCAACAACCTGGTAGGATTCACGTTTTACACACGAGGATTAGATATTTGCAAGTACCTAAGTAGAAAACTATACTAATGATCAAATTAATGCAGAAGTGGCCTAAACAAAGACCCCTTGTAACACCGAATTTGTGTACTTCTGCATCCCTCTCAAGAGCCAACTGGCGAACTATACAGATTGAGTGCGATAGCGACTTTGATTGCTACCAAAAATCTTTTACACAGAACATTGACGAGATAGTATCCATAAGGGAAACAAAAAAGGGACCTATTGAAACCGTGACAAAAACTGACCTCAAAAATGTCAACTCCTATAAAAGTACTTCATAGTGCTCCACCATATTTTTATAATTTACTAAGATGCCAGGAAGGGCGCTTGGTTGGCTCAGTGGGTTAAGCATCTGCCTTAAGCTCAGGTCCTGAGGGTCCTGGGATGGAACTCTTTGTCTGGCTCCTTCCTCCTCCTCCCTTTGCTCCTCCCCACAGCTCGTGCTTGCTCTCTCAAATAAGTACATAAAATAAACAGGATGCCAGGAAATGAGGAACTACAATTAAATACTCTGTCAGAGAAAAAGAATTCATGCCTCCTCAAAGACCCTTCCAGTTGGACAAAGAATCAAACTGACATGAGCCGTTAACAGGAGACGATCAAATTAAACACGTGAAAATACAGGGACTCCACATAGACATGAAAAGGTAAGATGAAGTAAAATGTCATCTTGAACTAAGGAAAAGAAGGTCTGGACCTGGAGCTTCAGAGGAAGGAAGGCCCTTCACAGGGCGATAAGAAGAGCAACTATTTGGTAGTTAGATGTTTGTCCTATCTTACAGTTGGGTCACTAAGTCACTGTTAATAAGTCTTACTCTGAGAAAGACGCCGCAGTTTAGATTCTTCTGTGAGGTTAACGGTGGGAGTGGGGATGTTCTCTGGAGCCTGAAGATTCTCAAGTACCTTCAGCTCAAGTAATCCATAGGCCAAAACGGCACATTCTGGGGTGGGGGGCAGAGAGGCTGTCCTGACCCCTTCAGTTCCCCCATCTGAAACTTCCTTGGGAGTTTCACATATTAAAAGTTGATTTGGTAGATTATTTCAAGTCACTGATCCAACATCAATTAAGATCTAGTAGGTACAATAGATGTGCTATTGAAACATATTTTTCTCTCTATACTCGCCTGCATTTTTACCAAGGGTAACCAAATTAACAGTAATTTTTTAATTCAAATTAACAGTGATTTGACTGTAAAACAAGTCCGCAAAAAAAAAATTTGGCCTGACTTTTTATATAAGAGCAGGAAGAATAGAGACTGACCTATAGACCCTTTATATTTATTTATTAAGATGTTTAAAAATCTATTTGACACGGTGCCTGGGTGGCTCAGTGGGTTAAGCCGCTGCCTTCAGCTCAGGTCATGATCTCAGGGTCCTGGGATCGAGTCCCACATCGGGCTATCTGCTCAGCAGGGAGCCTACTTCCCTCTCTCTCTCTGCCTGCCTCTCTGTCTACTTGTGATCTCTGTCAAATAAATAAATAAAATCTTTAAAAAAAAATCTATTTGACAGACAGAGACAGCGAGAGAGGGAACATAAGCATGGGGAGTGGGAGAGGGAGAAGCCGGCTTCCCGCTGAGCAGGGAGCCCAAGACAGGCCTCAATCCTAGGGCCCTGGGATCAAGACCGGAGCCGAAAGCAGACGCTTAATGACTGAGCCACCCAGGCGCCCCATGTACTCTTTAAAAACAACTTTTAAGGTGCCTGGGTGGTTGGGTCAGTTGGGCGGCTGAGTCTTGGTTTCAGCTCAGGTCATGACCTCAGGGTCCTGGGACCAAGTCCCGCCTGGTGCTCCCTGCTCAATGGCGAGTCTGCTTGCCTCCCTCTCCCTCTGTCTCTCTCCTGATCCTTTCTCCTTCTCTTAAATGAACAAATAAATCTTTAAACAAACAAACAAACAAACAAACAGCTTTGTTGGAACTTTTCATACGCAATCCCTAGACTGAAATTTCAGTAGCTTCTCCAGGCCAGGAGCCAAGCCAAATACTTGCCACCAGACTTTATCTACAATAACTACAGATTTGGGTGAATATTCATGAAGTCCCTGAAATATCCTGAGTTTCCTGCAGCTGTTGGGAAGTGATCTTCCTTGCTCATCTGGTAAGACTGTGGGGAACTCTGTAAGCAAAGTATCGGGCTGGTATTTCCAAGGAGACTTTATTGATGCCATATAGTTCAATCTTAGTCCCTTCTAGCTGCCTGGTTATGTCGGAGTCTATGCAGTTCTTTCTCAGCTGTAACATTCCAGTCAAGGCCTTGGCTATATAACCACTGTTTCTGACTGTCTCTTAGCACAATGAGAACAGATTCTTATTGAAATGATGCAAATACATACACTGGCATAAAAATATAAGAATAGTTACTGAGACTTAATGAATTCTGGAGGAACCAGGAATGGACAAAAGATAAATCTTTCGTTTGTTTAACAAAGGTATATTTTCGGCCACTGCTGCAAGTCAGTTAAGGGAAAGGTTCTCTTATATCTGTAAAAAACAAAACATTTTTTAAAAGATTTTATTTAAATTCCAGTTAGTTAACATACAATGTAATATTAGTTCCACCTGTACAATAGTGATTGTACAATTCCATACAACACCCAGCGCGCGACAAAAAAATGCACGTTTTCATTCCCATCACTTGTTTAACTCACCCCCCAATCCAGCTCCACACTGGTATCCATCAGTTGCTTCTCTATAGTTAAGAGTCTCTCATGATTTGCCGGTCTTCTTTTTTCCCCTTTGCTTGTTTGTTTCTTATATTCCACAAGAGTGAAATCCTATGGTATTTGTCTTTCTCTGATTTCACTCACTTAGCATAATACACTTTAGCTCCCTCCATGTCATTGCAAAGAGACTGAATTCCTTTTTATGGCTGAGTAATATTTCATTACATATATCTCATATCTTCTTCATTTCTCAATCAAAGAACACTTGGGCTAGACTGTTTGAAGTAGGAATGTTCACTGCCACTGAGTGTGGAATTGCTCCCCAGACAAATCCATGGCAGACACAGCCAGAGCGTGGGACCATACTCATCATGGCACCCAGTAAAGGGAGGAAGGTCCCGCACGGAAGTGTGTCACCTTCCCTGAAAATGTCACCCACCAACAGTGGATCTAAACTATGTTGGGATTATACACCTGGGATACTAGCGCGTCGTGCAACCACAGCACACGCCTTGCTGATCCCATCTACCACACTGTCCAGAAGGCTTCTTCATCTCCAACATCTACTCAGCCATGTGCCATTTTTAAGCTATGCCCTATGGGATGGCATCATCTAACCTCCCCCACTCCACCGAGGCCACTGATCTAGGCCTGAGCAATCACAGTAATCATTGCCGTCCAACAGCATCTGGTCCTTGCCAACACAAAGGAATTGAATTAAATCATGAAGATAAGGTAAAACTTCCCTAATCCTCAAAAACCCAGATTCAAAGGGTTTCACATTTGCTAATTCCTTATGTCCATTTCACTTATTCGATGACATTCATTGGATGATGCCACCAAGAGCTCCTTGTGCCTTTGGAGTGGCTAAAGGAGTCACCTCTGGTTCCCTCCCCACATTAGAAAGAGTTCTTCACATTTTAATAGGTCTTGTTTTTCTAAGTTTGGTGCCATCATCACGTATTACTTAGCTCCACACCCCACAACCCAGTGCTAAATGTCTAAATTTACACCCATTGACTTTATGTCTTTCTCACTTCAATTCAGCCACAACACAGGCAAAGAAGAATGTCTGTGATGCCTACGTAGCTGGAAATAAAAATTAGGATAAACAGAAGAGGTGATCTGGAGATCATGTGGAAAATAAATGAGCAGAAGGTGTTCTTCTAAATCCAGGGAGTCAGCTGGGCAACCTGGGACAGGTGTCCTCCTCCACATGCAGAATTCATGCCAATTCTTCATCCTCTGCATTTTCTATCCCTTCCTAGGGGGCTACAGTATCACTCCTATTGGAAATATGTTTCTCCTACTTATAGGGTACCTATTACACACCAAGCACTGCTATAAGTGTATCTTTACTTCATAGAAACATGGACACAACACCCCCGCCTATGAACTGTGGCACATACCTTTTTTAGGGGCCATGGATACAGTGCTTTAGTGAGTCCCAGAGCTATGTCCAGATTGGGCCATTGAAACTAAAGCAGGTTTAGGGTGAAGCTCTGTGAGAGTCTTCTTCAAGAACACATGAGGGGAAAGTCACAGTAGATAGGGGTCATGGGTGCTCACAAGGGTGGACTGGGAATGTTATGTCAGAGGTTACATTAACTGGTGACTCTGCAGGGTACTGTTTAGGGAATGCACTAGTGAGAGAGGCTGCTATCAATTCAAGTCCCCTGCAAAACTGATGGGGACACGAAACGGACGCCAAGTAGCAGCATCATGGCGTACTTGAGTCAATCAGTCAATAAGACCCAAGTATAATCTGCAACATGTCTGTTATAATATCCCACTAGTCCCAAAGAGGAGAAAATGATACAACAGATAAACAAGGGGGGAAATAATCAGACATTATTTGAACGTTAAGGCCGCTGAGAAAATGAATTACTAAGTATGTTATTCCACATGATTACCGAATAAATGACAGATTTCATCACTTGCCTGCAACCTTATATAAAATGAGATAGGTTAACACTGATGGTGGGAGGACACTTCACTCATTACTCATCCATGATAACACGTTAAAATTCATCATGTTTTATTAATTAAAATATATTACGTTCACACACAGACTAAGGTATACATTTCAAAGCCACTCTATAATCCTTTTTGGAAATACAGAATCAAGCATTAAAAAGCATTTGTGTGCTGATATCATGATGTGCGAGTACTGATTTCCATTGTTTTCAGGCATGGGATCATTCTTAAAAATTTTGTCTGCATAATCCTATGCCATTTTAAGAAAGAGTTATCCTCCTTTTGTATCTTGGAGGATTTCTTCATTTTAAGCACATCACCTGACATCCTCTACTTCTAACTACAGCTATTATGAGGATACAACCGTATTTTACTGGACTGGCACCTCTTTTTTCTCAAAGACCAAAGTAAAATATTTTATTTATAATATCCAGGAAATTCTTTAGTTTTAATAAATGGAGAATAATGATGTTCTGAACACTTTTTCCATCATAACTAACATTAATGTTATAACCACAAACAGCATCTCCATTTAGATTTTCTTCATGTTTTATATATTATATTGTCCTTCCTCATCCGTGGGCAATTAGATATGCAGGAGTCCTGCCTAATGAAGAAGGACATCTCATATCTTTGATCCAACAACAATCAGCCACATACTTTCACAAACCCACTAGGAATAAATGAGTTTTCTGAAGTGATTTGAGAGTACAAATATGTTAATATTTGCTAGTCACAAATCCCAGATAAGGTCAATGAACAACAACAAAAAAACCCCAAACCAAAACCAAAACCAAAATCCCCCAAAACAAACCCCAAAACCCCCCAAAACCACAAAACCAAAATAATAAAAAAAAAACCCAAAACAACAACAAAATAAAAAACAAGGACATATTGAAAAATTCATTATATCTATGCAAAAATCCATCCACTTGTTCTTTTGAAGCATAATAGCATATATATTTTCTAAGTGTTTAACTTTGTATTAGTCCTTATAATAAGTATTTTGATGTAACGTCTGAATAGATTGACTCATGTACTGCTTTCTACTTGATTTCTATGATATTTATTGACACTTGATGTTTACTTACATACATTTCTAAATATTTACATCTTTCAAGTAACTTACCTGTATGCACTCTCTGGTGTTTGCTACAGTGAAAATTTAAAATGAAGATCTTTCCTCAATCATGATGTTTTTAGGGTTTGAATCCAGTGTGCATTTTGGGATACTGCGTATAGACTGAATTCCAGTTAAAGGCACTGCAACTTTCTCTACATTTTCCACTTATCTATGCTGTATGATAGCTATGATGTTGAGTAAATTATGAGTTCCAGCTAGAGGCTAATGATACCCTTTACCTTTGTAATGTTTTTCCTCAGTATAAACTCTGAGATGCTGCAAAGGGTTGAGCAGTTCTAAAAGCCTTCCCATGTTCTTTACATTTAAAAGTTCTTCCCCAGTATGAATTCTGTGATGTTGAAACAAACGTGACCTCTGAATAAAGGGCTTGCAAAATTCTTCATATTCCAAAATCTTCCCCAATACACTTTCTCTGATCAGGAATAGCATCGCTTAACAGCCTTTCCACATTCTCTACAATTTTATGGTTCCTCTCCACTATGAATTCTCTGATGTGGAGTAAGGGGTGAGTCGTCTTTAAAGTTTTCTCACATTCCTTAAAATTGTAAGGTTCGTTCCACTATGAATTCTGTGATAATGAGTAAAGGATGAACAGTGATTAAAGGCCTTCCCACATTCTTTACTTTGGTAAGGTTTCCCTCAAGTATGAATTCTGTGATGTTGACTCAGGTGTGAGTGCTGGATAAAAGCGTGGCCACATTCCTTACATATGTAAGGTTTCTGTCCAAAATGAATTCTGTGATGTCGAGTCAGGTGTGAGTGCCGGTTAAAGGCCTTGCCACATTCTTTGCATATGTAAGGTTTCTCTCCAGTATGAATTCTGTGATGTTCAGTAAGCTTTGAGTGCTGGTTAAAGGCCTTGCCACATTCTTTACATTGGTAAGGTTTCTCTCCAGTATGAATTCTGTGATGTCTAGTCAGGTGTGAGTGACGGTTAAAGGCCTGACCACATTCCGTACATATGAATGGTTTCTCTCCAGTATGAATTCTGTGATGTTCGGTAAGCTTTGAGTGCTGGTTAAAGGCCTTGCCACATTCTTTACACTGATAAGGTTTCTCTCCAGTATGAATTCTGTGATGTCGGGTAAGGTTTGAGTGCTGGTTAAAGGCCTGGCCACATTCTTTACATTGATAAGGTTTCTCTCCACTGTGAATTCTGTGATGTTGAGTAAGGCTAGAGTGATGGTTAAAGACTTGCCCACATTCTTTACATTGATAAGGTTTCTCTCTAGTATGAATTCTGTGATGTTGAGTAAGGTTTGAGTGCTGGTTGAAGGCCTTGCCACATTCTTTACACTGATAGGGTTTCTCACCAGTATGAATTCTGTGATGTCGAGTAAGCACCGAGTGCTGGTTAAAGGCCATGCCACATTCTTTACATTGGTAAGGTTTCTCTCCAGTATGAATTCTGTAATGTCGACTAAGATTTGAGTGATGGTTAAAGCACTTGCCACATTCTTTACATTGGTAGATTTTCTCTCCAGTACGAATCCTGTCACGCTGAGTAAAGTGTGAGTGGTGGATAAACACCTTACCACATTCTTCATATTTGTAAGCTTTTCCTCCCATATACATCGGCTGATGTTGACACAGGGTGGAGTGCCAGTCAAAGGCTTTGCCACATTCCTTACAAATGTAACTTTTTTGTTCATTTCCGATCGTATTATGTATATTTAGTCTTGACGACTGACTGAACATATTCCCAGGTTTATAACATCTGTAGGAGTCTTTTCCCACATGGACACTCTGCTGATCACCAACACCGGAGGACTGGTTAAGAGCTTTCTCACATTCATTGTATTCATAATGATTCTCTTCCATAGGGATGCTATTATGTATAATAAGGTTGGAGCTTTGATAAAAGACTTCCACACATTTATCAAGTTCGTAATGGTTCTCTGGAAAATGAGTCCTCAGACATGTACTAACACTTGAACCCGGGTTAAATTTTTCCTCAGATTCACTGCATTGAGCAATTCTGTTTTCATGGAAAATACCCTGGTAATTCTGAAGAGTTAACTCCTCGGTGAAGGACCTCTCAAATGAATCCCACTCAGCACTTTGTTCTTCGATTTTAAATCTCTGATTTTCAGAAATATTTGACTCAAAGGTCAATCCAATCCTACTTTCAAAATGGTTGAAATAATTATTTTCAGCACGGACTAGGCAACTTTCCAGATTTTCCAACTTTTCGTTCTGCAAATATGTATGTTTAATCATTTGATTTGAGCCCTTATATATAGAAAGACACTGCTTTGCAGAAGTAGCAGACTTAAGAAGGGATGTTTTCCAAAATGTTTTATACCCTTCACCATTTTGGGCAGTGATGTTCATATTATGCGCAGTTGTCTCAGTCTGGATATGTCCTTCATGATATATTTGATGCTCTTCACTCTCCCCATCATCGTTACAGTCTACCATGAAGTGTAGATTCTCCAGGGCAGTATGTTTATATCTACGCACCGCTACGTTTTGGAAAGAAGCTTCTATGCACAATGTTGGCAGGAAACTCTGGGTGCCATGTGAAGATACAGCTGAAAGACATTGAATAAGAAAAAAGTAAAATCATTCCACTTACTACTCTCAGACGAATATGGTGAAAACTTGTAATATGGAATAATAAAATCAATCAGAGAACTTCAGCAAGATGGCTGAGGGGATCATCTGGACTTGATTCCTGCAGGGACACAAACTTGCAGACCACGTACTGATCACGTGGCCTAACAGAGTTCTGGTCTTGTCGTGCTGGAGCACATATCACTTTCCCACACCTCAAAAAATCAGGAAAAGTACTATCTGAGTCCAAACCTAGAAGAAGGGAGGAAATTTAAACTTAAAATAGAAATCAACAAAATAGGGTGTAGCAAAAACAGAAAAATATCTACAATAGGAAGAGTTGGTTTCCAGAAGAGATCTACAAAACTGACATATTTTTAAGTAAATCATGGAAGAATGACAGAGAGAAAACCAGTGAAATCAAAATTGAAGAAGTGAAAGCAGATACAACTGACAGTACAGAAATAAAGCTAATTAAAAAAGGCGGGGATGGATAATTACATACCCACAAATAGATATAAAAAAAGTATGAATTTCCAAAAAGGTATAACCTATTGAGTCAATCATAGAGGGGGAAAAATTCTCTACTGACTTACCACTACTAAGTAGACTGAAAAAGTAATACAAAAAAGCTCCCAACGAAGTCTTATGATAGGTGAATATTCTGGATTATTCAAACAAACATTAATGAGAAAGTACTTCAAATCTCCTATAACATTTCCAAGGAGTGAAGAGAACACTTTCTGTGACACGAGCATTACCATATAAACAAACCCAAGAAAGACACTATAAGCAAAGAAGACTAGAAACTACTACTGAGATGAATAGTCACGTAAACTCCCCAATAAAGGAAACAACCTGAATCAAAGCAGATTTTACTATTTTACAACATAACCACATGGGAATTCTTCCTGGAATTCAGGGTGTTTACACAAAAAGGAATCTATAAATTTAAGACAGCACGTAAAAGCATGAAGATCAAACATGACATGATCACATTTAAATACTCATGCAGGGGGCGCCTGGGTGGCTCAGTGGGTTAAAGCCTCTGCCTTCCGCTTAGGTCATGATCCCAGAGTCCTGGGATCGAGCCCCGCGTTGGGCTCTCGGCTTAGCGGGGAGCCTGCTTCCCCCTCTCTCTCTGCCTGCCTCTCTGCCTACTTGTGATCTCTGTCTGTCAAATAAATAAATAAAATATTTAAAATAAATAAATAAATAAATAAATAAATACATACATACATATATACATACATACTCATGCAGAAGAAGAATGTGAGCATACCGGACACTGTTTCATGATTTAAAACACTCAGCAGTAGGAATAAAAGGACCAACTCAGACTAATAAACGCCATGTCTGCACTAAAAGCTGGAATCTAACGTATCCGATAGTAAAATACTGAAGCCTTCTGTACGATCAGAAACAGGTAGTGAAGCAACTTTACCACTTTGATTCAATACAGTAGTGGATTTTACAGTCAGAGCAATGAGGTAAGAAAAACATGTAAAAGTAATTCAACTGAAAAAGGAAAAGAGAACGTTTCTGTTCACAGATGACATGATGTATAGAAAACACTGATGAATCAGTATTTTAATGCTATTTTATTTATTGGACATCACTTTTATTATTTATTTCTAAGAATTTTCCCTCCTAGACTTTCACGTTTCCATTTTTTTAGGATATAATGCTTGAGTGAAGAAAAAATTCAGGAGTGCCTGGGTAGCTCTGTCGGACAGGCCTCTGCCTTTGGTTCAGGTCATGATCCCAGTGTCCTGGGATGGAGACCCACATCAGGCTCCCTGCTCAGTGGGGAGTCTTTTTCCTCTGCCGCTCTCCCTGCTCATTCTCTCACTCTCTCTCAAGTAAATAAATAGAATCTTTAAAAAAGGAAAAATCTGGGGGCGCCTGGGTAGCTCAGTGGGGTAAAGCCTCTGCCTTCCGCTCAGGTCATGATCTCAGGGTCCTGGGATCGAGCTCCGCATCGGGCTCTCTGCTCAGCAGGAAGCCTGCTTCCACCTCTCTCTCTCTCTGCCTGCCTCTCTGCCTACTTGTGATCTCTGTCTGTCAAATAAATAAATAAAATCTTTAAAAAAAAAAAAAAAGAAAAGAAAATCTGATATAAATAAAATTAACATGACACTACAAGGAACTAGAGAAAGAAACATAGCTGAAATTTAGTAGAGGAAGGAATTAAAAAAGAAAAAAAAGCCAGAAATAAATAAGATAGAGATCAGAATAAACAATAACATAACCTTTAAATGAACACAATCACTTCCCAAAATCCCAATGCCATTTTTGGCAGAAAGATCAAAACCATCTTAACATTTATATGGTGTCACAGGATGACACATACCCAGAACAATCTTGAAATTGAATAGTCAGTACATTGGTGGTTCCACACCTACTGATTTAAAGAATACTAAAAGCCACTGTTACCAAAATAATGTACTACAAACATAAAGACAGAGATAAAACAAGGAAAAGTAGAGGTGAGCTAGAGGTCTACTTCTCCAGGGTTAATGTGTATGACAATGAACTGAAGATCTTATTAAAATTCATATTCTGATTGGAATTTTTAGGTGGGCTCTGGGTTTCTACATTTCTCATGAGCTTGCAAGTGATACCAACATCTTAATTCAAGAGCCAGACTATTAAATTACAAAAGTTAAAAAAACAAAAAACAAAGAACAGGAAATCATGGATGGCTTTGAAATTAAGAATATTGGGGAAATCACAACTTCCAACACCATGAACAGAAACAATAATTCTTCTCAAATATTTATTACCCACATACCATTCTAACACTTTTTCATAAATTCTTTTTTTTTTTTTAAAGATATTACTTATTTATTTGACATAGCGAGACCACAAGTAGGCAGAGAGGCAGGCAGAGAGAGAGGGGAAGCAGGCTCCCTGTCGAGCAGAGAGCCCGATGCAGGGCTTGATCCCAGGACCCTGGTATCATGACCCGAGCAGAAGGCAGAGGCTTTAACCCACTGAGCCACCCAGGTGCCCCCATAAATTCATCCATGAATAAATATGTTGAAAATAGTAGGATTGTTCTTCATCTTTCAATAAATATCTTGCCAAAACTTCAGTGATAGTGGAGCCAGAGTTTTACCTCAGATTATGTGACACTGCGCAAGTCTAAGAGGAACACACAGACCACGAGACAGAGGTAACTATAAAAGAAGATCCACAGCTGGTTTCAGTGTGACAGTGGGAATGCAAAATGATTAAACTGCAGAACATTTTAACTACAAGAGGTAAGTGAGGATAAAACACAATACAGAAAAAAATTACAAATTAAATTAAAAAGAATAAAAATGATAGGGCCAAAATTTCTTACTGTCCTTGAATCTAAGAAATGTCTTCAGTGGCATAAAACTTATGAATCTATTTGTGGATGAAGGAATTTGTGTCTTGCAAACATACCACAGAGACAAACCCACAATGATATAAATGAAATACCTAGTGTTTGTGAGTCTCTTACTGCATTGAAAGCTTTTGCTCATATACCTTTGTGCTGAGCTGTATTTTACAATTTTAAGGCAGTGGGACATCAATGATGCACGCTTTCCTGCTACAGAGCAACAGAGAAACGCTAAGGAAGAGTTGGTCTGTGACATGAGTGTGTAGTAGAATGGAAAGTTGAAGGACCCATGTGACTGACTGACTGTCTCCCCTTCAAACACTGCCTTCTCCAGCAAACACAGGAGAGAGCCTTCAGTTTCAAAGCAGACTACAAACAAAGTGAAACAGAGAAGGGAATTTCCAGAGTAAATGAGATGATTTATACACATCTTTCAGTAAGTGCTCCCGAGGTACATGATGATAAATGAGAAAAAGTATTAATCTTACAGTGGAGGGATCTGACATACAGGACAGAGGAAATCAAGTACATGAACTTGTCATGGGTCACATTGGTATCAGATGCCTAACGTCCTTCAAAGGGCACAGAACAAGTGCTGTGAAATATGTGTCTAAAACAACAAGTCAGCAAATCATAATCTAAATGTAAACCTGAAAACACCCACTTTATTCAAATACTAAGCCACACACAGTACCCATACACTGTAATTTGCAGTAGTGCATTTAAGCTTGGTTTTGTGTGTGATCACGGGCTTTCACAGGCTCCTCTTTGCATTCTGATCAGCTCAAGCACACAGGCTTGGTCCAGAGACCCTGACACTGAGGTGAACTGACGCTCAGGACCTGTGGGATGAGGGTGTCTGGGTGGCAGAGCTGGCTTAGTGTCTATCTCTTGGTTTTGGCTCAGGTCCTGATCTCAGGGTCATGAGACTGAGCCCTCGGTGGGGCTCTACACTCATTGTGGAGTCTGCTTGGGATTATCACTCTTCCTCTGCCGCACCTCACCCCACCACTGCTTGTGCTCTCTCTCTCCCTCCCAAATAAATAAATTGGGGAAAAAAAAAAAAAAAAGGAATTCTGGAACTTTCATCTCCTGTAGGTTCCCTGCCCTCCCTTAGTAATATCCTCCAGGGTTCCTGAAACACGGTGGGATTTCTCTGCTGCAACAGTAGGGACTGGGAGTTTTCACAGAAGTCCTAGTCATCACACTCACCTATATCCTAATTTTTTTCTCTCGAGGATGGTGTTCTACTCTAGTCTTCCCTGAGTGTGCCCAAAGCAAGGAACCTCTCTGTGCAAATGTACTGATCTAGTCAAGTGAAGAGGAACAGCCAGGGCTGAATCTACCGCTGCCTTACCTCATCTTTCTGGGAGGTTTAAACAAACAATGATAAAAATTTATTCCTTTCTAGGTGGTGGGGCCATAGTAGAAAGAGGTGCTCCTCACACGGGAACCAAGAGATTAATCAAGGCTGCACAGAGTCCAGCTTCGGTTCAATGAAGAGCATTAATTATTAAAAGCAAAAACAAAAAATACTTCTATAATCTAAGCACACTGCCACTTCTCGGCAGGCAAACCTGGAGAATGTAGGCTCCACACAGAGCCCCAGGCCTGCATCAGAGAAGACGGGGCAGTTTCACAGGGCTCCTCGACACAGGGAAGAGGACAAAGCAGGTGGGCCTGAGTCCTCCCTCCCTTCACTTTCCATCTGAGCCAACATGGCCCCGGCATGTGAACAGGACCTGCCAATACTCTCTGGGGCTCCCTGTATTTCTCCGTCTTCCACTCACCCTGCCAAGCATGTTCTTGGAAACAGCTCCCACGTCGACAAGTAATGCAGGAACAGTCTGGTCCTGGTTCAATGCTGGGTTTTTTAGCTTGGACCCCTGAGATCCTAGTCTTTAAAAATACCAAGTTTTCAGGGCGCCACATCGGGCTCTCTGCTCAGCAGGGAGCCTCTCTCTCTGCCTGCCTCTCTGACTACTTGTGATCTCTCTCTGTCAAATAAATAAATAAAATCTTAAAAAAAAAAAAATTCCAAGATTACCCACATTCTGTAATGTGACAAGTTGGCCTCTAACAATTTTCCACTGCTGGCAGAAGACAGAAGACTCATGGAATAAAGACCAAAGGCCATTGTTCATGATACAGCAAACATCACCAACATCTTAATCATACTAATTTCACTTGCCAGCCTCCTGCCCACAGTTCCTACAGGGAGACGCTGCACATACAGTAGGTTTGCACCACATGTGTGAGATCCTGAGCATGGGAAACCCCAATATATTAAAGGAAGAACTAGCATATCTGCCTAAACTTTTACCATGGAAGGGGACATACATTTTCTTGTACACTAAACAAATCTATCCTCTACCCAAGGGCAAGACACTGCCACTATATTCCAAGCTTTTTTATACACAAACATCAATGGAAAGATAATTAGAATAAAAATGTTCAAAGGATCTATCCAGAACACATGGAGAAAACGTAACCAACATCTGAATCATCTCCCAACAATATCCACCACTCAGTATGATATCAGCTGAATTCCAGCCTAATTTTCCCATATGTACACCACCTCATCAAACACTCATTAAGCCGACACAGGCTCTGGGATAAAACCTATTCAATGTACATCAGGAAACATTTTGCAAGGCTACGACAGGCAGGATACAATACAGAATTGAGGGAGCTGTAACACCCATGTCCCCACGGGTCTTCCATTTCACCAGGTAAAGAAATCCCAGTACCCAGGAGGGTTTACCTTACATTTCTATAGTGAGCTTTTCTAAGGGACAAGGTAAACAAACAAACAAATTTGCATGTTATCTGAAAAGATAAGAGTATTTTGTACTCTTTACCCAGGCAAAGCAGATCCTGGATCCAGTAGAATCGTGGCTCATTACAAAAAAAGGGCAAAAAATGGGGAAACACATAGGAATTAGGGCAGAGCTATTCACCAAACATCAATGGGGAATATTAAAATAGCAACAAAGACCTAAAAGCTGGACGACTGTGTAAAATGAAACAGTGTTGGTCACAAGGACAAAAACACATTGGATTGCCCTGAACTTAGGTGAAGATCTGGAGGAAATGTTCATCCTGTGAATGCACGTGACCCACTCTGTGTGCCAGTACCCGACGAAAATCAAGGAACCTGGTCGAGGTCATGAGCTCACAGCATGATTTCAAGGAGTAATAACAATGCTGCACAGAGCAAATGTATGATTTTCTTCTGATATTCATGACAGTACCCAATATTCATTTTCCTTTATGCTGCTCTGTTGCTCATTTGGTGGTGACATATAGAGCAAAATTAAAGACTCAATGGACCTGGAAGCTTGGACTTTAATAAGCTCCTTCCAACCAGTGTCCATACAGCTAATCCTCAGGGTCTGGAAGACACCGAAGACACATACTCTACCACAAAGGACACAACCCTGGCCACTCTGTAAACATATGAAACAGGTGTGCATCCAGAATCATGACAGCAATCTTTTCGCCCAAAAGCTGTCAATGTGGGTGGGACTTATTTAGAGACAGTGACCATACTCATATTAGGTGATAAAACTGATAGAACTTAAACTACCTCTTAACCTACTTAGGTCACCTCCAGTGACCTAAATTTAGAGAGAGAGGATGATAAAACAGCTATCAGATTGCCAAGATTCCAGTTACAGTATATAACAAGAAGAAGACTTCTATTACCAAGTCCCTGAAAGTCATTCTGTTATGGGAATACTGAAATAATCATTTGTCAGAGCACAGACACTCATGGAAGGTTTGTGTGTGTGTGTGTGTATATATATATATATGTATATATATATACACACACACTCCCCCCCCCCGCCATGGAAGGTTTTTGACATCAAAACTGACATTGAAGAGTGCGTGGGTAGCTCAGTGGGTTAAAGCCTCTGCGTTCGGCTTGGGTCATGATCCCAGAGTCCTGGGATCGAGCCCCGCATTGGGCTCTCTGCTCACCAGGGAGCCTGCTTCCCCCACCACCACCTGCCTCTCTGCCTACTTGTGATCTCTGTCAAATAAATAAATAAAAATCTAAAACAAACAAACAAACAAACAAACTGACACTGAGTGAGTGGTTCTATGAGATTGCTAAACATCACTAGAGGTGGGAAAAGATGGAGAGAAATCACAGGAGAAGTCTGTTCCAAGATTGTGATGGCGTTAATGCTACAAAAACTTGTACAAAACAATGAAAAGAAAGCACAATACAATATTTTCAGAATACATTTCAATTTGTTAGCTAATCTGATGGGAAAAAAAGAAAAATAGAAAACTTTAGTCACTACCTAAAGCATGCAACATACTGATTTTTAATAGGTTTCAGAATGAAATTGTAAGGGGCACCTGGGTGGCTCAGTGGGTTAAGCCTCTGCCTTTGGCTCAGGTCATCATGATCCCAGGGTCTTGGATCGAGCCCCGCATCGGGCTCTCTGCTCAGGGGGGAACCTGCTTCCCCCTCTCTCTGCCTGCTGCTCTGCCTACTTGTGATCTCTCTCTCTGTCAAATAAATAAATAAAATCTTAAAAAAAAAAAAGAACAAAATTGTAAAAGTAATGATGTCTTTAGAAAAACAAAGGATTCTGTCTTTGAGGTCTTGGTATCAAGGAAGATTTCTAAAAAGGATAAAAACACTAATCATGAAGGGTGAACTGACAAACTGGATTCCGTTAAAATTAAGAACTACTCCGTATCACAAGCTCAAGAGAGAGAAACAGAAGTAGAGTGAGAGAGGAGGCAAAGGACTTATTCTCAACATATATACAAAACTACAAAGTCTGAAGAGAAAGATATTGCAACAGAAAACAAATGGTCACAAAAACCCACTAGACACTTTGAAAAAGAGATTATCCAAACGTTAACCAAACCCCATACTAACAGGAAGTAACAAACAACAAAAATGCAAATAAACCCATGACTTGGAAACACCACACACCAACCAGAAGACTACCACACACACACAAAAAAACCCTACATAAAAAACCAAGTTTTGTAAATATGTAATTCAGAAATCCAGTACACTGGGGCGCCTGGGTGGCTCAGTGGGTTGAGCTGCTGCCTTCGGCTCAGGTCATGATCTCAGGGTCCTGGGATCGAGTCCCGCATCGGGCTCTCCGCTCAGCAGGGAGCCTGCTTCCCACTCCTCCCGCTCTGCCTGCCTCTCCGTCTACTTGTGATCTCTCTCTGTCAAATAAATAAATAAAATCTTAAATTAAAAAAAAAAAAAAAAGAAAAATCCAGTACACTGCCAGTGGCGGGAAAACTGGTATACACATTTTGGCAAAGTGTTTGGTAATATCTATTAAAGCTGAACATATCTAACCATAAGTACCCGGATTCCAGTCCCACATCAACAGCCAGCAGATATGTGTACTTGTTCCACTGAAAGACAAATCATAGATTTTACACGTCAGTACTAGTCATGACAGTCCTGCACGGAGAACCATCCCCCCTCCTGTTAACAACAGAATGATGCGACTGGTATCCACACCATGGAACAGGATCGCTCCACTCTAATGAATGATGCACAGTAACATGCAGGAAAACCAACCAATTCACAAAGACTGAGAAAGAAAAAAAAGCCGAAAACAAGAGTCCCCATTGCCTGATGACATTTATACGAAATAAAAAAGTGAGCACAGCAATCCCTTGCCTTAGATGCTGAAAGAGTGCTAAGCTTAGGGGAAAAGTTACTGAGACCTCAGAGGGAATTCAGGGGACAATATTGTGTTTCATGACCTCAATGGCTTACACAGATGAGATCAGTCTGTGAAATTCCATGCAGTAGAATGATGCAGTCAGTTGATATTCACAATGGAATTGGATCTAACCATTCTAATGAATGAGGCACAATAACAAGCAGTAAATACAGATAAAATTCACAAATAATGGGAAGAAAAGAAGCCAAATACAAAAGAGCTCACATCGCCTAATTACTTTTACACAAAGTTCAAAAGTGAGGACAGCAATCTCTTGCCTTATACATTAAAGGACTGCTGAACTCTGAGGAAAGTTACTGAGGAGCTCACGAGGACAAACAATATCCTGATTCATGATCTCAGTGGCTGAGAGATGTGATCAGTTTGTGAAATTCTACTGAGTTCTTTACTTATGATTTCCACATGTTACATTATTTAAAAAAATCCTCATCATTAAAAATAGATGTAAGTAAATAAATATCATAATGTACCTATATTGACAACTTGAAATTAAGGTCGATGTAATTTCACATTGTGACTAGATTTAAGAAGTGTTTCTTTTAAAAAATACTGCAAGGGCGCCTGGGTGGCTCAGTGGGTTAAAGCCTCTGCCTTTGGCTCAGGTCGTGATCCCAGGGTCCTGGGATTGAGCAATGCTTCAGGCTCTCTGCTCGGCAGGGAGCCTGCTTCCCTTCCTCTCTCTCTGCCTCTCTGCCTACCTGTGATCTCTGTCTGTCAAATAAATAAATAAATAATCTAAAAAAACCTGTAATTTCTCGCTAAAGCAATATGGTACTGTGTATACAAAGTTTACAGAAAAAGAATGAAATGTAGAATTATTTTCTTAAAATGTAAACAGGAAAACATAAGAAACAAGTAATAAAAAATGATTGGGTGTAAGGAAAAGCATAAAAAAGTGGTAAATTCAAACACCAATACCACCGTTAGAACACTAAATATAAATAAACCAAATGTTCCTAGTAAAACTACATGTTGCTTGAATATACTGCACTGGAATTTTCAGAGAGCTATAATTAAACAGAAGGAAATAAGTGGAAAGAAAAAAAGAAAAAGAAAACACCCCATGTAGTGATGACCAATCAAACAACCAGCATGGCAATATTAATATTATATAGGAAAATCTTTTTTTTTTTAAAGATTTTATTTATTTATTTGACAGACAGATCACAAGTAGGCAGAGAGGCAGGCAGAGAGAGAGAGAGGAGGAAGCAGGCTCCCTGCCGAGCAGAGAGCCCGATGCGGGACTCGATCCCAGGACCCTGAGACCATGACCTGAGCCGAAGGCAGAGGCTTAACCCACTGAGCCACCCAGGCGCCCCTATATAGGAAAATCTTTAACACTAAAGGAGGTCGGGGGACTGAGGTGGCGAAAGAATAGGAGACCTTAGTTTTGTCTGGTCCCAGGAATTCAGCTAGGAAGCTATCAAATAATCGGGAACACCTGAAATCTCAACCGGAGACCTAAGAAAAGAACGGCTGCAACTCTACAAATAGAAAAGCGACCATTTTCTGGAAGAATGACAAGACAGAAAACTGACCTCAAAGAAGAGAATAACCGGCAGTACTGACTGTCAAGGACCTAATCAGCATGGATGTAAGTAAGATGTCAGAACTAGAGTTTGGAATAATGATTATAAAGACACTAGCTAGGCTTGAAAAGAGCATAGAAGACACTAGAAAATCCCTTTCTGGAGAAATAAAAGAATCTAAAATCTAACCAAGTAAAAATTAAAATGGCTATTAATGAGATGCAATAAAAAATGGAGGCTCAGGGCACCTGGGTGGCTCAGTGGGTTAAGCCTCTGTCTTCGGCTCAGGTCATGATCTCAGGGTCCTGGGATGGAGCCCCGCATCGGGCTCTCTGATCAGCCTGCTTCCCCACCTCTCTCTGCCTGCTGCTCTGCCTACTTGTGATCTCTCTCTCTGTCAAATAAATAAATAAAATCTTAAAAAAAAAAATGGAGGCTCTAGCTGCTAGCATAAATGAGGCAGAAGATAGAATTAGTGAGATATAGAAGACAAAACAATGAAGAATAAAGAAGCTGAGAAAAGGAGAGATAATCAAGGGGAGGGGAGAATTTGAGAGATCGGTGATATCACATAGCGAAACATATTAGAATAATTGGGATCCTTGCAGGTGGCTCTATAGCTTAGCTGGTTAAAGTGCCTGTCTTGTAGAATAATTGGAATCCTAGAAGAGGAGAGGGACAGAAGATATACCGGAGCAAATTATCTAGGAGCTGGTTCTTTGAAAGAATTAATAAGATTGATAAACCCCTGGCTAGAGTTATCAAAAAGAAGAGAAAGGACCCAAATAAATAAAATCATGAATGAAAGAGGAGAGATTACAACCAACACTAAAGAAATACAAATTTTAAGGATATATTATGAACATCTATATGCCAACAAATTAGGCAATATGGTAGAAATGGATGCATTTCTAGAGACATATAAATGACCAAACTGAAACAGGAAAAAATAGAAAACCTGAACAGACCCATAACCAGTAAGGAGAATGAAGCAGTCATCAAAAAATCTCCCAAAGGACAAGAGCCCAGGGCCAGACGTCTTCCCACGGGAATTCTACCAAACATTTAAAGAACTAATACTTATTCTTCTGAAGTTGTTTCAAAGAACAGAAATGGAAGGAAAACTTCCAAACTCATTATATGAGGCCAGCATTACCTTGATCAAACCAGACAAAGACCCCAACCAAAAAGGAGAATTACAGACCAATATCCTTGAAGAACATGGACACTAAAATTCTTACTAAGATACTAGTCAATAGGATCCAACAGTACATTCAAAGGATTATTCACCATGACCAAGTGGGATTTATTCCTGGGCTGCAAGGTGGTTCGACATTCACAAATCAATTAACGTGATACATCACAATAAAAGAAAGGACAAGAACTATATGATCTAAATAGATGCAGAAAAGTCATTTGATAAAGCACAGCATCCTTTCTTGATTAAAACTCTTCAATGTAGGGATAGAGGGAACATACCTCAAGATCTTAAAAGCCCTATAGGAAAAGCTGATAGTCAATATCATTCTCAATGGGGAAAAACTGAGAGCTTTTCTCCTCTGAGGTCAGGAACATGGCAGGGATGACCACTATCACCACTGATGTTCAACATATTATTAGAAGTCCTAACCTCAGCAATCAGACAAGAAAAAGAAATAAAGGGCATCCAAACTGGCAAAGAAGAAGTCAAACTTTCACTCCTCGCAGATGACACGATACTCTCTGTGGAAAACCCAAAAGACACCATGGCAAAATTGCTGGAACTCATACAGGAACTTAGCAAAGTGGCAGGATATAAAATCAATGTACAGAAATCACTGCATTTCTATACACTAACGATGAGGCAGAAGAAAGACAAATTAAGGAGTTGATTCCATTCACAATTGCATCCACAACCATAAGATACTGAGGAATAAACCCAACCAATATACTCTGAAAACTATAGAACAGCTGTGAAAGAAATTGAGGAAGACACAAAGAAATGGGAAAACATTCCATGCTCATGAACTGGAATAACAAATTTTGTTAAAATATCTATGCTACCTAGAGCAACCTACACATTTGATGCAATCCCTATCAAAATGCCATCAACTTTTTTCACAGAGCTGGAGCAAACAATCCTAAAAAGATCCCAAATAGCCAAAGGAATGTTGAAAAAGAAAACCAAAACTGGTGGTATCACAATTCTGGACTTCAAACTCTATTACAAAGCTGCAATCACCAAGGCAGTATGGTAGTGGCACAAAAACAGACATATAGATCAATGTAATAGAATAAAGAAACCAGAAATGGACCCTCAACTCTATGGTTGACTAATATTTGACAAAGCAGGAAAGACTATCCAATGGAAAAAAGTCTCTGCAACAAATGATATTGGGAAAATTGGACAGCCACATTTAGAAAATGAAACTGGACCATTTCCTTACACCACACACAAAAATAGACTCAAAAGGGATGAAAGACCTAAATATAAGACAGCAATCCATCAAAATACTAGAGAACACAGGCAACAACCTTTATGACCTTGGCCACAGCAACTTCTTTTATTTATTATTTTTTTAAAGATTTCTTTCTTTCTTTATTTGACAGACAGAGTTCACAAGTAGGCAGAGAGGCAGGCAGAGAGAGAGAGAGAGGAGGAAGCAGGCTCTGTGCTGAGCAGAGAGACCGACACAGGGCTCGATCCCAGGGTACTGGGATCATGACCCAAGCTGAAGGCAGAGGCTTTAACCCACTGAGCCACCCAGGTGCCCCGTTCACCACAGTAACTTCTTGTTAGACATGTCTCCAAAGGCAAGGGAAACAAAGGCAAAAATGAACTATTGGGGGTGCCTGGGTGGCTCAGTGGGTTAAGCCTCTGCCTTCGGCTCAGGTTATGGTCTCAGGGTCCTGGGATCGAGCCCCACATTGGGCTCTCTGCTCTGTAGGAAGTCTGCTTCCTCCCTCTCTCTCTACCTGCCTCTCTGCCTACTTGTGATCTCTGTCTGTCAAATAAATGAACAAAATCTTTAAAAAAAAATGAACTATTTGGTCTTCATCAAGATAAAAAGCTTTTGTACAGTAAAGGAAACAGTCAACAAAACTAAGGCAACCAACATAACGGGAGAAGATATTTGCAAAGATATTTGAAAATCAGATAAAGGATTAGGATCCAAAAATCTATAAAGAACTTATCAAACTCAACACCCAAGAACAAATAATGCAATCAAGAAATGGGCAGAAGACGCGAACAGATATTTCTCCAAAGAAGACATATAAATGGCCAATAGACACATGAAAAAATACTCAACATCACTCAGCATCAGGGAAATGCAAATCAAAACCACAATGAGATACCACCTGACACCAGTCAGAATGGCTAAAATTAGCAAGTTAGGAAACAACAGATGTTGGCAAGGATGCAGAGAAAGGGGAACCCTCTTAAGTATTAGTGGGAATGCAAGCTGGCACAGCCACTCTGGAAAACAGTATGGAGGTTCCCCAAAAAGTTGAAAATAGAGCTACTCTACGACCCAACAATTGCACTACTGGGTATTTACTCCAAAGGTACAAATGTAGTCATCTGAAGGGGCATTTGCACTCCAATGCTTATACCAGCAATGTCCACAATAGCCAAATTATGGAAAGAGCCCAGATATCCATGAACAGGAGAATGGATAAAGAAGATGCGGTATAAAAGAGGCAAAGAATCTATACTCAGAAAATTATAAAGTACTCATGGAAGAGATTGAGGAAGACACAAAGAAATGGAAAAATGTTCCATGCTCATTGATTGGAAGAATAAATATTGTGAAAATGTCTATGCTACCTAAAGCAATCTCCATGTTTAATGCAATCCCTATCAAAATTCCCTCGATTTTTTTTCAAAGAAATGGAACAAATAATCCTAAAATTTATATGGAACCAGAAAAGACCTCAGACAGCCAGAGGAAAGTTGAAAAAGAAAGCCAAAGTTGGTGGCATCACAATTGCAGACTTCAAGCTCTATTACAAAGCTGTCATCATCAAGACAGTATGGTACTGGTACAAAAACAGACACATAGATCAATGGGACAGAATAGAAAGCCCAGAAATAGATCCTTAACTCTATGGTCAACTAATCTTCGACAAAGCAGGAAAGAATGTCCAATGGAAAAAAGACAGTCTCTTCAATAATGGTGTTGGGAAAACTGGACAGCCACATGCAGAAAAATGAAACTGGACCATTTCCTTATACCACACATGAACATAGACTCAAAATGGATGAAGGACCTTAGTGTGAGAAAGGAATCCATCAAAGTCCTTGAGGAGAACACAGACAGCAACCTCTTCGACCTCAGCCACAGCAACTTCTTCCTAGGAATATCACCAAAGGCAAGGGAAGCAAGGGCAAAAAATGAACTACTGGGACTTCATCAAGATCAAAAGCTTCTGCACAGCAAAGGAAACAGTCAACAAAACCAAAAGACAGCTGACAGAATGGGAGAAGATATTTGCAAATGACATATCAGATAAAAGGCTAGTATCCGGGGTGCCTGGGTGGCTCAGTGGGTTAAGCCTCTGCCTTTGGCTCAGGTCATGATCTCAGGGTCCTGGGATTGAGCCCTGAATCGGGCGTTAATGGGTGATGAATATTAAGGAGGCCATGTGATGTAATGAGCACTGAGTATTATATAAGACCAATGAATGACTGACCTCTATCTCTGAAACCAGTATAACATTATGTGTTAATTAACTGAATTTAAGTTTTTTTAAATGATTTTATTTATTTATTTGAGAGAGAGAGAGAGAGCATGAGAGGAGAGAGGTCAGTGGGAGAAGCAGACTCCCTGCCGAGCAGGGAGCCCGATGTAGGACTCTATCCCGGGACTCCAAGATCATGACCTGAGCCGAAGGCAGTCGCTTAATCAACTAAGCCACCTAGGCGCCCCTTGAATTTAAATTTTAAAAAAATTTAAAAATTAAATTATCTCTGAAAGAATAAATAAAAACAAAAAACACAAAGGATTTAGTTATTGTTATTCATCGTGTTATATTTCAATATTTAAATGTGCACCATTTTAATATTCTAACTGGAGGAAAACAAACATAATCTACGTATATGTGTGTGCATATTTATACAAAAACGCATATATAAATATACACATATAAATACATGTATCTAGGGAAACATTTATTTTTAGCTCATAAGTCATTAAGATAATCATCACAGAGGACTGACAACACTGAGATGGTAAAAGGCGGGGGGACTGGGTGACTTAGTTAAGTGTCCCGCTCCAGATTTAGACTCAGGCCATAATCTCTGCATTGTGGGATCAATCCCCACATCCAACTCACATGCCCTCCTCCATGCTGGGCATCTAACCTGCTTGGGGTTCTCTCTCTCCCTCTCCTTCTGCTCTTCTCCCATCTCTCTCTCCCTCTCACTAAAAAAAGAAAAGATGGTGAAATACATAGTTCAGGCATCAGTAATTCTCATAAGCTCAATTAGCAACTTTCACACAAGACATCAGCGGACAAATCACAGTACTCAAGGGTGAGGCCAAAACACGCCCTGGATGACAGATCGAGAAGGACAACATGAAAAGGGTAAGAGCAATTTCAGGTTGATCACAATGCACCTCCCCAAGACCAACACAGTGACCCACCAGGATACACCTACGGCTATCATTCCTCAACCAAAAAAAAAAGAGAGAGAGAGAGAGAGAGAGAGAGAGGTGGACATCCAGCATCCTCCAAATGGCATTCTACTTCCTCAGTTGTCCACATAGATCTCCCTTCATGGGGATTCCTGGGTAAAAGTTGTGGTGCTGGCCCACTGGGGATCATAGAGACACGGGGAAGGTGGGTACAGCTTATAGTAACCAGGGCTCAGATCTTAGAAGACTGCCAGAAGAGACTAGGTTCCATCTCGCAGTCTCTACTCCTGCCCCACCAGCAAGTCTGAACAAAGACTCTGGACAACACCAGAGCCTATCATACAGGCCTACTTGGGGAGAGAGCCAAGCCCAGAGCACAGCCCTAGTGTTGAGCATAATCCTAACTCTGAAGGACTAGGGAGCTTGAACAGTGAACCAGCGCAGTCTCAGAGCCTAGCCGACCGCAGTTCACTGCAACTGGGAACAGTCATTAGTTCTGCCAAATGTCTGAACAGAACCTCTGGACCCACCTGAACAGGGACTTGGCAGCATTGGCTTAGAAAATATTCAGGTACCCACAGATGCCAGTGGACACAAGTCTACCCTCTATTAACATAAAAATGAGGATTCCAAGAAAAGTCTGGACCAGAGAAGTCTTTCCAATTTGCAAATGCACACAGACTAGTCGGTTATTCTAAGGGTCAATGCTCATATTCCATAAGAGAAGATCCAGCATAAAACTTGACTTGTGGGCTACCTTTTTTATGAAAAACAAAATCCAAAATATTCACTGAAGTCTGAAATGTTCCTTTGTATAGTTGAACAAAGAATGTCCCATGGTTATTGATGCTTTATCTATTGTAATGTATTTAATATTCTTTTTTTTTCAAAGATTTTATTTATTTACTTGACACAGAGAGAGAGGGGGAAGCAGGCTCCCTGCTGGGCAGAGAGCCCAATTCGGGGCTTGATCCCGGGAACCTGGGATCATGACCTGAGCCGAAGGCAGAGGCTTAACCCACTGAGCCACCCAGGTGCCCCTGTATTTAATATTCTTGATTCTATATGTTAGTGCTAATATTACTGCCCTCCTACTGATAGAAATAATTTACTTAAAGTAAGATTTAGGGATCATCTCAATATTGGTAGAGTCAGGATTTGAACCAGGATATCCTACACATCAACATGAGGTACCCAGGTCAAATGTTCTTCCAGAAGGTGACCTGTGCATGGATTCTTTCCTCTTCGATACATGATTCCCCTAGAGATCTATACACAGAATAGCCTCTATGAGGTTTCAAAGTGAAAATTCCACCCCAAAACACAAAGATGTAGTCTGAATGGCTCTTTGGTTCACAACTAAGAAGACACAGAGGACAGGCATCACATATAAAAACACATATGGGGGCACCTGGGTGGCTCAGTGGGTAAAGGCTTCTGCCTTCAGCTCAGGTCATGATCCCAGGGTCCTGGGATCGAGCTCCCATCAGGCTCTCTGCTCAGCAGGGAGCCTGCTTCCTCCTCTCTCTGCCTACTTGTGATCTCTGTCTGTCAAATAAATAAAAACCTTTAAAAAAATAAAAAATTAGGGGCATCTGGGTGGCTCAGTGGTTAAAGCCTCTGCCTTCGGCTCAGGTCATGATCTCAGGGTCCTGGGATTAAGTCCCGCAACAGGCTCTCTGCTCAGCAGGGAGCCTGCCTCCTCCTCCTGTCTCTCTCTGCCTGCCTCTCTGCCTACTTGTGATCTGTCTGTCCAAAAAAAAAAAAAAAATAAATAAAAACACATATGTACGCCAATGTTCACAGCAGCAATGGCCACAATCGCCAAACTGTGGAAAGAGCCAAGATGCTCTTCAACAGAAGAATGGATAAAAAAGATATGGTCCATATATACAATAAAGTATAATGCCTCTATCAGAAAGGATGAACACCCAACTTTTATATCAACATGGACAGGACTGGAGGAGATTATGCTGAGTGAAGTAAGTCAAGCAGAGAGAGTCAATTATCATATGGTTTCACTTACTTGTAGAGCATAAGGAATAACACAGAGGACATTAGGAGAAGGAAAAGAAAAGTGAATTGGGATAAATTGGAGGGAGAGACGAACCATGAGAGACTGTGGACTCTGAGAAACAAACTGGGGGTTTTAGAGGGGTGGGGAGTGGGGATGAGTGAGCCTGGTGATGGGTATTAAGAAGGGCACGGATTGCATGGAGCACTGCATGTGGTGTGTAAACAATGAGTCTTGGAGCACTGAAAAAATAAAATCAAATTAAAAAAAAAAAAAAAGAAGAAGAAAAACAAAAAACAAAACATAGGAAAGGCCCAGCACACACAAGTCCACTTTCACACCCAAAGAACCAAGACTACACACCTGTGTATCTGACTACATTTTGCATTAGCTAATACCCTTCCTGAAGAAAATAACTATAAATGTGTCCCCAGACAATGGTTCTCAATGTGTGGTCCCTACATAGGCATCTAAGAATGTGCAGGAAAGGAAATTTGGGGAACTGTACCCCGGAACTATTGCCATGGTTGCCATGGTAATATAAGGATAGGCAGAGCAATCAAAGATTTAAAATGCTCCAGGTGGGGGCACCTGGGTGGCTCAGGGGGTTAAGTGTCTGCCTTCGGCTGAGGTAATGATCTTAGGGTCCTGGGATTGAGCCCCACATCGGGGGTCTCTGCTCAGCGGGGAGCCTGCTTCCCCCTCTCTCTGCCTGTCTCTGTGCCTACTTGTGATCTCTGTCTGTCAAATAAATAAATAAAATCTTAAAAAAAATGCTCCAGGTGATTCTGACTCAGGCTAAATTTGATAACCTCTGTAGCAACTAAGTCACAGGTCAGTCCTGAGCTATCCACACAGAAGTCCCTCTCAGAAATCTCCACGCTTGTGGTCATGTTACTGTTGTGACACATGTATACACAACATACACAAACACACATTTTCCTTATTCATAAATGAATCTGAAGCTAACAGAGTCTATCTCGGCTTCCTCCTCTTCCTTCTGTGGCTTCTCTCAATACCGTCCTTGAGCTTCCTGGGGTCAAATACTTTTGTGCACATTCCTAAATACACTAATTCCTAAATAGACTTTTGTTCACATTCAAAATGAAAACAATCCAAATTAAAGTGAATTGGAACATATGCAAATATTTTATCAAGTAAGTTGTGAAAAGCATCAAGACATTAATACATGTTATATATTAAAATGGGACTGAATAGAGCATTCTCACTATAATGCTGTATTTGATGACTTTTACCCTAAGACCATAAATAACTGCAGCTTAAGGAGCTCCTCATCAGCACGCCATTAACATGCAGAATAAAACACCTGGGCATTAAGGATAAGGATACTGTAAATTTCATGGGATTTTTCTAACACGTGGTTTCAAGGAAAAGTGTGATTGCCTTTCTGTCATATGCTGGGAAACAGTTCCGAGAATAAGAGCCTTCGCAAACACGTCCACTCGTGCTACAGTTCTATCTCTGTACTTAGAGCGGCAGCGATGACAGAGTGCTGGTCTGTGACAAGGAGAGAGTAGTGCTTGGGGAGAATGGCCCTCTCTGAATAAAAACAGAAAAGCCTCAAATCAAATTTCTCAAGTCCTATCAGATTTACACTGCCTCCTTTGCTGATTTACACATGGTTTGATGCCCGGTGGTGGGGCAGGTATCTTGGAGCCATGACCGAACAAGTAGGAACACAACAGCTAGGGGTGGACAACACCAGAGAAAATACACGGAGAAATGAGAGGACACTCTAAGAGTGAGCCTCTCCAACAGACTTAAGCATCTACCTACTCACTGTGTACATAACCCAAAATATACAGCTTCTTTCCTAAACATACACATGCCCTTCTCATGGTATAGTAGACCACAAAATAACAGGTACTGAAAAATGAATTGTTATCCTTCAACTGATACAATATTAAACGTGAGAGAACACGCCACCCAATTTAATTTTATCGATATCTACAATGGATAAAAATCCTCTCTCTACTCAGGTCAGGATAGGTAATAAGGACAGCACGGCCTGTGAAAACAAACAAAGAAACAAAAAGAAACAACACAGGGACATCTAGCCTAAAAACTGGGTAGCCTGAATCAGAAATGCTTACTACCAGCGAGTAGTGACTGGCTTCCCAACAAATCAGTGCTTTGCGCACAGTCCAGAGCACAGGACAGACTCATCATGGGGCTGAGTGGAAGTGAGGGAGGGCCCTGCCAGCTGTGGGTCAGCATCCTTGGAAGGTCACCCATCTACACTGGGTCAGACCTATGTCAGAGTTATACACCTGGGACACCAGTGCTTTGTGGATCCACACATCTTGCTGGTTCTGCATATTACCGTCCAGCAGCCTTCTTCATCTTGAAAATCTACTCCGTCTTGTGACATTTTAAAGCTATGCCCACAACGTTTAAATCATCCAATATCCCTTCTCTACCCACCACCACGCATCTGGACCAGTCATCCAACAGCAACTGGTGTGCAGTACATCCAGGGTGGGCATTAAATCACGAGAAAAGGATCGGACTTCCCTGCAATCATGGAAAATGAGCACATACCCCACATCCCCACCTCTGCTACATTTCTTCAATACAAGTAGTTTCCCAAGACCTTGCAGGCGCCAAAGGGAGCTCCTTAACACAACCGTCTTCACATTTCAGTTCTCCATATTTGCATTAGCAGAACTTAACTTCCTATAGAAGTAAACCATCATCATATCTTTTCTGTCCTCACAACTCTCCTTAGTACCAAGTGCCTAAGGTAATCCTGTGGCCCACTGTGTTTCCTGTTCTTATAGCAAAGTGGTGACAACATGGTATTTCAAGCTCAGATTCCTCAAGTAATCCAGTTACCAACCATTTCTGATTGAATTAAAAAATTCCAAGCTACTCGTAAGAACCTACAAGGGCGTCTATGGCTAATGTGGGAGGGGGAGATAGCAGTGAAAGTTGGGTCTCTATAACACAGGGAAGAAGTACAGCTGTGATGCCTGTGTCATCAGAACGGAGATGAGGAGACAGCACTGGAGATGATTTTGAAAGAAAACAAGTAAAATTCGTACTTCTAGATTCAGGGTCATTAGTTCAGCCTTGGACAAGTGTCCTCTCCCCACTTAAGGATTTCACTTCACCACTACATCCTATAAATTTTTCATCTCTTACCTTGGACTACATCATGACTCCTAATATTATGTTGTTTTCTTCCTAAGCTAGAACATCTACTAAGCACTCAGTACCATCCCATGTTTATTCCCTTCAAATCAATGTTAAAACAACCCAGGATTCATAAAGTCTTGAAGTTTTCACTTATCAAACTGTTGCAGTGATGTGAATAACATGGATAATATCATTTCCAAGAAGGGAAAAGAACAGTAAGTACAGAAATCTTAATATTCTTCTCCAATTGAGAAGGAAAGACATGAAATGTGTCAATTCAACTACATAGAATTTAACATGATCACTGTAGAATTATGCCCATATTCAAATTAACATTGAACACCATGTGCTTTCTTGCAATCTAATCATGAAACTCATGAGCGAGTCATATAAGCAACAGTTCCTGAATTTTGGGGGAAGGAAAACAGAGACCTCCTACATGAGTCATAGCCAGGTAGAGAATGTAGGATTTGCATGGGGAGATTCTCAAAACAACATATATGATGTTTAGGCAAAATAAATACGATGCAATGTAGAGAAAATTATTCCCATTATGAACCTTTGCTTTTGTTAGGAAATCATCAACTTTTAAATTTGGAAATTATCTCTTTGGATCCAATATTCCCCTTCCTTCTGAAATTATAGGTGTACACACACACACACACGCACACACACACTTGTTCCTAGTTAGTTCTTTTACTCCAAAATACATCTTTAGCTCAGCATCACATATTGTATTCTGTGCACATCAAAACCATAAACCTCTGTGTTCTGTATGCTGACAAAAACAACATAAGCAGAGAAAAATATAGGGTGACATTTTCAAAATACTGATTGAGAATTCTGTAAATGTAGCTTATATTATCTTAGTAGTGATTTTGTTCAATTAGCTGTAGTTAAGTAGAACCCCTGGGCATTAGACACGTGAGCCACAGTTCAATTAAAAAAAACAAAGATATTGAAGTAAAGTTCACTACTCAGAGATCCTGGAGGATGTACATAATATGCCTTGGGACACTGTGAAGAGGTCAAGACTGAGTGTAGGCAGAGAAAATGGCAAGAACTAGAGCAGATGTCTTTCGTAGGGTCCATGGATGGTGTGCTTTGGAGTTCCTGGGCCAAAGTCCAGAATGCACAATTCAAACCAAAATGAACAGAGTATGGTAAATTGTGTGGGGTCTTCCTTAAGGGATGCTTATAGTAAGTATACTGGGAGTGGACACATTTTCACATTTCCTACTGGGGAGGTCATATAGGAACTTACCTTCGCTTGGGACTGTGGGCTTTTGTCTAGTGTATGTGCTGTTGGGTGGATCTACAGTCAGTTCACATGCCCTGAGTGCAGTCTGGTTATACGAACTGGAATCCAAGTCAGCAGTATCAAGAAGTTGTCTAGCTATACTCTCAATAATACTTCTAGATCATCCTTATTAAAAACACCATGTCAGAGCAGCTCAAAAAGAAAGAAAAGATATAATACATAAATGTGGGGGAAATTAATCTCAAATAATTTGAGATTTAGGGCCCCTAGGAACAAAACATTAGTGATACCATCCCATAGCTTTAACAAGTGCCCCTTGAAAACTGCGGGGGTTTGGTGTAGCCACCCCCATGTAGGTGAAAATCTGTGTATAATCTGACTTCCCAACACTTGATCGCTTACAGTTCAATAGAAGCCTTAGCAAGAACAATTAATATGCACTCATGTAAGTGTTATATTTGGTATTCCTACAAAAAAGGAAGCTCAAGAGAAGACAGTGTTAAGAAAATCAGAAGGAGATACTACATACATAATACTGTGCTATAAATAGATCTGACTGTAAGTGAACCCATACAGTTCAAATCCATGTTGTTCAAGGAGCAAGTGTACTTTGTCTGTCTGTCTACCTGCAACCTTGATGACCTTGAGGCAGGCTAAAGTGGTGCAGGATAACACTTCATATAATATATATCAATGTTAACACATTAAATCCATTTAGTGTTATGAGTGAAAATATACTGAGTTCAAATGCATTGTAAACAAACTATTGTAAAATCATTGTATAATCATTGGTCAAAATACGCATCACAAGATTCAAGAAACATTCTTGTTCCTCTGATATAATGATCTCTGAGTTGTGCATCTGAGTCTTTTCAAACTGAGGCTAATTATTGAGTAAACGTGGATTCACAATAATTTTACACCCTTTTATGGAAGTGTTCCCTATTCATCCCTCAGTTATCTGTGAAAATTTATTTCAACAGAATAACTAATGTTCTTGACTTGCAGAAATTCCTATGAAGTTACATCCAGCTTTAAATAAAGTATCACCATATTCTTCTTAAACAGCAACTAGCAAAAATACTTAAAGTTTGGAATGTTTGTTTTACTTTAAAATGCAAATAATAATGTCCTGCATACTTAATTCATCATGACTTATTTTACTCTTATATGTCAACCACAAACAACATCTCCATGTCAACTTTCTTCATACATTTTACATTACAGCACCTTTAATGGCCCATGGAAAAGTAGGTGTGAATGAATTCTCATCATACAACAGCCCCTCATGTCTGTGAGACAGCAACAATTAAATCATTTTGCGTGCCCGTGAGCACTGAAGTTTTAGCATGAGATGATTTAAGAGTCAAATTAATAGTATTTGCCATGCAAAATATCTCCAATATGGTCAAAAGAAAAAAAGAGACACAGTGAAACTAATTACCCCTTTCCAGACATCCAACCTCCTTGATCCTTTCAGTAATATTAACAAATACATTTGGCCATTGAATAACATGGGTTTGAACGTGTGTGTCTACTTATACAGAGATATATTTTCTTATAAATATAGTGCAGCAGTGTAAGCATGTTTTCTCTTTGTTATGATTTCCTTAATATTTTTTCTCCACCTTAGTTTATTATAAAAATCCTGCAGAGAATATGGACGATATACAAAGAACGGGATGATTAAATGTCAATGTTCTACGTGAGGTTTTGAGTCAACAATACCGTATTTGCATGGTAAAGTAGGAATGGTTTTAAGTTTGGGGACTCAAAAATTACACACACATTTTCAGTTCTAGAGGAAGTTGGTGTCCCTCATGCCTGCACTATCCAACACTACAATGTAATTGATCTAAATAATTTAAATTTGGAGTTTTCTCAATAATAAATACGCTGATTAAGAATCTTGTCTGAAAAGTGGTACTGACTTACTACTTCCTGCTATGACTTCTCTGATTTTATTTCTTTCTTTATTAAAGATTTATTTTGGAAAGAGAGAGAGAGAACAGAAGGAGGGACAGAGGGAAAGAGAGAGAGAGAAGACCAAGTATTTGGTACAGAGTCTGCCCTGGAGCTCAATCCCAGGACCCTGAGATCGTGAGCTGAGCTGAAATCAAGAGTTGGACACTTAACAAAGAGATCCACCCAGGCACTCCTTCTCTGATTTTGTATTTGCCTTTCTTTTGCATACTTTGCCAATTATTTCCATCTTTAATTTTTTTATCCCTTATAAAGTTTCTTTTTTCCTGAAGTCTATATTAAAAAGAGATTGTCCATCAATCATTACATTTCTATCCAGTCTGCTTGCTCTGATGTTGAGTAAGATTTCAGTTCCAGGTAAAGACTTTACCACCATTCTTGACGTTTGTAAGGCATCTCCCCAGTGTATATAATTTCATGTTGAATACTTCCAATTATTAATTAAATATTAATTAATATTCTTTACATTTATAGAGTTCATACAGTATGCATGTTGTAATGTTCAGGAAGTTTATAGTTCTGCTTAAAAACTTTGCCACATTTTTTTACATTTGTCTGAATTCTCCCCCACTATGTATTATCATGTATGGATAATATTTGAGTGCTAACGACTTTACCAATTACTTATATTTATGAGATTTCTTTCCATTATGAAATGTCTGTTGTTGAGGGGCGCCTGGGTGGCTCAGTGGGTTAAAGCCTCTGCCTTCCGCTCAGGTCATGATCCGAGGATCCTGGGATCGAGCCCCGTATCGGGCTCTCTGCTCAGCAGGGAGCCTGCTTCCTCCTCTCTCTCTGCCTGCTTCTCTGCCTATTTGTGATCTCTGTCTGTCAAATAAATAAATAAAATCTTTAAAAAAAAAAAAAAGAAATGTCTATTATTGAGTGAGTCTTGAAGACTAGTTAAATGGTTTGCCACACTTAATACCTTTTTTTAAAAAAAGATTTTATTTACTTATTTGACAGAGAGAAAGAGATCACAAGCAAGCAGAGAGGCAGGCAGAGAGAGAGGAGGAAGCAGGCTCCCTACAGAGCAGAGAACCTGATGGGGGGCTTGATCCCAGGATCCTGAGATCATGACTTGAGCCGAAGGCAGAGGCTTAACCCACTGAGCCACCCAGGTGCCCCCACTTAATACCTTTTTAAGTTTTCACTTGATGAAGGATATAATTATGTACAATAAGATTGGAGCTTTCTGAAAAGACTTTCCCACATTTATTACTATGATAATGGTTCTCTGGAAATTGAGTTCTCTGACGTTTGTTAGGATCTGACACTTGACTGACATCTTCCCCAGATTCATTACATTGGTTTAAGTTTTATCTCCTTTATAAGTACCTTGAAAATAGAGTCCTCACTAAAAGCCTCCCTAAGTTCACAACACATGAAAACTTGCTCCAATTTAAGGATTATCTAGTAAGTATTCCACAGTGATGTTTGGATAAAGATCCTTCTGTGTTTATTGAATTTAGAGAATATGCAACAAGGAGGGATAATGTGTTGGTGGGAGAATAATGAACCCTCTTGAAAAGGACTTCTCAAATAGATCACATTTAGAATTTTTATCTTCATTTTAAATGTCTAACATTCAGAAATGCATCAGTGAATGATTAAACCACTCTTAAATTTGAAATGGTTTGAATGAAACTTTCAACACGAACTAGGTGACTTCCCAAAATATCCGAACATCCTTCTAGAGAATATGTACGTTGAAAAATGGATTATTATTGCTAGGTTCAAAGACATTGTTCTGCGAATGACTTAAGGTGGGTTTTTTCCCTGAATGTTTTCCCTCCTTGATCTGGTCTGTCAGTAGGATTTCATTATGGTAATTTTCCCACTTGGGTTATGTCCATCATAACATCCTGCCTGCCTGCCTTTCACTAGCCCCATCACCTTCCCAGTCATTCATTAAGTATAAATACTCAGGGCCAGTGCTTCCACATCTTTCCATATCACTCCAGAAAACAAATCTTCCTTGCTGGTCTTTCCCAATAGGCCTACGGTGCGTGGAAAGACACAACGGGAAGATACAAAATAAGTTATACCACTCACTGTACAGTTAAAATTCTAATGTGAAAAATTAATACACATTATAGTACATCATCCATGAGAAAAAGGAAGCACCAGGGTTTTGTTCTATCATGAAGACAAAAATGAATCAAATTGCCTTCTGGAGCGCTCCAGAAGGCATTTAGAACACAGCACCCCCAAGTACAAAAAAAGAAGAGCCACATGGAAGAGACAAAGAAAGTTTGTGATGCTTGACCACAAAAGCTGCTCACCCTCCCTCACTCTCCACCGCAGCACTGTGAGAACACTCTTACCTCCCCTCAGGAGGGAAGCAAATGAGTGACCTGTATGTTCAAGACTTCAGGGGCCTGGCTTCTTTCCTGCTACCCGCTGGAAGAGTTCTAGTCATGTGTGACACAGAAGGCAGAAGGAATGAGCGTGCCTTCTTAATGTCCTGTAATGGTTGCTCAGAGAAAAGGTGATCAGTTTTTTCAAACAATGGAGAGACCACGTAGCTGAAGGCAGAGAGAGGAAAGTGTCATGGGCTCTAATGTGAACTACAATTTTTTAAACTGGGGAATTACAAAAATCGAGATGAGACAAATGAAAGAATACAGAATATGTCTGACGGGCCCCTGAAATTACTAATATATGTGTTCTCCTGCAGAAACCAAGTTCAGAATACATGGCTAGGAGGCTATTTTTTTTTTAATTACCTAATTTGCACAAATGATCACAAGGCATATAAAGAAATAGAAAAATGTGTTTCAATCAGAGGAACAAAATAAATCTCCAAAACTGGCCCTAAATTAATAAAGAATTATTAGTTGCCTGACACAGAAATCAAATAACCATCACAAAGATGCTAATGGAGAAAGAAGAAAAAATGGATAGTGTAACTTAATTGTTATCAGGAAAACTATGCATGAACAAAACAAAAAGCAAAGGAGACAGAAAATAGAACAACAATCTACCACAAATTGGGAGCTGAAAAGTACAATCACTGAATCTGAAAACACAACAAGGGGTCAGTCACAGACTTGATCAAGCAGAAAAAGAATGAGAAAACTTAAGGATGCTTTGTTTTAAATTATCTACTGAGAGGACAAAAGAAGATGTGGAAAAGGACGGAGTCTAAGTGACTCATGGAACATCAGCAAATGGACCAATATGTACACTAAGGGGACCCCAAAGGCAGAGGAGAGTGAAAGGAGCCAGAGTTTTTACATGAAGAACTAAAGACTTGGAGCGCCTGGGTGGCTCAGTGGGTTAAAGCCTCTGCTTTCAGCACAGGTCATGATCCCAGGGTCCTGGGTTCGAGCCCCACATAGGACTCTCTGCTCTGTGGGGAGCCTGCTTCCTCCTCTCTCTCTGCCTGCCTCTCTGCCTACTTGGGATCTGTCTGTCAAATAAATAAGTAAAATCTTAGGAAAAAAAAAAAAAAGCTGATAAATGTTAAGTGTTTCCCTGAGTTCTGTGAGCTGTTCTGGAAAATCATCAAACCCAAGGACAGGATCACGGGAACCTCCAATGTGTAGGCAAGTCTGACAAGTTGTGGGTGACGTGGGGACCTATTACTTGAGACAGGCACCTGAAGTGGGGGCGGTTTCGAGGGACAGAGCCCTTCACCTGCGGGGTCAGCACTGCTTCTGGTTAGCGTTACAACTGAAATGAACCCTAAGACGTGTAGCTGGCACTGCAGAGAACTGCGTGGCATGGGAAAAACCTCACACATGGTATCAGAAGTGTGGAGTGTGGTAGTGATGGGAGAGTCAAGGAGACACACAGAAGAGCGAGTTTTCTCTACACAGCCGACGACTGTGTCCTGATGAAACAGAAAAGGGGGAACCTGGGTGGTTAAGCCAGTCAGTAAAGCATCTGCCTTTGGTTCAGGTCATGATCCCAGGGTCCTGGGATCGAGCCCCACATCAGGCTCTCAGCTCAGCGGGAAGTCTGCTTCTCCCTCTCCATCTGCCTCTCCTCCAGCTCATTCTCTCTCCCTCTCTCAAGTAAATGAAAATCTAAAAAAAGAAAAGAAACAGAAGAGGAGTAGACATGGAGACACAGGGAGCGGAAGGCCACGTGAAGATGGAGGGAGCGATCGAGGGAATGTATCCACAAGCTATGGAGCGTCAGGAATTGCCATCAGCCACCACAAGCCAGCAGATAGGAAAGGAATCTTCAGAGTCTGCAGAAGGAAGCAAAATTGCTGACACCTTACTCCAAATTTCTAGCCTCCAGAACTGTGAGAATAATTTTTGTTGCATTAAGCCACCAAATGAGTAGTGCTTTGTTGTGGCACCGAGGACTCTAACACGCTTGGCTAACACAGGACAGGTCTCACGTGGAGCATTTAGGTGCTACGCCCTCTCTCAATCCTCTCACTCCTAGGGAGGTTGGTATCCAACACCCCCTTTCAAGACTGTGAACACAGGGACCTGAGAGAGGCAGACACGTGCCCAAGCCAGCGCCAAGAGAGAGCTGGGACCCCTGATGGCACAGCCCACCGGGAATGGAAACCCTTGTTTCTCCAGCACAATAGTGTGGCCTCTCCTCCTGGCTCGCAGGGCTGTGGCAGAAAGAGGTGAGGTCATGCGTGTGGGGGTGGAGGGAAACACCCTGGAGAGTGAGTAGGCCCCGAATCAGGCTCTTTGCTCAGCAGGGAGCCTGCTTCCCCTCCTCTCTCTCTGCCTGCCTTTCTGCCTACTTGTGATCTCTGTCTGTCAAATAAATAAATAAAATCTAAAAAAAAAAAAAAAAAAAAGAACTAAAGACTTGTACTTCCCACATGTGTGGAGAAAGGGGACAAATGCAACAAGGCTGGTAAATTTAAAGTAGGATACATGTTAAGACATGAATACAGTGCCACATTATAATTAACCTATGAAAAATCCCAAGTGAAAACAGAATTTTGGAACAGCATGACAAAGGCAATTCAACTCATCTTGTACAAGAGAGCACCTGTAAAGATTAGTAGTGGGATTCACAGCAGACATTATAGGAAAAAGTACAGGGAACAATATATTCAAGCACTGAAAGATCAAAATATAACCACCAAGAATGTGCTGTCTGGCAAAACTGATTTCCATGAATGTAGAAATGAAGACTTTCCTAAGTAACAACTGCTCTAAGTTTACCAGTAGATCTGTCCTACATGAACCATTAAAGGAAGTCTTTCTAGGTGAAATAAAAGGATTCTAAGCAGAAACTGAAATCACACGAGAACACAAGCTCTCTGTAAACATAAATATTCACACACTCATAGTAATCAACAGTGTTAAAGAGGTAGCACAAGTCACTTTTATTTCTGCTAGAGAATTAAAAAAAAATAAAAGCGTAAATATCATAAATCTAGGTAAATAAGTATATGACATAAAAGACAGAATTTGTGATACTGGTAACAGAAAGTGGGTTCGGGGTTAGAAATAAGTAGAAGAGTTTTCTATGAAATTGACAATATCAGTTTAAAATTATTTAATTGTTAAAATAAATAAATAAATAAATAAAATTATTTAATTGTTATGCCTTTAACAAATTTTGAGCAAGGTAACCACAAAAAAATTTTACTCCAAGGCAGCCCCGAAGAAAATATGTATAGAAGACACAAAAGTTAATGGGAATGGAATCAAAGCACATTATGGGTAGAACGCCGCAATTAAAGATAAAATTGAATACGTAAACATGATAGAAGTAGAAATTGTTTAAACATTGCTTTCCATTCACAGAAAGTGTTTCTCTCATGCAAAGAGACTACACGTTCTGCAAGAGGTGATGAGATTAATCATATTTGACAACTCATCTGCACACGACGTATACTCACTGAACACTAACCAGTCAAGGAAATGCACAAGATGAGTCACAACCAAAGCATGTATGGGTGGAAATTGTACAGATATATATGTAATTTTATTAGTAAAGAGCATAAACCTGATTCATATTTAAGTTAAATTCGCACTGTCTAGAACTGTATGAAGTTGACAACTCTCATCCCATCACAAGACACACAGGTAAAAATGATACCACAACTAAATAATGTTATGGAAGGTCCCATACAAAAGGAAGCACATTATTATGGAACTCTAGAACCAGAAGAAGGCAACATTTAACCAAAAAGAAATCAACATAAAAATAGGCAAATTTTTAAAAGGAAATCTTCTTTATAACTCTAATTTCAAACTGTGACTGTGTAATGATGAAAAACAAGCATTTTGAATTACTGGCATGCCTTCACTGGCAATAAGCTTGGAAAGAATATTCATTAATACAATCATGAAAAGCTCTAATGGAAAATTTTATGACTAAGTATTTAAAAGACATTAAAAAATGTATTATGTTATTAGTATATTCCTCCTCTTACACAGAATACAAGGCTCTAAACCATTCTTCAGAACCAAGCACTGAAACAAAAACAACAAAATATTTCATTTTGAAATAAAAACAACATGAAAAAACAACAACAACAACAACATAAAATTTGTAAAATGTGTCAGCAAACACTTTATAAGAAATAAATATTTGGGATTAAATTCAGATATATTCTGAGGAAAGTAGAAGAGAATACTAATGGCTATTTTTTCCTGTAAATGTAAAATTGAATTTATAAACAAGATTTTTTTTTAAATATGGGAATTTTACCAATTATCCACCACACTTGTAAGCAAATGTCCATGTCATATCACAAATTTTCATGTAAAAAAATTCAGAGATGAATCTGATATATAACTAATAAAGTGAAAACACACTTGATGAAGTCAAAGAACTTCATATCATACAAAATTATAAAAATGATGTGGTTATGAATAAATAAGGTTTATTATAGCCTGCAAGTTCTGAGTTCTAAATGTTCTCGCTCCCATATGGCATTAATTACCAAGAAATTCTAGGATTCAAGTTGCTATATTAAATTATTTCACCACTGAGAAATGGAACACAGAGTGGAAATTTCTAATTTTAGCTGATAAAAAGAAAAATGGACTTTTATAGTAAAAGAAAGGAGTATACCCTTCATTGCAGGAAGGTGTTTTGTTACCTGATGAATTTAGTGAGTCTCCATTATGTACAATTAAGATTAAAGCCTCCATAACATTGGGAAGCATAAACCAGAAAACATTTGATATTTGTCTCCACGGTTCTGGGATTTCTACACCAAACCCCAATATGCCAGCCACTACCCTGACATACTTCTCACACGAAGCAAAGCAGAACTTATAAAGGGCTTAGCACAGGGTTCCTCAGAAATAGGATGACCTCCCCAGGGCCCTCATGGCAATGGAGAAGCTCTCAGATTATGGAAGCCCTCCCACTCTAAGGGGAGTCTCCTGGCCCTCCCTGTGGACATGATGGACCATCACTGGAGCTAAAGGAGAATCCTTAGAGAATGTAAGAGCTTGATAATGGTGGAGAACAGATGTTCCTCTGTGAGAGGGAGAGAAATAACACTAGGATTCTCAAACTAATTTCCGTTCAGGAAAACTATTAGAACCATAGCATAAGGTCTACCTTCCTCCTTCAGACCTGAACCTCCACTCTGTCATCTCCCTCATTCATTCCCACATACCTGGATGGAAGGCTACTGACTCCTTTCTCTTCACATCCCAGAGCTGCTTCTCTTGCTCCAAAAAGATGACCAGGTCTGGCTTCCACACAATGAGACCTGTTTATTAGAAAAAATGACTAGGAGTATTACTGGAGATTCTAACTTTCATTCCACTATTGTGCTCAGTGGGGAAGAGAGAACATTCAAGAATTCTAGAAAAGGATTTCTCAAACACTGTTGACCAACAGCCCCTTTAGAACACGTGGTAGTTCCAAATAGTCACATCATGACCTCCACTTCCAAGTACAAAATACAATTATAAGGAATAAAAATTGGAGTTGATGATGTGGGCAGTACTATTTTATGCTTTCAATATTCAGTATTAACACTAATCTACAGAAGTGATGATGTTCCCTTAAGGAAGGGGACGCTAAGGATGAAAAGGAATCATCATGAAGATTTTTCTCTCCATCTACAAACCCCCACTTATTTTCCTTTCTGCCTGGATCTGAATTCCAATCATTCAAAGAGGAATCCTCTAATAGACAATCTTCAAAGGAGGGAAAAAAAACCCTTGGTTTGGGAAATCTTCTCACCCAGGAAGAGGAGGTGTCCGTAGTTCTCCAACATCACATCCCTGTATAGTTCCCGCTGAGTGTGGGTCAGGCGTCCCCACTCCTCCTGAGAGAATTCTATGGCCACATCCCTGAATGTCAGCAGTCCCTGTAAGAAATACCACAGTCACCAAGGGGCCATTGACAGAGTTCACAATGGTCCCTAAGTTGAAAGAGGGAGTTAATGTCACCAGCTGGACCCCAACACCTGACTTTCAGGGCCCACCTGCTTGTACCCACCAATTTTATCCTACATTTTACTTAACCTTCTCTTCCCACCTTATCTTTTACTTCAGTCGAAAGACCCCATGGGCAGAGTCTCCTGTGTTGGAAACAGAAACTATCCAACAAAAAGTTTTGACTGCCCTGAGAAAGCACTTAGGCCTGCCTAGTTTGAGTTTAACCCCTGACTCATACCTGTGTAGATGGAGCAAGGAGTAACCCATGGAGTGGCCAACAGTTACTTCACCTCATTAGAGTATGAAATCTCCACTGAAGGAGAAGCACAGACATCGTTTTCATAACATACAAAGTATGTATACAAGTGTTGTCATCACAAGCACGTGTGACCATATGCCCAACTCTATGTAAGATGATAAAGCCCCTCTTGCTGAGTTTCCATCTGAACCCCAAGTAAAAGGAAAACGGCCCCCCGGCTCTGGGAGTCTCTTAAGTTATTCCCTTGATCTCCTTATTGGCTGCAAATCAAGTTTCCTTTGTGTCATAAGCCCATCTGCTGTAGTTTCTACCTGTGACTCTATTATACTTCAGGATTTTAAGACACTCAGACATGTTAATTAAGTGATTCTTGTTTTGTTTTGCTTGAAAATACAAAGAAGTAAATAGAGGGTCACTCTGCGAACTATGTGTGGAGTAATAAAACGTACAAGATGGAGGTCTGACTTAGAACCTCCCGTCCCAGAAATCATTATCTCTGCTACACAAAGGTGAAAGCCTTTGTTGTCCAGTGGAAACGGACCTGAAGGGGCCTGCGAGCTAAAGGTAAAAAAAAAAGTATTCTTGAGACATTTTTGGTGCAAGAAACTGTTTTTATTAAAGTACAGGGGCAGGACCCCTGGGCAGAAAGACCTACACCGTCCTTGTGAGAAGCCATTAGTAATATAGTTTTATATTGGGGGTAGAAATAAAGGAAGTTTCTGCAGGGATTTTCATATGTTAAAGAGGACTTACAGGATCCTGGAGGTCTGGCTATTGTCAAGCTGGTAGCTTTTAGCCTCTAGCAGAGCATTAACATTAAGGCAGTTGGGAATTCCTGATGCAATGTCATACTCTTGCCTGTCTCAAGTATTTATCAATGGTCTTCAAGATGAATTTCAGTTTACCTACATTTCTTCTACCTCGGTTCTCAACAGAAACTAGAAGTAAGAGAAACTCAGAAGGAAGAAGTTTCCACTTTAACTGTGAAGGTTTCTGTATATCCCTCAGCAAATCCGACTAAGATCCTTAAGAATGATAATGGAGAAAATTCAAACTTCATAGGGGAGAAATCTGTCAGAGAGCACCAACCCAAGTAAAAGAAGGTAACAGATCAGTGACTTAGGCATCCTCAAGGATCTATTATTAATGGTGTGTTCTTTTGTCCCCAAACGGTAAATCAGAATATAAACTGTATTATGAGAATACAGTGCATTTATACGAAGTTCAGTCACACATAGTTTCCATGTCCTGTAATATCTAGCAACTTTAAATAGAGTATCTTTTTCACATTCTAGAGAGCAATCCTCCCCTTTTTTTCTAAAACTTTTTGAGTTATTCTGGGTCTCAAATCCATTGTGTTTGTTCATGCAATTCCTTACTCCTGGTCTACACAGGGCTCAGAAAGAATCCAGATGGAACCTAACAAGAAATGTTTTCCTTGACAGATATCCAAGGCCGGAGCCGATCAGCAGCAGGAATCTGGGACTTGGTGCTGTCCTCTGCAGGTCTGTCACCAAGGGACTATTGATGGCATTTGCAGAACTTTAATTCAAAGGGACAATTGTTGATAGACTATTGAAAGACAGGTTGGAGACAAGGGAGAGAAGACTCTGGAATAGAGGGGGGGAGTGGTCTAAAGACTTAACCTTGAGTCATTTTTGAAAATGTTTTTAAAATTAGGGGAACACATAAAGCAGAAACAACCTGACGAGAGGAACCAATATTCGCAATTTCTAAATCAACAGGATTTTGGGATAAAGAGTGTCGCGCCATCTGACTTGGGACGCAAGGCTTACCTGAGAACGGGCCATTTCTTCTTCTTTCATGTCGTCCTCTAGATTTCTTTGTCAGAAGAGATTCGTAGAGAAATCACAGCTGCATCAGGAGAAAATGCCTTTAAAGCCACCAACAGAGCGTCTGCACCTCTAAACTGCTCGGCCTGACAGCAGGACTTTGAAATGCAGAAAAGGCCCAAATTCCCAGTCCTTTGTGTCAGGAGCCTTTCAGAAACTATGAGCTCCTACTTGAAGACCAATCCCTGACTTTTCCTTCTCTGCTTTCAGGGGGCCTCCCCTCCCACCAATGCCCACAAATTCAGCTTCAGCATAGGAACCGCGTGCTGCACGGACCTGAGCCTCCCAGAGACTCCTGTAACAGAGACCCCGTTACCTCTCTGTGAGCCAGAAACTCTTCTCAAGTCTCATAAATTAATGGGGAGCCCTCGTGCTTAATCCTGGCCTCACTGTGGATCACCTGCAGTCCTTAATTAAAACAACACTGTCTTTTCCACCCACACCAATAGGCAGAATCTGAGGAGGAGGGCACCGGCAATGATCGGTTTTGAAACTCCACACGTGATCCTATTGGGAAGCATTTGGGGGAGGTGACCAGGCAAAGGACAGCAACCAAGGCTAGAATTGTTATCCAGATTTAAATCCATGCCTTTTCCACTGACCAGTTTCCGGAGATTTATACATTCTCCGTCTTTCTGCTCAGCACAGGGAGACACCCTTACAAATGGAGCTTTCCCTTATAAATGCAAATATCTCTTACAAAAGTAAACATACTGGGTTTCAGAGCTTTTCCTTTGTCTGCTGTTTCTTTAAAATAACAGCCTAGTGGCGCCTGGGTGGCTCAGCTGGATGAGAGTCAGACTTGATTTCGGCTCAGGTCGTGATCTCAGGGTCATGAGGTCGGGCTCTGCGGAGCAAGGAGCCTGCTTAAGATTCTCTCCCTCTTCTCTCCTCCCCCCTCACCCCCCAGCTCAGTCACACATTCTCTCTCAAAAAACAAAAAGAACAAAAACAAACAAACAAAAAAACCAGTATAAAATAATCCTTATGGCAAAACCACAAATTTTGGGATGGTACAAGGCCCTTCTTAAATAGGCAAATATTTATTTTCCTAAGTATCTGCCAAACAGTTTCCCAAAGTGAAGGTCGTTTTTATACTCCCATCAGCAATAGAAAAGAATTCGCATTTCTCAGTATTTTCACAGAAATGTGGTGTTACCCTTTTCCTTGATTTTAGCCCTTCTAGAAAATATTGAGAGATTCCTCCCTGTAAAATATGAAGTGGTCTTAATACAGTTATTCTGGTGACTCAAAGGGAAACCACTTAAAAGCATCGTGTTGAACAAAAACCAAAATAGCTGCATTAAAATGTCAGCAAGGCTTGATATCAAACTAAGTATCCTTTTTCATTTCAGCAAGCCTCCCCTCCCCCTTTCTTCGTCTTCTTCCCCCCCCCCCCCCCCCAGGAATCCAGGACCACTCTGAAAACCTAGTGAATAAGGCTGGAAGCACAAACACAATTCCTGTCGAAACCCGCGCGAGATCCTGTATTGCCCTACAAAACCCCCCCGCCCCTTCCCCTGGGTGGGCCTGCAGTTTTGAAGACCCTGACCTATTGCAGCCTTGTCTGCTGAGCAAAGCAAAAAAGCTGTTCTTCCTTTTTATCCCCAACTCTGTCTTCACATTATATTTTGGGTCTGAGGCATGAATGTCAGTTTTCAACAACAGAATGAATGTTGGGAGAGGAATCCATCCTTCTTCATCTGTTCTCAAGTCTTTGGCCAGTCTAATAATTAAACTGATGTAAGGCAGATTCACAAGAGAAAAATAATAATTTCTTAATTAGGGGAACCTCAACGATACGAGGCTCAAAGACAGGGAACTGACGCCTCATGCCGCTGTGACTTAAGAAGGGGAGGGATTTAGAATTTCAGAAGGGGTAAGCATAGTCACAGGAAAAAAGAAAGAGCAAATGTTTATCAAACAACAGTTTGCCACACCAGGCAGGCAACTCTTTATAATATAAAAAGTTAAAGTCTGATACTAGCTATATTACTGATAGAGTTCCACCATCTAATTTATTCTGGGTATACAATCAACCTCACAAAAGAAGGAAATCCTTCCATTTGTAGCAACACGATAAACCTAGAGGACCTTTTTTTAAATTACAGAAGCCAAGCCAGCGCCCCTTTGCCCAGCTTAGCAGTCTTTAAATTTTAGCACGCACCTTTAGCCCCACTGATTGATAAACCAAACCTCTTTGTGTATCTAGAGATCACTGGTGCCTTGTTTCCTAGAAAGACTTGGATCGGAACCCTCTTGCACAACCTCTCTCCTGGGGCACCAATACACAATCTCCAGCACCTCAGTAATGTCTGTGGCTACGAAGAGGCAAGCACAAAGTGTTACAGATTACCGCACTCCTCTTTACTGATTACTGGCCTCAAGTTCCTTTTCAACTCTTTGGACCAGGCTGAAACTGTGGAGCTGGTTTTTGGACAAGACTCCACCTTCTTCCCAAGTGGCTGTCCTCCTGAATAAAGCTCACATTCCTTCCCAGTCAAAACTGTGTCTTGAGTGTTAGCTTTTGGAACAACTCACAGCCAATCTTCTTTTTTTTGGTAACAAAATTGTGTTATCATTCAGTACATCCGGTGGGAAAGAATTCTCGAGACGATTACGATGAAACTTAGTTAAGTTTATTCAAGTTGCAGGGGGACAGGACCCCTGGGCAGAAAGAGCTGTACTTTGGTTGCAAAGAGCTGGTGGTTATATGCTTAGTGGTCAGGGGGAAGGGTCATGCAGGAAGTATTAGATCATAAATGTTTCTTCGAATTTCTACTCATATAACTACTTTAGCAAAATTTCTCTGGTGTTTATCATTCAGTTCAATATTAATTATGGGTGAGATGGACAGGCAGTCAGGAGACCCTTTAAGAATGTAGCAATCAGCTACACTTGATTCTTATCAAAACTATGCAGGCTATAGGTCAACCTTCTGGGTTAAAGGTGAACATTTTTCTGTTTCTGTGCCTCGGCATTTCATACCCAACCAAGTTTCTGTCCTTAAATATTTAAGGTTGTTGAAGGGTGAAGGGCTCATATTCTATAACTTTTTCAAGGTGACACGGGTTGTAGAGATGTCCCTACCCATGCATTGAAATTGGTCCCTATCTGTCCCCACATGTAACTATTAGAGAAGCCATTATTATAGAGCCCAGAGGGGACATTGCGGTGAATTAGCTTTGAGTAGTCGGTATGATCTGTTGGCTGGGCAAAGGAGTCAGGAACTGCTTACACATATTTCAACAACAGCAGAAAATAGCAAAAGAGAAAACACATTAGAATATTAGTATAATGAAAAATCAGAAGAGCAATAGAACAGAGAGAGAACAATGTAAAGAGAGACAAGTCACAAAACAGACTCTTAAGGATAGAAAAAAAAAAATGATAGTTACCAGAGGGAAGGGGGGTGGGGTGAAGGGTTAAACACATGATTAAGGACTGCATTTGTGATAACCACTGAGTAATGTATGGAATTGTTTAACTGCTGTATTGCACAGCTGAAACTAACATTTTATGTTAACTGGAATTAAAATAAATCTTAGGTCAAAAACAAAGAAAAAGTGGTGGCAATCCATTAAAATACTGATATATGGGCGCCTGGGTGGCTCAGCTGGTTAAGCGACTGCCTTAGGTCATAATCCTGGAGTCTCGGGATCAAGTCCCTGCATCGGGCTCCCAGCTCAGCAGAGAATCTGTTTCTCCCTCTGACCTTCCCCTTCCTGTGCTCTTTTTCTCAGGTTCTCTCCCTCTCAAATAAATAAATAAAATCTTTTTTAAAAAAATACTCATGTATTTTCACAATAGCAATAGGCAGATATACAAAATATTAGTTGATATGACTAAAATGAAGAAGACTTCCCAGATATCCGTAGAGGATAGCTAACGCTTTGCTAGCAGGACATGTGATTGTGCATCAACATTTCTTAATAATTACTTCTGGTCTGAAAATTATTGAAATTATGACTCTTAGGACATTATATCAGAAAAAGAATGCTTCTTGAATGCTTATAATCTGTATTTTCAACAAGAATTATACAGTAGATTTGAAATGCATAACACAGTCTATAATGATCTTAATACATTTTAATGATAGAACATCTTTTTTTTTTTTTTAAGAGATTTTATTTATTTGACAGAGAGAGAGAGAGACAGAGAGAGACCTAGAGACAGCAAGAGAGGGAGGGAACACAAGCAGGCGGAGTAGGACGGGAAGAAGCAGGTTTCCCGCCAAGCAAGGAGAATCATGTGGATCTTCATCCCAGCACCCTGGGATCACGACCTGAGCTGAAGGCAGACGCTTAACGACTGGACCACCCAGGCACCCCATAGAACATATTGGCTTTTAATGTGTTAATACTGATAGGTAGTGAATGATGTATTATCCTGCCATCAATATTAACCTACCTCACCTTAATTAAAAATGTAGACAACAGGGACACTTGGGTGGCTCAGTGGGTTAAGCCTCTGCCTTTGACTTGGGTCATGATCTCAGGGTCCTGAGATAGAGCCCCGCATTGAGCTCTCTGCTCAGCAGGGAACCTGCTTCTCCCCCCCCACCCCACCCCCGCCTGCCTCTCTGCCTACTTGTGATATCTCACTCTGTCAAATAAATAAATAAAATCTTAAAGAAAAAAAAAAGAATGTAGACAACAGATAGTATCTACCACCCATTTGATAACGGTGATGTAATATAACTAGTAGTCCATTTTCTCAGTGGCCTCGGACTTTAAAAAACATGTGGTTATATTTCCAACAGTATGTTGCATTGGTTTCTCCCCCTTTGAACCCCTGGGACATCAACATGGATATATTATAGATTATATAGGGGGACTGTTGACAGTTGAGACGAACTCCCCCATGCCCTTGTGAACAAGCACTTCCCATGGCACTCTAGGCATTCCCCTTCTGCACACTTTAGAGAAGATCCCCACAGTTTACCTAAACCTGTTTTAGTTTCAATAAGACAACCTGGACTTACCCAGAAACTCCAAAGCACTCACCCACGGATCTGAATACAGAATTGTGCCCCATGTGAAAACCCAATTCGTCTTTAAAGATGGATTCTGTCAAGAACCTAAAGGGTCCTGGGAGTAGATTCCCCACTAGAGGCTGCAGAGAAAATCCCATGCCTCATGAAACCTTGATTTTGATGGTATAAGACCCTAAACAGAAACTCAGCAAACCCACCGAAAGTCAGACATATAAATAGCATTCTTTTTCAGCTCCTAAATATGAGGAAATTGGTTACAGTAAAGTTGGAAAACATCTACACAAAGGCAAAACATTAAATATAAATAAAAATTATTTATTCATTTTTATTTTAAACAAATTAAAGTAAAAGTCCACATTCTTTGCCCCCAGTCAGTCAGACTTGGATGTTCAGATGTACTGCTCCTCAGTGTGAGGTGTATCCTCGTGCAATTTCAGAGGGTACATGAAGTTCCATTTGAAATTGTGTAACACACATGCAAACTAAAATATTTTGCATTAGCTTTAATGTTTACAGAAATACTGTCAGATCAAACTCACTGTCAATCAAATTGCTTTCCTCAACCAATGCTGTATAAGTAAAGGTGGTGTTTTCCCACCAGTTGAAATAGATTTACTGCAGTCCTAAAACACGGTATCTGGTGGTAATCATCAGTACTACATTCTTGCTGAAACACCTCCTTTTTTATACATTTAGATACTTAAATGGACCACTATCCTATCACACACGTCATGAAATGTGGATCTTTGATTTATACACGTGTGCCTTAACTGGGGGGTTCCTGGATTGAGACTGTTGCACCATCATGATTGCCTTTTTACAATGAGTGTACAATTGCTGAACTACCCTTGCAAATGGATAAAACAAAAAAGGCAGAAAAATCAGTAATATCCTATCAACTGTGTTTCCACTGTTAAAGAAATTAAACAGGGAAGCCATTGACTCAGGTGGCTCTAATGACTCTGTAGCCTCTCTAAGCAAATCACAACTTAATTCACAGTCACTGCATAGAAATGGAAAAAAAAAAAAAAAAAAGAGGGGCTCCTGGCTGGCTCAGTGGGTTAAAGCCTCTGCCTTCTGCTCAGGTCATGATCCCTGGATCCTGAGATCCAGCCCCGCATCGGGAGTTGCTCAATGGGGAGCCTGCTTCCCCCTCTCTCTCTGCCTGCCTCTCTGCCTACTTGTGATCTCTAAGAAATAAATAAAAAATTTTATTTTAAAAAATTTTTATCTTAAAAAAAAATGAACTTAAGAACAAAGAATTACAGTAAACTAGGCTTTCCAAAAATAAGGCAACTAGTAAGGCATACCCAAACAAACACTGTCCTTGCTTTGCTTTCATATCCTCTCAATAAAAACCTCACTGGTAGCTCCTACAGGTGGGCCATCCCTAACTAATCTTTTTGTTAAAGACAGATAGAGTTTTACGTTTTTATTTATTCTTTGTATATTCATATTTTTATTTACATTTTCTTCATTCCATTAATTAATTAAGAGGGGGAGGGGAAGAGGGCAGTGAGAGGGAATCTCGAGCAGACGACCTGCAGAGCTCTGCCAGAAGCCCAAGGCCACTCTTGATCTCACCACCCCGAGATCATGTCCTGAGCCAAAACCTAGTGGGAGACTTAACCAACTCAGCCACCCCGGTTCCCAGTGCCTAACAAATTGAGTAGACAAATTACACTGTCAATTAAACACTTGAAAATTTCAATGTACATTACTTCATCTTTTCAGATCACAGTACCACCTTTGATTTTGACCAGTTTCCCAAGCGGCCTAAGCCCCTTGCCCTCGTTGCAAGTGGGCAGATCACTCAGTGCGACAGGTTTGCCCACCCCACTCTGCCCCCTTTAGCACATGCGCGCAACACACCAATGGGATTCTGCCCTCACTTCCCCAGACTTCACCCTCGGTAACGGCTTCCCTCAGCGCCTGCGCAGAGTTGCCAAACAAGTGCTGCGCATGCGCACAGAGGATTAGTGGCGCAGGCAGCCTCTCTCTGGGTGGAAACCCACAGTTGTCCAGTCCTTCCCACACCAGCTGGGGTCTTCAAGCACCACCGCGAATCCCAACTCAACCAAGCCCACACACCTCAGTTCACACCTCAGGCAAGCTAGGACCAAAGTCTATAGGCACACCAGTCCTCCTTCTGACTGTTATCATTACACGGAGAATGTTCGACGCCCTCTCCCTTCCCTGTGGCCCAAACTTCGCACATGCGCACACGGAGAACGCGGTGAGGGCCCCCCCCCCCCCCCCCCCCCCCCCGAGATCCGCAGTGCAGAGGGACCCAGAGCAGCGGGGATAAGGAACTGGACATCAGGGATCATCCAGTGCGATGTGAACTCACGAAGCTCCCCCAATGCCACTTCTCCAGCAGACCCGCTGACACCCTAGATTCCGGATTCATTCTTCCGGGCTAACACTATGAGCACAAACCTCAGCTGCCCCAGAATTCGCATCAGCAATAGTACTTTCACCTAAACGGGGTTTTGCAGAGCCTAACACAGAACTGTCGGTTCAGTTTCTGTCAAAAATGACCTCAGGCCACGATACTGCCCTCCACGGCTCCACTGTCGGTCCCTGTGCCTCCCTTCTCAACAGCTCCAAGTACAGCTCCTGGCAGGTCCACCTGGGTGGCCCCAACTGGCATTCACACTTTCCTGAGGCACAGACTCAGATAAAGCAGAGTAAAGGACTAAAAATTTCGGGAGTCAGTTTCACATGTCTGGTTGAAACGCTGCTTCCAAGTTAACACATGGCATCCCACCTTCCATTCCTGTGATGTCCACTCATAGTCCACACATTAAAATGAACCAAATACATAAATGCAAATGGTGAATCAAATTTCACACAGAGGCTCTGGTCCACCTTTCCTCTCTCCCAGTCTGCTCCCTATATTTGTGCTATCATGGACAACACTACTTTTCAGATTAATGATCATGAAAAAGAAAAAGTCTCTAGAGTCCCAGGGAGGCACACGCAGCATCCACATCCTCATGGGAGAAATAAACATACAGGACCCAATTCCCAGGGATTTTGAAAGATTAACATGCATAATGCCTGTAAGATTCCCAGTACAGTGTCCTGGGCCCAGTGCATCCTGTAGTCACACACCCAAACATCCTATACCTGGAGCATGTAGTATCTGCCCAATAAACATTTCTTTGATGCATGAGCACATACTATTTATCCCAAACAGCCTTGCTCAGACACCAGCACCTTATCTAGTCCCTTCCCAGCTTGCAGGGGATGAGCAGAGAGTGTCGTGTTTCCAGGATATGTCAGTCTTCCCTGGGAATGGCAGTATTTGTGTTGATATAGGATGATTGGGTAGAATGGATTCAGGTTTGATCTTCTGCTTTTTCAGTGCTACTGAAAATGATGTCTGGGGACAGCAACCTCAGTGTTGTTAAAAACACAAATTAATGGGCTTCATGCAGACCTAGGGAGTAGTGATATCTGAGTATGAGGCCAGAGAATCTGTTTTTAATGGGAGCCTCGAATAGTTTGTATACACATGACATTTTCCTAAGTTTATTTATCTAAGCAATCTCAGTACCCAACAAGGCACTTGAACTCATGACCCTACAATCAAGAGTCACATGCACTGCAAACTGAGCCAGCCAGGCAACCCTATATATACATGAAATTTTGAAAAGCAGTATTTGCAAAATTCATTCTCAGGTTTGGCATCCTGTAAGGATCCCCTGTGTGGATTTTAGAACTGTCATCTCCAGGATCCCAACCCCAAAGCTTTTGTCACTTACTCCTTGATAAGGCCTAGCATCTATTAGGTCTTAATGACATGGCTCAACTCATACCCCTGTGAGGCCAAGGTAAACACTGAGGCTCCCAGTTACATTTCTGAGGACAGAGCACACAAGCTCTCATCAATGGGGAAGCCTCCATGGGGAGAGCTGTTCTATGTAAGTTTGGATAGGGGAGGGTCAGTATACCCCACATTCCTGATGTTGTACCAGAATTTGTGGTGTGTATCTGCAGGAGACAAGTGGATCCAAAAAAAAAAAAAAAAAAAAAAAGAGAGAGAAGTAAAAGACATTGGGTAATTCTTGGAAACTCCCTACGTGTACAGATTTTCACAAGCCTCCACAATCAATGGAAGAGCAATCAGATCACATATACCCTCACTGGCATGGGGAGGGTTTTGGATTTCACTGTGAACGCCATGGAAGACACTAGAACAGAAGGTAAGTCGTTAGAGGATGTAGGAAGATGTGAAGAGTTAGACAGGAAATGTCCCCATGTGACCACCGGAGAAATAAACCTTGTCTACCAGGATCATTCCATTCAAGAAGAGCATCCCAAAACACATTTTATTTTTTTAAAAGATTTATTTATGTATTTGTTTGAGAGAAAGAGAATGTACGATTGGGAGGAGAGGCAGGGGGAAAAGTAGAATCCTCAGGATTGAGGGCAGAGTCCATTGTGGGGCTGGATCCTAGGACCCTGAGATCATGACCTGAGCCAAAATCAAAAGTCAGACACCCAACCAAATGAGCCACGCAGTACCCCCCAGATCACATTTTAAGGCTAAGTTTTCTCCTTTGACCCTCATCCGTGTCATCTGCTTCATTCATTCCCACATACCTTGCTGTGTGACTACTGTCTCCTTTCTCATCATATGCCAGGGTTCTTTCCTTTTCTAAAGAAAAAGACCAAATACAATCTAGAGATAGCAAGACCTACTTATAAGAAAAGGAAACATGACTCTTGCAGAAGAATTTTCAATTTGAAATCCAGCACTATAATTGGTAAAGAGAGCACATTACAAAAGGATATAGAAAATTAGGGGTGCCTGGGTGGCTCAGTCAGTTAAGTGTCTGCCTTTGGCTCAGATCATGGTCCCAGGGTCCAAGGATCAAGCCCTGCACTGGGCTCCCTGCTCGGCGGGAGGCCTGCTTCTTCCTCTCCTACTCTCTCTAATTCTGTTCCCTCTCTCAATGTTTCTCTCTCTCTCTGTCAAATAAATAAAATCTTGAGGTGCCTGGGTGGCTCAGTGGGTTAAGACTCTGCCTTGGGCTCAGGTCATGATCTCAGGGTCCTGGGATCGAGTCCCGCATCAGGCTCTCTGCTCAGCAGGGAGCCTGCTTCCTCCTCTCTCTGCCTGTCTCTCTGCCTACTTGTGATCTCTCTGTCAAATAAATAAATAAATAAATAAAATCTTGATAAGGAAAAAAAAAAGTTATTTCTCCAAATGCTCTTACTGATGGCCACTTTAGAACACTTAGAAAGCATTTTCAATGTTCAGCTTCTTAATACCACTTCCAAATACTGCTGAATCAAAAAGAAGGGATCGATGTCTGATTTTAAGATTCTATGCCACTTAGTTTCTAGAATTATCATTAATATAGAGTGAAGGTTATGGATAACCTCGGCAGATGGGAAAGTTAAAGCCAAGACAAAACATCATGAATACTTATACCCACAAAGCCCGACTGTTTCCTTGAAATGAGGTCATTTGTCATTTCCGATGAGTTACAATATAGAATTTTAAAACACATGGACATAAAGCAATTATACTATGCTACTTTCCTCTTCCTGAAAATAGAAAATAAAGGAGAGAATGTCTGTAATGCTATGCAGGATAAAATGGAAAGTTATGAGACCAAGGAATAATTTAGAACCTTTACTTGCAAAGACTAGGATCTCCAGTAGACAATTCCCTTCATTTTCTAAGGGAATCTGGCAGAGACCCTGAACCAAGTGAACAGAATTAACATCAGCTCTAATGAGATAAAGTGATTTCAGTGGCCCGAAGCACAAAGGACTCATCACTGTGGTATTTTACTTTATTTTACCAAAATAAAGCAAATCTTTATATTATTCCATTCATGAAAATATAGCATTTTTCTGAAAATTTCAAGCCACAGATTGTTCCCACGTCCTGTAATCTTTAAAATATTTAAAATAGTAAGACTTTCGTTGAAGCAATCTAGACAGCAAGACTCTCCTTTTCAGAACATTGACTTATTCTTGGCCTGATAACTGTCTGGTTTATTGGTTCATGTTCATCTAGTTTCCAAAGACTCAGGTCTCATCCAGATAGAACCTCAATATTGTATATTCTCCTCCTTTACTGGGATCCCCAAACCCAACCCACCTCTAGAGAGAATCTTGGGTATCAACACATCTCCGTATTGATCCCTCACAGGGGGAATATTTTCAGTAGTTGCAGGCCATGACTGCATGGTAGGAATTCACGCTGCCTAGAAAACCCAGTTGGAGAGAATGGAGGGACAGCCCCAGGGATGTAAGAGAGGACTATCCTGAAGGGTTAACTTTGACTATCCTTAAAAGGATAAATAGTCGTTTGAAACCTGTCAGCTTGGCAGGACCACCAGAACTAGAGAAGTGAATGTTTGCAAGTTCTGACCCCTGGCCTTTCAGGAAGAAATGAAGACAAAGCCCTTAGGTTAAGTCAAGATCTAACCAAGAAGCAGCCGTTTCTGCCTCTCCGTTCTGTTCTAGCTTTGTTTCTTAAATGACATTAGGTAGAGAAATCACACCTGTTTGGCTTTAAAGGCCTCAACGCAACCTCTTCACCCGCTATCATCAGCTCAGAGGCACAAGGATCTCGAGATGCACAAAAGGCCACCTCTCCTTTGTCAGAGGAAGGATTCAGAAAAAAGGAGCTGCTAAGGGGACACTTACAAGTGTGTTTCTCCTTCCCGGTTTCAGATGTCCTCGCCTCCCACAGAGAACCACAAATCCTGCCACAGCACGGGGAGCCTGGGCTGCCCTGACCTGCCCCTTCCAACTGCAGATGGAACAGACTGTTACCTTGTCTTCACCAGAAAGCCAGACTCAGCTCTCACAGATATACCTTCAAATCCTTGTGCTTCCCCCGGTCTCCCTGAGAATCACCTGGAGCACGTAGTTAATGCGGCACTGATGCTCTCCCCTGACCCATAGACAGACTCTGGCAGAGCGCACAGGTGATGGTGGTTCTTAAAACGCACCGTGGGATCTTTACTGTAAACCCAGGCTGATAAGCAATGATGTGCTTTCACGTTTAATGTGCAGAGAAATCACCTGGTGTTCCAGTTTCCATAGAAGAAATGGTGATTCTGCAGGTTTGGAATGGGGTCCGGGAATTGGCAACTTTCACAAGTTCCCCGTTAGTGCTGATGCTGCTCCTGGGGACCCATGTTTAGTGGCTACACTGGAGAATGCAGGGACAGCACACCTGAGCCCCCCACATCCACCATCTTATGTCAACACAAAAAACTCCTGGTGAGTTCCCGGGAAAGAGTTTATTATTTATTTTTCACTGTTGTAAGTTTATTGTTGGTCCCAGCAAAGACCACCATCACCACCCTGAAGGACCACATGCTTTCACCGCACTTTAAAGTTTACAGAAAGAAGACTAGTGAATGCACTAATGTCTGAGCAAGTCTCTATTTGGAAAACAACGTGTATACATTGATTACTGCAGTGTTGACTGAGCACTGATTTTGTGTTCACAAGGGTTATGGTGCGACATGTTGGCAACTGCCCATATATGATGCGATTTCACCCCCATATAATCCTGCAAGCTGGGCACTAGGTGTCTTGTAATAAACATGAAGATGTAGATACTGGCCCCCACCTATCTGCCTCGTCTTTTCCCCTATCAATTAAAAGAAATGTTTGTATTCTGTATGAGTGAAATATGGATGAATGTAAAAATACAGAAAGGAAGGGGTGCCTGGGTGGCTCAGTGGGTTAAGTGTCTGTCTTCAGCTCAGGTCATGATCTCAGGGACCTGGGATCGAGTCCCGTGTTGGGCTCTCTGCTCAGCAGGGAGTCTGCTTCCCTCTCTCTCTGCCTGTCTCTCTGCCTACTTGTGATCTCTGTCTGCCAAATAAATAAATAAAATCTTAAAAAAAAATACAGAAAGGAAGAGTAGAAGTTCAGAGAGTTTTCATTGTTGCATGTATGTGTTTTTAAGAGGAAAGAAAAATATTTGATTTTATAAGTAAATGACAGTTTTCCTGTACCATGTATACTTTCTTCATCAATATATGATTATTTTAATTCCTTCACAATAGTGTAAAATTTTTAAAAAGATTTATTTTTACTCATTTGTCAGGAAAAGAGAGAGAGCTCAAGCAGGGGGAGTGGCGGGCAGAAGGAGAAGTAGGCTCTCTGCTGAGCAGGGAGCCCAGTGTGGGACTTGATCCCAGGACCCTGGGACCATAACCTGAGATGAAGGCAGACACTTAACTGATTGAGCCACCTAGGCATTCCTGGTGCTACAAATTTCTATTTTTTTCTCAATTTTAGTTATTCTAAATAGGAAGAGTCATTTCCCTGTAGTCTCCCTGGTTTCTAGGAGTAGTGATTAAAGAAAATTATATATATATATATATATAATTATGATATATGTATTAAAATAAATATCAAAAATGATATATAATATTGATCTCTGTATGTATCTATACAAAACTCAGCTTAGAAGAAGGACATCTTTCCATCTGGACAGTGGGGGTGAGCATGGCGGATATTACGCTAAGTGGAATAAGCCACACAAAATGGCAAATACTGCATTATCTCAATTATATCTGAAATCTAATGAAACTGAACTCCTCAAAGCAGAGTAGAAATGTGATGCCAAGAGGTGGCTGATGGCAAAGTGGGAGGTGTTGGTCAAATGGTACAAAATTTCATTTATGCACGATGCATAAGTTCTGGAGATGTGAGCTACAGCATAGTGACTACAGATAATTCTGTGTCTTTTAATATTTGAAATTTGCTAAGAGAGTATATCTTAGATGTTCTTACAAAAATTAAAACATCAAAAATAAAAAATTTGTAACACTTTGAGGTGATGGACATGTTCATTAGCTAGGTCATTTAAAAACATTTTTTTAAAAGATTTTATTTATTTATTTGACAGACAGAGATCACAAGTAGGCAGAGAGGCAGGCAGAGAGAGAGGAAGGGAGGCAGACTCCCTGCCGAGCAGAGAGCCCGATGCAGGACTTGATCCCAGGACTCTGAGATCATGACCTGAGCTGAAGGTAGAGGCTTAACCCACTGAGCCACCCAGGCGCCCCTAGCTAGGTCATTTTAACCATGTCGTAATGTATACATATATTTCTATTTTGTTACTTGAGTCACTACTCAATCTGCAGGAATGGAAAACAGGATTCTGAGTGAAACACTTGTGAAGCACGGAACTTAATGATAAAAACAAAAACAAAGGCACTAAGATACATAGTCCTTTGCTCCCATTTTTCTGATTCCCGGTTTTGGGAATTGTGAGCACCAGCCCTGGAGAGATGAAAGGAACAGCCACTCAGAGTCTGATCCCCTCTAATCTGTCCTGGGAAGGGAGGAGCTCCCTTCGCCAGGCCGCCAGGCCATACCCGCACACCGCCTGAGAAGCAGGGGGATGTGGTTTGGCTGCGGTTGAGAGCTGGCTGGAGGCTCTGATCCCCCTGCCTCTGGGGGTAATTCCAGCTCTGTCGTTCCTAAGCCTGCCCAAATAGATTCAACGCTCAGCGTTCATGTTATTTTAATCTATTTTGTCTCTTCTTTGTCTACTCATACAATGAAAAGCAAGTTAACATAAATGCTTAGAATTTTCAGGGAGAATTATATTAGAAAGCTTCCATTCTTAACAAAAATGTACAACAAATACTACTACTGCTACTAAACACTCTGGTCCATGGACGGCCCCTCAGGCGTGACACCAGAGCTCACACCATCACACAGAGAAGGAACTGGCCCAACGGAAGCAAAGTGCCCTGTGCACCACATCTTCCTCAGCTTGACTGCACAATCCTGAATTCAACAATGTTCCCACTTGCTCTAACCTAAAAGTTCCTGGATGGTAGGCATCATGACTCTTTATCTGTTTTCTAATGACCGAATGCCATGGAAATAATTAGGTTCTATCTGTTTGCATCTCTGTACTTGCTCAGTCAGTGTCTTTACCACAGTATGAGGACCCTGGAGCACCTTTCCCTCTCACTGGGAACCACAAAGCAGACTCCTTCTCTGGAGGGAGGAGAGGACCCTGGATGACTCGTTCTTCTTTCTCTGAGATGGAAGCAGATTCAAGTTCTGGTGACAGTCTAACACCAGTCTACACAGGACATCCCTAAATATTCCAAAGAGTTCCTGGTACTGAGGAGTGTGTCCTCCGTGAGACTGAACTGATGCCCCCATAGGGATCCAGGCAGCAGAAACCTTGGGCTGAGTCTGGGCCATCACGTAGGGCACAGACCTGTCCTGGCGGATCGGTACCCTTTGATGCAGGTGTGATGTATCCTGTTCCTGGGCGGGGCTCTCTGGAGTAAGAAGTCTCTACTTCCGTTAACACAGTGGACAGGCAGCTGTAGTTGTGGTCATGATTCCAGATATTTTGTGGGTTTTAACCCCGCAGTGTTAAAGGATCTTCTCCTCTCTGGAGTTTGCTTTAAGGCAGGACCTAGTGTGGTAGGTTTCAATGCCTACGCTTGTTGCCACTTAGAGATTCCCCACTGAACACTAGGAGTGCCAGGTTTTTGAAGGACCATCAACCTTGCTAACCACCTTTGTGGAACTGTCTTCATAAGCCCACACTCAGGAAAATGTTAGGCAAATATGACATCTCATATTGAAAGGTATCCATTCAGAAATATTTTGGGTATCTCTACATTCTTTCAGGAGACACTGTTACATTACTGACTGGACTCTGACCTTATCTCCTGGGACCATTAATACAACACAATTGTGTGGATAATTACAAAATAATTTTTACAAAAGATGAATCTTTTAATATTATAGAGCTATAATTATCTATTACTAGAATAGATTCTCTATATTATTCTCAATTTTACCTACAATGTCACTAGCTTGTAAGTGTACATAACACTCTGTGAGGCATGAACATATAAATGACTGACTTGGAGGAAAACAGACTACATTTTTCTCCCAAGATGAGTAAGTTTTCTGATTCATCCAGGGTACAGAGGAAGACCTGGATAGAGAGTGGTCATCACTCGGAGAATAAAGGGGCTGACAACTTACATATTCAATGCAATCCCTATCAAAATGATAGGAGTATTTTTCACAGAGCTAGAATAAATAACTCTAAAATTTGTATGGAACCAGAAAAGATCCCGAATAGCCAAAGAAATGTTGAAAAAGAAAACCAAAGCAGAAAGCATGATAGTTCCAGACTTCAAGCTCTATTACAAAGCTGTAGTCATCAGGACAGTATGGAACTAGCACAAAAATAGTCACATAGATCAATGAAAAAGAAAAGACAACCCAGAAATGGACCTTCAACTCTATGGTCAACTAACCTTCGACAAAGCAGGAAAGAATATCCAGTGGAAAAAAAGACAGTCTCTTCAATTGGGAGAATTGGAAAGTAACATGCAGAAGGATGAAACTGGACCACTCTTTCACACCATATACACAAATACATTCAAAACGGATAAAAGACCTAAATGTGAGATAGGAATCCATCAAAATCCTAGAGGAGAACACAGGCAACAACCTCTTTGATTTCAGCCACAACAACTTCTTACTTACTAGATATGTCTCTGGAGATGAGAGAAACAAAAGCAAAAAAGGAACTATAGGGACTTCATCAAGATAAAAACCTTCTGCACAGCAAAGGAAAGAATCAACAAAACGAATAAGGAACCTACAGAATGGGAAAAGATATCTGCAAATGACATATCAGATAAAGGGCTGGCATCCAAAATGTATGCAGAACTTATCAAACCGAATAATTAAAAAAACAAAAAATCCAGTCAAGAAAAGGAAAGAAGAGCAGACATTTCTCCAAAGAAGCCACACAAATTGCTAACAGACATTAAAAAAGTACTTAACATCACTCATCATCAGAGAAGTACAAATCAAAACTACACTGAGACACCATCTCACACCAGTCAGAATGGCTAAAATTAAGAAGTAAGGAAACAACAGGTGTTTGGGAGGATGCAGAGAAAGGGGAACCCTCTTCCGCTGTTGGTGGGAAGGTAAGCTGCTGTAACTTTGGAAAACTACGGAGTTTCCTTAAAAAGTTAAAAATAGAGCTACCCTATGATCCAGCAATTACACTACAGGGTATTTATCCAAAGGATATGAAAATAGTGACATGAAGGGGCACCTGCACCCCAATGTTTATAGCAGCAATGTCCACAATAGCCAAACTGTGGAGAGAGCCCAGATGTCCATCTATGGACGTCAGATAAAGAAGATGCGGTATATATATACACACACAACTGAATATTACTCAGCCATTAAAAAGAATGAAATCTGGCTATTTGAAACGATGAGGATAGAACATGAGGGTATTACCCTAAGTGAAATCAGCCAGTCAGAGAAAGACGAATATTATGAGTTCACTCATACGTGGAATTTAAGAAACAAAACAGATGAACAGAGGGGAAGGGAAGCAAAAATGAAATAAGATAAAAACAAAGAGGGAGACAAACTATAAGAGACTCTTAACTCTAGGGAACAAACCAAAGGCTGCTGGAAGGGAGGTGAGTGGGGGACGGGGTAACTGGGTGAAGGGCACTTGATGTAATGAGCTCTGGGTGTTATATGCCACTCTCAAAGCACTAAATTCTACCCCTGAATCTAATAACACACTATCTGTTAACTAACTTGAATTTAAATAAAATCTTAAAAAAAAACAGCCCTTCTAAAAAAAAAATGAACGAGGATGGCAATTTGGAAACATGCATTGATTAAGAACAATTTGTTTGCTTCCCTCCACATAGTCTAGTGAAAAAGATAAAAATTACAATGATGGAAAAAAGGGAGGATATAAAAAATTACAACAGCATTTTCCAGGACAAAAATGCTTGGGGTAGCTATTTTCTCAGGAGAGGTTCTCGGTGTGGTATTTGTCTGAGGAAAGTGTTAGGCCCCCACTTGTGCATGCACAGAGGAAAACCAGAATGAGTCCCAAGCAGAAAACATCTGAGGCCTATCTGAAGGCTGCATAGAGTAAGTCTATGTGTTCCTCAGAAGGTAGAGTAGAACAGGATCCAAAGCCTACAATGTTCGTGTATATTTGTTCTACTTTTTGTCTCATACATACATAGGAACTGTGGTATGACCCTGACCCGCTCAGCACTGGACACTGGAGGGGCCAACTGAATGTCGGACTGTTCCTTAATGCTTTGCCCACCTGGAGTTCCTGGGACTGATGGTGATGGCTTGGGAGACACTCAAGGGGCCAGAGTGGTCAATGGACATACCTCTGGATTCTCTGTGAAACTAGAAAGTGAGTCTGTGCCCAATATTGTAGAGAAAATGTTTCAAATCAAAAGCTGTCAAGGTGTCTGAGAGGCCTCTTGAAGAATGACCGACACTTGGCTACAGTCAGATGACTGAGAAAAACCTCTCAGACTTACCCTGGTTCCCGCCTAGTAGAGGAAATGATGACATACGAGGTAGAACTCCTGCGGTTTTCCAGGGAGAATCTGGACCAGGAAGATCATTCCCAATGTCAAATACTCAAATGCTAATTTCCAGGATTCAATATTTACATTCACATGCAGAAAAATCAGCAGGGAAACATGAGTCATGGGCCATGTTTTTCATGAAAGATGAAACCTACAAGGTTGACCAAAGTCTAAAGTCATTCTATAGTGTTTATAAGATACAGCCCGCTGTTTCTAATGCTTTAGTCTAATGATTTTAATGTTCATGACTTTATGCTTCTGGACTACTATTATTCCTTTTTTACTGTGTGAGATAATAGAATACATGTATAATTGGACTGTCCCTGATTTGGGCACAAAGCTCCTAACATCCTTGTAAGTTCCCAAGTGATAAGAGCACTGGGAGCATCCGCGTTCTAGTATTTGTCTTTGAACTCTCCCTGACCCAGGGCTGCTAAAACTCTTTTTTAATTCCTAAATGATAACCGCACTAGGAGTGTCTCTTAGTCTAGGGAATTGGCTCTGGGTGGGATCCTGGATGGGAGATGGCCACCAGAAAGACCAAGCCATGACCAGCAGCTTGGAACACTCAAGCTTCATCTCCCCAACCCCTTACTTTGGAGAAGGGCTGCAAATGGAATTATGACTGGTCATGTGTACATGAAGAAGGCTCCATAAAGTCCCAACAGTATGGAGTTGGGACAGATTACAGGCTGGTGAACACATCCACACAGGGAAGGTCACAAACCCTAACTTCATGGAGACAAAAGCTCATGATTATGGGACCCTCCCTGACTTCACACTATGTGTCTCTTCATCTGTATCCTTTATCATACCCTTTAATAAGCTGGTAAACATAAGTGTTTCCCTGAGGTTTGTGAGATGCTCTAGCAAATTCACTGAACCCAAGAAGGAGATTATTGGAAACTCCAATCTACAGACCTGGTCATTCATGTGTATGCATAACAGTGTGAGCTTGTGAATAGGCTGTGAAAGTATTTTGGGGGTGGGGTGGGGGCAGTCTGTGAGACTGAGCTCTTACCTGTGGGACCTGACAAAATCTCTGGGTAAATAGTGTCCAAACTGAATTAAACTGCAAAATGTCCAGCTGATGCTGGAGACCTGCTTGTTGTTGTGGGGAAAGGACCCCCACCCCATATTTGTGACAGAAGTGTCAGAAGTAAAATGCTCTGTGTATGTAGTAAGAGGGACACAAGGGACATATACATAATAGGGAAGAACTGTGTTTACCCCTTCACAGAAAAGAAGCAATAGTTTTTTTTTCTTTATAATTGACCAAAATAGTTTAGTTAAAAAAGGTTTAGTGATCATCTAAATGTTGGTAGAGTCAGCATTTGAACCTGAGTACCTACAGCAACAAGAGGCATTCAAATGCCCTTCCAGAAGACCTGTTCTTGGGTTCTCTCCCATCAAACATTCAATCCATCATCCAGAAGACTTCACACAGAACAGCTTCCATGGTCTCAGACATGAGAGTCTAAGTTCCAGCCCTGGACAGAAGCCCAGGCTACACATGACCCACCGTCACATCTGCAGAATCAAGACCAGAGTCCACTTCAAACAATTCATGCTCATCTATTTATCTGACTGTGTTTTTTATGGGTGAGTATCTTCATTGAGGATGACCACCATTAGGATGCCCCCAGAGTGTCATTCTCAAAGTAGGTTCCCAAAACAGGCCCCACTGGCACCACTTGAGTACTTGCAAGAACAGCAAATGGGGCGGGGGGGGGGGGTGGTGTTTAACAGCCCAGCCCAGAACTAATGAAATGATAACATGGGAGGAAGCCTAGAAATCTGAGATGTTTGCAAGTGCATCAGGTGATTCTCATGCAAGATAGGATAGCCTCTGTAATAACTAAGTCACAGGTCATCCGTGAATTATGCACAGATAAGTCACTCTTACAAACCCTCTATATTTGTGGTGATGTTAGTGGTGTGACACAGATACACACAAAACACACTTTTTTTATCCATAAATAAATAAGTACAGTAACAGTCTGTTATGGCTTCCTGGTCTTCCAGTTCTCACTTCCCTCAATGTCCTCCTCCAGCTTTCTGGGATCACCCATAAATACAGTTCTCATCGCATTCTTTCATCAAAATAATCCAACGCAGAGTGAATTGGAATTTATTCAAATATCTCATCAGATAAGATAGGAAACACATAGAGCCAAATGGTAATAAATGTTATAATTTAGAATAGATGTGGACATAGAATTCTCACTATGAATTGGCATTTGATGATTTTTATTATAAGAGCATAACTAATGGGATGCCTGGGTGGCTCAGTCTGTTAAGTGCTCAACTCTTGATTTTGGTTCAGAGTGAGATTCTCTCTCTGCCCCTCCCCCTGCCCAGGCATGCTGGCTCTCTCTCTCCCTTTCTCTCTCTCTTAAAAAAAAAAAAAAAAGAAAGAAAGAAAGAAGAGGGGTGCCTGGGTGGCTCAGTGGGCTAAAGCCTCTGCCTTCGGCTCAGGTCATGATCTCAGGGTCCTGGGATCAAGCCCCACATCGGGCTCTCTGCTCAGCGGGGAGCCTGCTTCCTCCTCTCTCTCTGCCTGCCTCTCTGCCTATTTGTGATTTGTCTGTCAAATAAATAAATAAACATCTTAAAAAAAAAGAAAAAGAAGAAAAGCAAAAAAATGATATGTGTAAATTATGGAGTATACAACATGAAAGATAGGATTTGAATTACTGGTGAGATAACGACAGTAAGGGGGGGGGCACAAAAAGTAGCAGAATTTTGTATGCTACTGACAATATCAAGTTAAAATGGTTTGTCACAGCTTGGAGAGGTTTTAAGTAATCTCCAAGGTGAAAGGAAAAAAAAAAACTATAAAAACCATAAAAAGGAAGTGAAAATGGTATGAAAGCTGTCCTTACAAACATCAAAGAAACATAACGGAACACGATAAGAGAGGGAAAGGGGGATAAAATAGCCACAAGAAGTACAGAAAACTGAAAACACAACAGCCATCGTCCTTCCCTTTCAGAAATTATGTTCTCAGTAAGTACATTAAATTTCCCCCATTAAAAGGCATAAAATAAGGGCACCTGGGTGGTACAGGTGGTTAAGCATCCAATTCTTGGTTTCAGCTCAGGTCTCGATCTCAGGGTTGTGAGATCAGGCCAGAGTCAGCTCCACACACAGTGTGAAGGTGGCTTTGGACCTCCCCCCACCTTCCTGTCCCTTGGCCTCCCCTGTCCTTCCTCCACCTCCCTGGATTAAATAAATCTTAAAAAAAAAAAAGAAAAAAGCCCTAAGGTTGCCGAACGATTAAACACAACATCCACCGACCTCCCATTTACAAGAATCACATTAAATCTAAAGATGCACTTAAGATATAAGTCAAAGTATGTAAAAGTACATCTTGTGCAAATGGAAAGCAAAGGCAAAAAAAAAAGTACAGGTAGCCATACTAATATCAAACAAACACACACATTAAGTTCATAGAGTGTCAGTGCAGAGAAATGACAATATACATAAAGAAATGAAATTACCCAGATACCATAACAATTATACTTATGTGTGTGCCTAACATCAGAGGTCCCATGTTTGTGAAACATCCAAACGGAACTGAAGCGAAATCGACAGCGTCATTGTAGTGGCAGAAGTTAATACGTTAACTTAACTGGCCAGAAAGACCACACTCAAACCCAGCAGGGAGAGCACCTGAATAACATAAAAGACCAATTACATCTAATGCCATATACAGACACTCCTACGAAGCAACAACAAAATAGACAATCTTCTCAACCACACATGGAACATTCTCTGGTACAGACAACCTGTTTGTCTACAAGTCTTAACAAAATTAAGAAGACTGATCTCATACCAGTATCTTTTCTGACCACCGTGGCATGAAATTAAGAATAAATAGCAGATGGGACATTGGAAATGCCACAAATATTTGGAAATTGAACAACACGCTCTTGAAAAATAACCAGTAGGTATCTTGAGACTAATGAAATGAAACATAATATATTCACACACATGGAAATCAGATAAAATAATTGTAAGGAAACATTCAGTGAAGATTAAAGGCAACCTGAGAAATGGAAGGAAACTTGTCTCTAGAGCATAAGGATTTAACATCAAGGATACAGAAAGAGGGGCGCCTGGGTGGCTCAGTGGTTAAAGCCTCTGCCTTCGGCTCAGGTCATGATCCCAGGGTCCTGGGATTGAGTCCCGCATCGGGCTCTCTGCTCGGCAGGGAGCCTGCCTCCTCCTCCTCTCTCTCTCTGCCTGCCTCTCTGCCTACTTGTGATCTGTCTGTCAAAAAAAAAAAAAAAAAAAATCTTAAAAAAAAAAAATCATATTATCATATGACTCAGCCATCCCACTTGACAGTATATAACGGAAGAATTCAAAGTAGGATCTGCAAGAGATTTTTGCATAAGCAGATTCACAGCAGCATCATTCAGAAAAGCCAATAATAAATGAAAACAACAGAACTATTCGAGGATGCATTAAAAAAATGTAGCATATGCGTGCACTGGAATAATATTCAGCTTTGAAAAAGAAGACACATCTTGTCACATCATACAACATGGTTAAAACGTAATGGCGTTGAGTGAAATAAATGCGTCACAGGAACAGATACATTATGATTTCACTTAAGTACCTGACCTAGTGTCATGAACAGCATGAAGGAAGGAATGAAGGGAGGGAGGGAAGAAGGAAAGAAAGAGAGAAAGAGAGAGAGAGAGAGAGAAAGAGAATGAGTGCCAGGGTCTTGGAATAGAGAAAGCAATGGAAGCGGCTGCTTAACAGGTATTAAGTTTCAAATCTGCAAGATGAGAAAAGTCCAGAAATTGTTTTTCCAATAACTTAAATACACTTAACACTTTAGTGACTACCAGAGACAGATTTTATCTGAGTGACCCATCTGATGACAGGGCACACATCTAATTACCCAACAACTGCTCTTTGCCGTCTGGCTCTGGGAAGTGCATTTCTCCACTTCAAAGTCCCAGGCCGTCCTCCATATAAAGGATGACGTATATATTTACCTCATTTAGCCTGACTGTCTTTGAGATTTCCATGTCTGTGCGGTTCCTTCTGCTTATGACATCTAATTTGATCCTTCCTGTCAATCTGTCACACTTCAACTGGATTCTTTGTCCAGCTAGAAGGACCTTGGAGGGGACAGAAATTCAAGCTCCCTGACAGAATCGACACAAAGTTGGTCTCACGAAGCCGGCACTGATCTTGTCAGTTCAGATGAGAGAAAGCACACCACGGGTCATATGTCCCCAGGCACAGCTGTCCCGGACAAGGGACATGTAGCCTAGGCTCAAGACATAGGAATGTGACCCCCCTAGCTTACAAGTGGCTACTACTCTACAGTGTAATTATGGGATACACCTCACAAAACCTCTAACATTAAGAAGAAACATTTCTTCTGATTTAAAGTCTTTTGAGGTAGAAGATACCTCTGGGATACAAGGTAAAGCGGCAGCAGAAGGTATGAAATAATGTCTGCTGACATGGCCTCATGGGTCTGTAATTTGTTTTTTCTATTTTTTTTTCCAGTTTCACCTTAGGCCACAAAATTACACCAATTGTCTTATTTGTGAGGAGTTTATGACAACAGAATTGTTCAAATTCGCCTCATTCTAACAAAAAGGCAACGAGTGGCAATGGAAGGCTGAATTCTAACTGTAACAGTTTTTTTCTTAAATAACATTTTCAAATATATGTAAATATGGAGAGGTTTTTATGACACAATTTGATTTTCACATCAATGAAATAGGAATATATAACAATACAGGAAAAGAAGAACTTAATTTGTATTGAAATAAATATGACATATACAAAGCACACAGAGCGAAAGTGAGTCACAGTAAATGAAGTGGAGACATCATTTTGCTCAGTCGCTAAAGAAAGCCCTCGACACTTCGAATCCTACATCGTCAAATTTAATTATTCTTGCTGATTCAGAATACAAAACAAGTAGAAATCCCAGGGCTTCACGTTCAGAGGTTCCAGCATACATAAATTACTACAGTGGTCTAATTTAAGGTCACTAGGGACCAGTAAATCAGGGAAAGTGGATGAGGTCCTCTTTCCATTAGTGCCACGAGACTAGGATTATTATGTTACCAGATTTTCTCAAAAGGACGTCCCATTTTCTTAGATATTCAGGAGAAATATATTTTCCCTCTGAACACAACGCTAGCATTGATGTGCTTTTGTCTTAAATGTAGAAGAATGAGGAGTTTTAAAATTTCTTTTATAAATTTATACAGTCTGGACTGTATTGACCTGAAGAGTGTAACTGCAAAACCTGTACAATAATTGTTATTAAAAATAGATGCAAGAAAAGTCATCAGGAAATGTGGACATACTATATACACAAATTGTTAGTTTAATATATCCCATTATATAGAGCACCAGAAGTATGAATTTTAAAGCAAGGAGTTTCTCAGGACTCTAATATTAGCCACCCTTTAACGTTTCTTCTGATACAGACACATCACAGAAGTCACCTATCCAAGACTTGGCCCATTTGGTCTCAATCTACATATATGTAAGCAAAAATTCATGTCAAAAGCAATTTCTTTCCCACTCTCTTTCCCTTCCTTCCTTCCTTCCTTCCTTCCTTCCTTCCTTCCTTCCTTCCTTTCTTTCTTTCTTTTTATTTATTTTTAAAGATTTTTGTCTATTCACTTGACACAGAGAGACACAGGGAAAGAGGGCACACAAGCAGGGGGAGTGAGAGAGGGAGAAGCAGGCTTCCCGCTGAGCAGAGAGCCCAACACAGGGCTTGATCCCAGGACCCTGGGATCATGACCTGAGCCTTAGGCAGATGCTTAAAAACTGAGCCACCCAGGTGCCCCAATTGCTGTATTTTAAATGTACAAAATAAAATTTTGAACTAAACACTCACAGACAACAACAAAACAGCTTAGTTTAAAAGGACCATGCATATCAAAAAGTTATCTTCAAGAAGACTATGATGGAAAATGTGAAATGACTCCTGAGTATGGCACTTTCATTTTGCAATGAAATAAGGCATCTGGCTGGACAGACTTCTCTTGGTAAATAACTTGGCATGCGACGACACCAGAGAGATTTCTTATTACTGGAATGGAATTTCATCATAAACTCACTTTGGGGAGGACTAGTCCTCTACCGCTTATGATAGTTTACAGAATCTGAGAAGCTCTGTGGTTCTGGCTGTGTGTTTGTGTTGTTGACGTTGTTTTTGTGGCTGGCCATGGGAAATGGTGTGTCTGATCTACCTCCCCACTTGCAGCCCATTAGGCTGCCTGTTTACAAAACTGGTTGGTGTTTAGTTACTACTCTCTTCAAAGGAAGGTGATTTTCTATTGTAATTCTTCATGGCCACCATATTTTAGAGTCCGGAGCAGCACAGACTGCAGGTGGCCGGTACAGATGCATCTGCTTCTTAGAATTTTAAAATTCTGCACAATGTGGTCCATTTAAGTGCTTAATACATTCTGTAGATGAGATTCTGGGGCTCCTGGGTGCTTCAGTGAGTTAAGCGTCTGCCTTCAGCTCAGGTCATGATTCCAGGGTCCTGGGATCGAGTCCCACTTTGGGCTCCTTGCTCAACGGCGAGCCTGCTTCTCCCTCTCCCGCTCCCCCTGCTCTCTCTCCCTGCATCAAATAAATAAATCAATAAAATCGGGGGGGGGGAGGGGAAGGAACAAGAAGGAGATGCTGAATGAATCTAAAGACAAGGGACATGAGCTCCTCTCAGTCAACTCCAGGACCCCCCCTCCGCGGGCGTCCCACAGAGATTCCCATTCACAACACGAATGGTTTAGCTGCCCCATCCAGGGGAAGCGTAGAAGAATCAGCCATTTAGCACGATGAGCGCTCTGAATTTAGGCAAGTTAACTCCAGAGAAAACCAAGACAGGAAATACAGTTAACCTTCTCCAGGTGACCCGTGAAGGAGCAAGACCACTCTAGTGAGCGCATTCAGCCCCACATAAAACCCCACAGGTAGTCTGGGCGTCTCACCCCACTAGGATGCACCATAAGCCATCCCAGTGGGAAGTGATGGAGAACCACCTTCCAACAATCTGGTGGGGTTGATGTTTGTCACATATTCATTATGTAGGCTTGAGTCGCTAAGTAAATAGAAAATCGTCCTCATGATGGATCTGAAGGCCGAGGTGGCCTACACGAGGACCCCCTGAAATTCTTCATTCGTGTACTTATGCACTGTCCTCCAGAGAGTCAACTCGTAAACGAAACAATCGAGTGTGGTACCCATTTTGACTACTGCTTGGAAGCTTTTTTTTTTCTTTTAAAGATTTTATTTATTTATTTGACAGACAGAGATCACAAGCAGGCAGAGAGGCAGGCAGAGAGAGAGGTGGAGGCAGGCTCCCTGCTGAGCAGAGAGCCCTATGTGGGCCTCGATCCTAGGACCCTGGGATCATGACCTGAGCTGAAGGCAGAGGCTTAACCCACTGAGCCACCCAGGCGCCCCTGCTTGGAACCTTTTAAAGGAGACACTGAGAGAGCAGTCGTCATGCAGGAAACAGAGAATGGACTTTCTGAAATAGTGACAAAACCTGAGCTAAAACATGTCAAGCGCCGGACAAGTGCTTCCGACTGCTGTACCTTCCTTTCATACTGTGAATAGGATGCCGGGAAATGAGGCATTAAAATTAAATCCTGTCAGAGAACAAAAGTCCTTGTCTCCTCAAAGGTCCTTCCAGTTGGACTAAGAATCAAATTAACACGACAGATTACCAGGAGAAAATCCAATTAAATATGTGTAAGTACAGGGAATCCAGATAGACTGCACAGAAGTTCCAAAGACTGTCAGGCAAGATGAGGTACGAATGTCATCCTGAACTAAGGAAAGGAGAGCAGGGGCCTGGAGCTTCACAGGGAAGGAAAACACCTCACAGGGCAGGACAAGGACCAGATATTTGGTACATATTTGTGATTACAGATGGGTCCCAGAGGTAAACATTCTCACTGTTAGTAACTCTTATTCGGGGAAAGACATCCCCCCCCCCACCGCCCCGCCACCCGCTGCCATTTTAGATTATTTTGTGTGGTTAAGAGGGGAGGGGGTGTTTTCCTGAGCCTGCGGGTTCTTAACTCAAATTATCTGAAGGCCAAAGTGGCCCATTGGGTGGCGGGGGAGGAGGGGGCAGGAAGGGATGGAGATGCCGCTCTCAACCCCTTCGGTTCCTCCATCTGAACTTCCTTGGGACGTTCATGTATAAAAGTTGACCTGGTAGATTGCTTCATGTCACTGATCCAGGACTTTCCACTAGACAATAGGTCAGTGAAAGTCAAAACTCATTTCAGGAGGCAGTGATGCAGGTCTCTGTTTCAAAGGTAGCCCAGGGGTTCAAGTAAGGTTATGAAACGAGACATTGATAGGAAAACAAAGGAACTGTGCTTAATGATTAGATCAAATGTTAAGCCAGGTTCTGATTTCTTTCTTTTTTTAAAATAATTTTATTTCATTATTAGAGAGAGAGAGAGAGAGACCATGAGCAGGGGGAGGGGCAGGAGGGAGAGGCAGCCTCCCTGCTGAGCAGAATGCCCAGTGCCAGATGGGGCTCCATCCCAGGACCTCGGGATCATGACCTGAGCTGAAGGCAGACACTTAGCCAACCGAGCCACCCAGGCATCCTGCCAGATTCTGATTTCTAAGGGTAGCCAGCTGAACAGACTTCTAGATGATACACTTGAAGCATCTTGGGGTAGAGTGAGGGTAAGTAGGGGCAACCTGACAGATGTTCCTTGTTTATTTTTCAAGTGTATCTGGTAATACTTTCAGCAGACCATAGAACCACAACACGAGGACTGTCTATACGAGACCTCCTACCATGATTTCTGTACATCAAGATATTTATATTACATTTGCAGAGCTATAGGGGAAAAGGCTATTTTAGTTCTCAAATGATTACAAGTCAGAAAGGTGGGAGAAATATTAAAATGTCCAGGGCGCCTGGGTGGTGCTGTCCATTAAGCATCTGGCTCTTGGTTTCAGCTCAGGTCATGATCTCAGGGTTGTGAGATCAAGCCCCACATCAGGCTCCATGGTCATCATGGAGTCTTCTTGGGATTCTCACTCTCCCTGTCCCTCACCCCGCGTGCTCTCTCTCTCTCTCAAATAAATAAATCTTTTAAAAAATCACGTTAGTTTGGGGACTCAAAGCCTGGCATTAGAAGGCTATACAGGAAATCAGGATGTTGTCCATTTGATGATTAATAGTATTAAAAACTCATAACTACAAACGTGTGTTACTGAGACATATTTTTCTCTATAATCATCTCCATTTTTACTGAAGGTAGCCAAACTAACAATGATTTGTTTGCAAAAGAAGTCTAACAAAACAACTTGTCCTGGGGGACAAGCATGGCTCAGTGGGTTAAGTGGTTGCTTTTGGCTCAGGTTATGATATCATAGTTCTGGGATAGAGCCCTGCACCAGGCTCCCTGTAGGACAAAAAGCCTCTTCTCCCTCTGTCCCTCACCACTCTCCCGCATTCGAGCTCTCTCTCTCTCTCTCTCTTTAGCTCTCTCAAATAAATAAAATCTTAAAAAAAAAAAAAACCCAAAAAACCAACCTAGAACCTTATCCTGATTATTTACATAAATGTAGGAAGAATAGTTTGACCTATCAAATCGTTTTTTTTTTTTTTAAAGATTTTATTTATTTATTTGACAGAGAGAGAGAGATCAGGCAGAGAGGCAGGCAGAGAGAAAGGAGGAACCAGGCTCTCTGCTGAGCAGAAAGCCCGATGCGGGGCTCGACCCCAGGACGCTGAGACCATGACCTGAGCCAAAGGCAGAGGCTTAACCCACTGAGCCACTCAGGCGCCCCTGACCTATCAAATCTTTAAAAATAGCTTTTCTGGAAATTTTCATAAGGATGCATAGGATTGAACCTTCAATAGCGTCTCCACACCAGGAGCCATGCCATGAACTTGCCACAAGACTTTGTTTATACTAACAACAGATCTGGGTAAATTGTTTCTTCATGAAGACCCATAACTATCCTTAGGTTCCTGCACCTCTTAGGAAATTACCTTCTTTGCTCTCCTGGTAAGGTGCTGGGTACTCGGTAAACAAGGTGTCAGGTTGATATTTCCAAGGGGGCTTTATTGGCTCCATAAAGTCAGTCCTAGTCCGTTATAGCTGTCATCATATCTGAGTCTATGCAGATCTTTCTCAGCTAGGACATTCTAGTCAAAGGCTTGGTTTATAACCAGTGTTTTCCTTTCCTTTTCTTTTTTTAAAAGATTTTATTTATTTATTTGACAGAGAGACACAGCAAGAGAGGGAACACAAGCTGGAGAGTGGGAGAGGGAGAAGCAGGCCTCCTGCCAAGCAGAGAGCCCGATGCGGGGCTCAATCCCAGGACCCTGGGACCATGACCTGAGCCAAAGACAGATGCTTAACCCACTGAGCCACCCTGGCACCCCATAACCAGTGTTTTCAATTTTGTCTCCTCCAATGAGAACAGATCCTTACTGAAATTGACATTGCAAACAGATATTTTGGCTAAAATGTAATAGTTACTCCAATTTTCTGGATTCTGGAATAATTGGGTAGAGAGAAAAGACAAAATGTTTCACTTGGCTTACAGAGGTATATTTTATGCCCTGCTACATATCAGTTAACTTAAGAGAGTTTTCTAGGGGCGCCTGAGTGGCTCAGATGGTTGAGCATCTGCCTTCGGCTCAGGTAGTATCTTGGGATCCTGCAACTGAGCCCCACATCTGGCTCTCTGCTGAGCGGAGTGTCCACTTCTCCCTCTCCCCCTCCCCTGCTTATGCTTTCTCTTTCTCTCAAATGAATAAATAAAATCTTAAAAAAAAAAAAAAAAGGGAAAACTTTTCTTGAATCTCTAAAAAACAATACATTTAAAAGGACTTTTTTTTCAATTCCAGTTAGTTAATATACACTGTAATTCCAGGGGTACAACAGTGACAATAATTCCATGCAATACCCATTGTTCAACACAAATGCACTCCTTAATTCCCTTCATTTATTAACCCATCCCTCAACCGACCTCCACTCTGGCAACTATCCGTTTCTCTCTATACTTAGGCTATTTTGTAATTTGCCTGTCTTCTTGTTTATTTTGTTTCTTATATACTACATACGATTGAAAATTTATTTCTCTTTTAACATCTTTCGCTTAGAATACTCTCTAGCTCCATCCATATCATTTCAAATGGCAAGATGAAATTCCTTTTTATGGTGGAATATTCCATTACCCCCCTCCCCCAAACACACACACACACACACACACACACACACACACAGAAACATGCACACAGAGTCTTTATTCATTTATCAGTCAATGTACGCTCGGGCCTGAATGTCTGAACAGAAATGGCCACGGGCACGGACTGTTGAACCACCCCTCCAACAAGTCCATGGCACAGACAGAGCCAGAGAAAGGGACCGTACCCGGCATGGGGCTGACCAAAGGGTGGAAGCTTCCACACAGCAGTGCATGAACCTTCATGAAACGTCACCATCAACACTGGTTCCAAACGTGGCTGGGGTCATGGACCTGGTATACTAGTGCTTGGGTGCAACCACAGGACATGCCTTGCTGATCCTGCCTATGCTGCCGACCCAAAGTCTTCATCTCCAACATCTATTTTACCATGGGATTTAAGAGTTTTAATTAATTCATTTACCAGAGAGAGCGAGCACGAGTAGGGGGAGCTGCAGGCAGAGGGAGAGGGAGAAGCAGGCTCCCTGCTGAGAAAGGAGCTCAATGTGGGATTTGATCCCAGCAGCCTGGTATCATGACCTGAGCCAAAGGCGGATGCTGAACCCACTGAGCCACCCAGGCGTCCCTACCATGTGACATTTCGAAGCTACGCCCGAATGATTGCGTCATCGAATACCTTTCCTCCACCAGTTACCACTGATCTAGAACTGCGCAAACACAGTCATCACGATCATCCAGAAGAATCTGGTCCTCAGGAACGCAGGGGAATTCAATTAAATCATGAAAACAAAGCAGGAGTCCTGCTCTTCAGAAACCCACACTTGCCAGTTTCTTCCCCGCACTGCATGTATTCATTCATTAGATGACCCAACCCAAAGCTACCTGTGCCTCAGGAGAGCCTGGAGGGGGCCACCTCTGTCTGGTGCCCTACCCACACTTTAAAGAGTTCTTCACACTTTTTTTTTCTTAAGATTTTATTTATTTATTTGTTTCAGAGAGAGAGAGAGAGAGATTGCATAAGGTGGGGGGAGACAGGCCAAAAATGAGGGAGAAGCAGGCTCCCTGCTGAGCAGGGAGACCAACAAGGGGCTCCATCCCAGGACCCCGAGATCATGACCTGAGTTGAAAGGCAGATGCTTAACCCACTATGCCACCCAGGCGCCCCTCACATTTTCTTTCAATACATCTTATCTTTCTAAGGATGGTGGTGGCTTCCTTGTGTTTTACATCCCGGGGTTCAACATCTGAACATTCACTGGCCTTACATTTCTCAAGTCTCCATTCAGTGTTTACCGAGGAAACTAGCTACAGCACAAGCAAAGAATGTCTGATGCCTCAACAGCTGGAAAGGGAAATGAGGATAAATGGAACTGCAAATCTGGAGATCACTAGGAAATAAGGAGAAGTTGTTTCTCTAAAGGTAGGGGGTCAGTTGTGCAACCCAGGAAAGGTGTCCTCTCTCCACATGCAGATTTCATGCCAGTTCCTCATCCTCTGTATTTCCTACCTCTTCCTTGAGGCTACATATCAGTCCTACTGGAACAGGTTTCTCCTACTCCTAGGGCACCTATCACCCACCAAGCATTGGTATGAGTGCACGCTTACTTCATAGAAAAGTCAGAACACCACCCTTACACACGAGGTGGTGCACGTACCTTTAATTGGGGCCATGGTGCCGTGCTTTAATGTCGGGGACTAAGTCCAGATTGGGGCATTCGAACTAAAACAGGGTTAGGCAGCGCCTTCTTAGCACAGTAGGCAGCGCGTCAGTCTCATAAAATAGGGTTAGGTAAGCTCCGTGGGAGTCTCCTCTCATGGACACATGAGGTAAAGTCATGGTACTCCAGGCACATGTTTCCTCACAAGGGTGGACTGGAGATGTGAACAGAAGTTACAGGAACCTGTGACTGCAGAGTGTTGTCTAGGGAATGCACTAGCAAGAGGGGCTGGTGTCAGCTCAAGGCCCCTGCAAAAGCACTGGCTACACAAAATGTACCCCAAGTAGCATTATTATGCAGTACTTGAGCTAATCAGATAGGAAGACCCCCATGTAATCTGCAACATGTCCACAATAATATCCAACTAGTCCCTAAGAGGGGAAAATGATATTAGATAAACTAGGGAAAAATAATCACACAGTACTTCAACGTTAAGGCCAATGAAGGAATGGAGGACTATGTATATTATTTCACTCTTACCAAATATGTGCGAGATTCCACCAGTTACCTACAACCTTTAGATAGGTTAACATTGATGGTGGGATAACACATCATTCATTACTCATCCATGGTAATATATTCAAGATCAACTATGTTTTATTAATTAAAATATGTTAAGCTCACACATGAACTAATGTATGAATTTCAAATGCACTCTATGATCCTTAAGCAAAATGCAGAGTACAAGTGTTAAGAAGCAAAGGTCTGGGGATATAATGGTGTGGAAGTAGTGATTTCCATAATTTTCAGGCATGAAGTCATTCTTAAAAAATGTGTATATATAATTATATACCATTTTAGGGAAGAATTAACTATCCTCTTCTGGTATCTGTGAGAATTTCATCTCAACCGCATCCCTGGACATTCCACATTTGTAACCACAGCTATTATGAGGATACATTTTACTGGACTGCCACCTCTTTTTCCTCAGAGACCAGATGGTAAAATGTTTTATTTATACTATACAGGGGTTCTTTAGTTTAATAAATGGAGAAGAATGTTGTTCTGAACACCTCTTTCATGATAACTGACATTAATGTTATAACTGCAAATAGCATCTGCATGTAAATTTTCTTCATATATTATGTATTACATCGTCCTTCTTCCATGGACAATTAGATATCGAGTCCAAACAAATGAAGAAGGGTGTCTCGTATCTCTGACACAGCAACAATCAGCCACATACTTCCACACACCCACTAGGAATAAATGAATTTTCTGAACTTATCTGAGACAAATACATTAATATTTGCTAGTCACAAATCCCAGATAGGATCAATGAAAAAAAAAGCACATACAGAAATTAATTGTACTCATGTAAAAATCCATCCACTTGTTATTTTGAAGCATAATAGCATATATACTAAGTGTTTAACTTCGTATTATTCCTTATAAGGAATATTTTGATGTAACGTCTGAATAGATTGACTCATGTACTGATTTCTACTCGATTTCTGTGATATTTATTGACATTTGATGTTCACTTACATACATTTCTAAATATTTACATCTTTCAAGTTACTTTCGTGTATGCACTCTCTGGTGTTTGCTACAGTGAATATTTAAAATGAAGGTCTTTCCTCAGTCATGATGTTTCTAGGTTTTCATAGGATGCATTTGGGGATATGGAGTATAGATTGAATTCCAGTTAAAGGCACTGCAACTTTGTCTGCATTTCACAGTTTCTATCCTGTATGATAATTGAGTAGGCTGTGAGTTCCGGCTAGAGGCTTGACACACCCCTTGTATTGTAATCTTTCTCCTCAGTATAAACTCTGAGATACGGAAAAGGGTTGAGCAGCTTAAGTTTGCCCATGTTCTTTACATTTATAACTTTTTCCTCAGTGTGAATTCTGAGATGTTGAATGCGGCTTGACCTCTTATTAAAGACCATGCCAAATTCTTTATATTTGCAAAATATACTCCAGCATACATTCTCTGATGAGGAATCGGGGTTTAACATTGCATAAAGGCCTTGCCACATTCTTAACAATTTCACGGTTCCTCTCCAATATGAATTCTCTGATGTGGAGTAAGGGGTGAGTCGTCCTTAAACGTTTTCTCACGTTCTTTACATTTGTAATGTTGGCTCCACTGTGAATTCCGTCGTAATGAGTAAAGGTTGAACTATGATGAAAGGCCTTCCCATATTCTTTACTTGGGTAAGGTTTCTGACCTCAAGTATGAGTTCTGTGATGTTGACGCAGGTGTGAGTGCTGGATAAAAGCGTGGCCACATTCCTTACATATGTAAGGTCTCTCTCCAGTATGAATTCTGTAATGCCGAGTTAGGTGTGAGTGCCGGTTAAAGGCCTTTCCACAATCTTTGCATACGAAAGGTCTCTCTCCAGTATGAATTCTGTGATGTTCAGTAAGCTTTGAGTGTTGGTTAAAGGCCTTTCCACATTCTTTGCACACAAAAGGTCTCTCTCCAGTATGAATTCTATGATGTCGAACAAGGTATGAGTGCCGATTAAAGGCCTTTCCACATTCTTTACATATGTAAGGTTTCTCTCCAGTATGAATTCTGTGATGTTGAGTAAGATTTGAGTGTAGGTTAAAGGCTTTGCCACATTCTTTACATATGTAAGGTTTTTCACCACTGTGAATTCTGTGATGCTGAGTAAGGCTTGAGTGATGGTTAAAGGCCTGGCCACATTCTTTACATTTGTAAGGTTTCTCTCCAGTATGAATTCTGTGATGCTGAGTAAGGTTTGAGTGCTGGTTAAAGGCCTTGCCACATTGTTCACATTGGTAAGGTTTCTCTCCAGTATGAATTCTTTGATGTCGAGTAAGCATTGAGTTCTGGTTAAAGGCCTTGCCACACTGTCCACACTGGTAAGGTTTCTCTCCAATATGCATTGGCTGATGTTGAGATAGTGTTGAGTGCCAGTCGAAGGCTTTGCCACATTCCTCACAAATGTAACTTTCCTGTCCAGTGCCAACTGTATTATGTATATTTAGTCCCGAGGCTTGACTAAACATGTTCCCAGGTTTATTACATCTGTATGAGTTTTTTTCCATGTGAATTCTCTGATAATCACCAACACTGGAGGACTGGTTAACAGATTTCCCAAATTCATGGTATTTATAAGGATTCTGTCCCATAGGCATACTCTTATATACAATAAGGTTGGAGCTTTGAAAAAGGACTTCCTCAAATTTATCGAAGTTATAACGATTCTCTGGAAAATGAGTCCTCAGACATATATTAATATTTGAACCCAGGTTAAATTTTCTCTCAGATTCACTGTATTGAACAATTCCGTTTTCATCGAATATGTTCTGGTAATTCTGGAGAGTTAGCTGCTCGGTGAAGGACCTTTCAAACGGATCCCACATAGTAGTTTGTTCTTCGGTTTTAAATCTCTGGGCTTCAGAAATATTTGAGTCAAGGGTCAATCCAATCCTACTTTCAAAATGGTTCAAATAATTACTTTTAGCAGGGACTAGGTAACTTTCCAGATTTTCCAAATTTTCATTCTCCAGATATGTATGTTTGACCACTTGATCTGAGCCCTTGCTTACAGAAAGACACTGCTTTGCAGAAGAAGCAGGATTAAGAAGGGATGTTTTCCAAGGTGTTTTATATCCTTCACCATTTTGGGCAGTCAGATTCATATTACGGACAGTTGTCTCAGTTTGGATATGTCCTTCATGATATCTTTGATGCCCTTTACTCTCCCCATCATTTTTCCAGTCTATCATTAAGGGTAAATCCTCAAGGGCACTATGTTTATATCTACCCACTGCCACGTTTTGGAAAGAAGCTTCTATGCACAGCTTTGGCAGGAAACTCTGGGTGCCATGTGAAGATACAGCTGAAAGATATCGAATAAGAGAAAAGTAAAATCATTCCACTTACTACTCTCAGATGAATATAATGAAAACTTCTAATACGGAAAAATAAAATCAATCAGAGAACGTCAGCAAGATGGCTGAGAAGGAATCATCAGAACTTCACTCCTCCAGGGAGACATAAATTTGCAGACAATGTACCCGTGACATAGCCTAAAAGATAGTTCCGTAGTCTTGTCATGCTAGAGGACACAGCACTTTCCCATACCTAAAAAAATCAGGAAAAGTACCATTTGAGCCTAAAATTAGCAGCAGGGAGGAAATTTAAATTTAAAATACAAATAAGATATAGCAAAAACAGAAAAATATCAACAATAGGAAGAGCTGGTTTTCAGGAAAGAGCAACAGCATTGACATACTTTTAACTAAATCAAGTAAGAATGAAAGAGAAGACCAACTAAAATCAGAACTGAAGAAGTGAAAGCAGACACAGTATAACTGATACCATACAAATAAAAAAATTATAAGAGGTGATGATGGATAATTACATGCCCAGAGATAGATAACCAAACAAGGTGTATAAATTTCAGAAAACTTAGCACCTACCTGACTCCATCATTAATTTAAAACAAAACAAAACAAAACGAAAAACCCTCATCTACCACTACTGAGTAGGATTGAAAAATAAAAGAAATGCCCAACCAAGAGAAGTCCTGTGCCAGATGAATTCACTGGATAATTCAAAGGAACATGTAATGAGATCATTCCCAAGAGGCGAAGAGAAGGGAAATTATCCGACACTCTCTGTGACGCTAGCACTGCCACATTTGCAGAGCCAAGGAAGATACTATAAGCAGAGTACCAGCCACTACCTTCAAGAACAGTCATGTAAACGCCACGGTAAAAGGAAGCAGAGAGAATCAGAAGCACCTTCTACTACCTTACAACATAATCAAGTGAGAATTTTTCCTGGAATTCAAGTGTGTTTCAACATACTGAAATCTATAAATTTAAGATTATACATCAATAGAATGAAGATCAAATATGATCATATTAATTCGTGTAGAACAAGAATGTGAGCATACTGGACACCATTTCATGATTAAAAACACTCAATTGTAGAAATAAAAAGAACTACCCCTACCAAATAAAGGCCATATATGTACAAAAAGCAGAAATCTAACATATTTAATAGTAAAAGATTGAAAACGTCTCCTTTATAATCAGAAAAAAGGTAATAAAGAGACTTCACCACTTCCAATCAACACAGTATTAGATATTCTAGTCAGAACAATTAGGAGAGAAAAAATACATAAAAGAAATCCTATTGAAAAGAAAATGAGGGGCACCTGGGGGCTCAGTCACTAAGCATCTGCCTTCGGCTCAGGTCATGATCCCAGGGTTCTGGGATAGAGCCCTGCATTGGGCTCCCGACTCCGCGGGAAACCTGCTTCTCCCTCTCCCACTCCTCCTACTTGTGTTCCCTCTCTCGCTCTCTCTCTCTGTCAAATACATAAAATCTTAAAAAAAAAAAAAAAAAAAAAAGAAAGAAAAAAAAACTATTGCCGTTCACAGATGACATGATCAATAGAAAACCCTAAAGAATTCTTATTTTCGCTTTTTACACTATTTCATTTTTTTGGTCATCACTTATATTGTTTATTTCTGCTAATTTTCCCTTGTAGACACTCCACTTTTAATTTTCTTATGCTATAAATGCTTAAGAAAAAAATTCAAATAAGCAACTTAACATTACACCACAATGAACTAGAAAAAGAAGAAACATAATTGATATTTAGCTGAGGAAGGAAATAACAAAGAAAAATCAGAAATACACAAAATACAGATCAGAATAAGTAATAACCTAACATCGGAAGTAATGCAATCTCTAGCAAAATCCAAGTGCCATTTTTGGCAAAGGAACAAAACCCCTCTTAACATTCCTATGGATGTTACAGGATAACACATACCCAGAACAGTCTTGAAAAGGAAGGGTTTATTGGTGGCACCATATTTCCTGATTTAAAACACACTGCAAAGACATAGTTGTCAACATAATGTACTGCAGACATAAAGACAGGGATAGAACAATGGAAAGGTAGAGGGTGAGCTAGAGGTCTACTTCCTGTGTTAATGCGCATGACAATGAACTGAAGATCTTGTTAAAATTCGTATTCTGGGGGCGCCTGGGTGGCTCAGTGGGTTAAGGCCTCTGCCTTAGGCTGAGGTCATGATCCTGGAGTCCTGGGATCGAGCCCCGCGTAGGGATATCTGCTCAGCAGGGAGCCTGCTCCCCTTCCTCTCTCTGCCTGCTTCTCTGCCTACCTGTGATCTCTGTCTGTCAAATAAATAAATAAAATCTTAAAAAAAAAAATTTGTATTCTGATTTGGACTTCTAGGTGGGCTCTGAGTTTCCATATTCCCCACAAGTTAGCAAGTGATGCCAACATCTTACTTCAATAGCCAAAGTATTAAATTAAAACAAACAAACAAACAAACAAACAAACCTAGAGGAAATCCTTAATGATTTTGAATGTAAAGAATATTGTGGCAATTACAACTTTTAATGCCAAGAGCAGAAACAACAATCTTCTTGAACATATGCTATCTACTCCATAACATTCCAACACTGTTTCATAAACTCACCCATGAATCCACACTAACCTATGAGAACAGTAGAACTGTTCCTCACCTTTCAAAGAAAAACCTTGGCCCAACTTCCGTAATAGGAGAGCCTGAGTTTTACCCCAGACTGTATGATGCTGAATTTGTGTAAGAGGAACACAGAGAATGGTATACAGAGGCAACTCTAAAAGAAAAGTTCCCAGTAGGTTTCAACGTGACAATGGGAATGCAAACAGGATTAAACCACTGAATACTGGTGTGCCTGGGTGGCTCAGTGGGTTAAGCCTCTGCCTTCGGCTCCAGTCATAATCTCAGGGTCCTGGGATCTAGCCACGCATCAGGCTCCCTGCTCAGCGGGGAGCCCGCTTCCCCTATCTCTCTGCCTGCCTCTCTGCCTACTTGTGATCTCTCTCTCTTTCAAATAAATAAACAAAATCTTTAAAATACAATAAAATAAACCACTGGACATATCAACTAAAAGATATAAGTGACCATAAAACACAGAAATAACAAATTAAATAAAAAAGAATAGAAGTGATAGATAACTAAGAAACTAAGAAACATCTTCAGTGGCATAAAACTTATAAATTTATTTGTGGAAAAAGGTTTTTTTGACGGACAAACACACCAAGAAACAAACAAAATCTGAGATACCTGAAATACCTATTATTTCTTAGATTCCTACTGCATCAAGTTTTTGACTCATTTACCTTTCCGCCAAGTTGTACTTCAGAATTTAAGACAGTGGAACGTATACGATGCAGGTTTTCTTCTTCTAGAGCCACAGAGAAGTGAGAAGCAAGAGTCTATCTGTGACATGACTGACCATCTCCCCTTCAAACACTGCCATCTCCAGTAAACACAGGAGAGAGCCTTCAGTTTCCAAAGCAGACTACAAAGTGAAACAGGGAAGGGAGTTTCCAGAGTAAATGAGATGATTTATACACATCTTTTAGTAAGTGCTCCCGAGGTACGTGATGATAAATGAGAAAAAGTATTAATCTTACAGTGCAGGGATCTGACATACAGGACAGAGGAAATGGAAGTGTATGAACCTGTCATAGGTCACCCTGGTGTCATGTGACCACAGAACCCAGGTGCCCCTCCTGTCCAATTTTTGTCTTTCAAGGATAATGTTCTTCTATTCTAACCTGCGAATGCCCATAGCAAGGTACATCTGCGTATAAATGTGAATGATCTAGGGGCACCTGGGTAGCTGGTTCAGTTAAGAGACTGACTTTGGGGCTCCTGGGTGGCTCAGTGGGTTAAGCCTCTGCCTTCGGCTCAGGTCATGATCTCAGGGTCCTGGGATCAAGTCCCGAATCGGGCTCTCTGCTCAGCGGGGAGCCTGCTTCCTCCTCTCTCTCTGCCTGCCTCTCTGCCTACTTATGATCTCTCTCTGTCAAATAAATAAATAAAATCTTAAAAAAAAAAAAAAAAAAAAAAAAAAAGGGAGAGACTGACTTTGGCTCAGGTCCTGAACTCAGGGTCCTGGGATTGAGCTCCTGGTGGAACCCCGCACAGGGCTCTGCTCTCAGTAGGGAGTCTGCTTGTACCTCCACACCCCCTCTGCTCTCTCACTCTCTCTCAAATACATAAATAAAACCCCTTTAAAACAAACAAACACAAAGTTACTGATCTAGTCAAGTGAAGAGGAACAGCCAGGGCTGAATCTACCGCTGCCTTACCTCATCTTTCTGGGAGGTTTAAACAAACAATGATAAAAATTTATTCCTTTCTAGGTGGTGGGGCCATAGTAGAAAGAGGTGCTCCTCACACGGGAACCAAGAGATTAATCAAGGCTGCACAGAGTCCAGCTTCGGTTCAATGAAGAGCATTAATTATTAAAAGCAAAAACAAAAAATACTTCTATAATCTAAGCACACTGCCACTTCTCGGCAGGCAAACCTGGAGAATGTAGGCTCCACACAGAGCCCCAGGCCTGCATCAGAGAAGACGGGGCAGTTTCACAGGGCTCCTCGACACAGGGAAGAGGACAAAGCAGGTGGGCCTGAGTCCTCCCTCCCTTCACTTTCCATCTGAGCCAACATGGCCCCGCCATGTGAACAGGACCTGCCAATACTCTCTAGGGCTCCCTGTATTTCTCCGTCTTCCACTCACCCTGCCAAGCAGCTCCCCACCCCCCAACTGATACAGGGAGATGCTGTGCATGTAGTAGGTTTGGTCATATCTGTGAGATTTTGAGCATAGGAAACCCCAATATCTTAGAGAAACGTCTAGCGTATCTGCCCAAACTTTTGCCATGGAAAGAGACATCTGTTTTCCTGTATGATAAACAAATCCATCTTCTACCCAAAAGAAAGACACTATCACTGTATTCCAAAGCCTTTTTATACACAAGCATCAATGGAATGACAATTAGAATAAAAATTTTCAACGCCTCCATCCATGACACATGGAGAAACTTAAACCCATAGAGAATCATCTCCCAACAATATCCACCAGTCATTTTGACCCTGGCATGGCTCTTGCCCAGTTTTCCTATCGATATATGACCTCCTTAGACATCCATTAATCTGACACAGGGTCTGGGATAACACCCACTCAGTTTGCATCAAGAAACGTTCTCCAAGGCTATGATTGGTAAAATACAATGCAGAAGAATCAGGTGAGCTGTATCATTCACTTCTGCAATGTCACCGTGGGCCCTGCATTCAACCGGGGGAAGAAATCCCAATACCCTGAGGGTCAACCTTCCACTTCTATAGTGAGGTTTCTGAAGGACACGGTTAAAGAAACACTAAACCGTGTGAAAGCATCCATCTTCCAGGATGAGAGGATTTCATACTTAATGAGGCAGAGCACACAATGGATACACTGAGATCCTGAATTACTACAGTAAAAAGGTTGAAAAATGAAAACATATAGAAATTAGGGCATAGGACTGGGGTGGAGGTGTTCACCAACTATTATTGGGGGAATATTAAAGCAGAGACCTAAAAGGTGAGGGAAATGGTGTAAAGCAAAACAGAGGTGGTCACAAGGGAAAGATACTTTGGGTGGACCTGAACACAGGTGGGGTCTGGAGAAATGACCCTGTGAATACACTTGACCCACTGCATGTGCCTCTACTGGATGAAAATCAAGGAACCTCTGGTCCCGATCATCAGCTTGCAGCACAATTTCAAGGAATAACAATGCTGTATGCACCAAATGTGTGATTTTCTTCTGATATCCACGACAGCGTCCAAAATGCATATTCTTGTGTGCTGATTTGCTGCCCATTTGTCAGTGACAGGAAAATGAGAAACTCATCATACCTGGAAGCTTCTACTTTAAGCTCCTTCTAATAAGCAGCTAATCTTAATGGTCTGGAAGACACCCGAAGACACACTGTACCCCAATGGACACAGCCCTGGCTGCTCTGTACACATGCCAAGTAAGTGTGTATCCGGGCTTGGGGTAGGAATACTTTTATGCAAAATCTGCTTTTAGAGACAAAGACCAACGAGTTGACTGTACTCCTGTGTTTGGCAATTTAATCCATAGAACTCAACCTATCTGCAGTGAAGTAAGGATGGGGATAATGGTAAAGCAGCTATCAGTTGGCCAAGATTCCAGCTACAATCTGTAACAAGTAAATTTTTGCTATTGCCAAGCTTCTGGAGGCCAATCTGCTAGGGGAAATAGGAATGATCATTTATCAGAGCACAGAGGCCCATGGAAGGTTTATGATATGAAAACTGACATACATGGTCCCAGGAGAGGGCTAACCATCACTACATGCAGGAAAACACAGCGATACATCACAGGAGAAGCTGGCTCCAATATTGTGATGTTAATCCACGTGAACACTTGCGCAAGCAAATGAAAGGAAAGCATGATAGAACATTTTCAGAATACATTTCAATCTGTTCTCAAATTGGGTGGGAAAAAAGAGAAAGAATATAAAACTTCTAATACTACACAAACCATGCAACACATTAATACATTTCTGACTGAAACTGTAAAGATCATGTTTTTTTTTTTTTTTGAAAAACACAAAAGATTCTATCTCTGTGGTCTTGGTAGAAGAGAAGATTTCTAAAAATGAGAAAAATCACTAACCATTAAGGATGAAATGAAAAATGGGGTCACATTCAAATTAGGAACTCAGGGCAACTTGGGGGCTCCATCAATTAAGTATCCAACTCCTGATTTCAGCTTGGGTCATGAGATAGAGCCCCGTACCCAGATCTAGGCTCAGCTAGAAGTCTGCTTGTGATTCTCTCCCTTGCCCTCGGCCCCTCCCCTTACTATCCCTTATGTGCTCTCTAAAATAAATAAATAAATCTTAAAAAACAAACAAACAAACAAACAAACAAAAACTTCCCTGAATCACAATCTCAAAAGATAAAAACATAGGTAGAGTAATAAAGAAGACAAAGGTCTCATTCTCAGTGTATATATAAAACTACAAAACCTGAAGAAAAAGACATCACAACATCTGGGGTGCCTAAATGGCACAGTCCCTTAAGCGTGGGACTCTTGGCTTCAGCTCAGGTTGTGATCTCAGACTCATGAGACTGAGCCCCGTGTCAGGCGCCACGCTCAATGTGGACTGTTCTCCTGAGTCTTTTTCCTTCTGTCCCTTCCATTTTGGCTCTCTCACACTGTCTAAAAAAATAAATAAATCATACACACACACACACACACACACACAAAAGTATCACAACAGTAAAAAGTGATAAGAACTAACTAGGCACTTGGAAAAGGAGACTATCGCTAACCCAGTTCCACACTAACGGGAAGCAAGAACAACAAAGCAAATAAAACCACCACTTGGTAACATCACACAGCAACCAGGAGCTGACTGTGAAAATGATGCAGGCTACCACGTTTTAGAAAGTCTCCTGATAAGCCAGAAATCCCATACACTGTTGGTGTGTGAGAAAACTGGTACAAAGACTTTGGCAAAGTGTTTTGGAGTATCTCTAAAAGGTGAACAAATCTAAACATATTTACCAGTAATTCACTCCCGCAAATATAGGCAGCAGATATGTGTACATGTTTCACTAAAAGGCAAATTATCAATTTCACGTGCCGGTGCTAGTCATGACAGTCCTGCCCTGAGAACCATCCCCCATCCAGTAACAGCAGAATGACGCGGTCATTCGATATGCACAATGGAGCTGGACCGATCCACTCCAATGAATGAGGCACAGCATCATGCAGGAATACAGATAATTCAAATGACAGAAGGAAAGAAAGGAAGCCAAACACAAAAGAGCTCCTGTTGCCCAATTACTTTCATACTAAGTACAAAAATGGGGACAGTACTCCCTTGCCTTACATGTTAAAAGAGTGCTGAGCTTTGGGGAAAGTTACTGAAGGGCTCAAAGGGAATTTCAGAGGACAAATAATATTCTATTCCTTGATCTCAGTGGCTTTTAGAGACGTGATCAGTTTGTGTAATTCCACTGAGCTGTTCACTTACGATTTCCTCATATTTACTTTAAAAAAAAAAGTGCCATCAAAAACCTGGTAAGTAAATAGATACGTATCACAATGTACATATACTGAGAAGCTGAAATTAGGGTGTAATTTCACACTGTGACTATATTTAAAAAGCCTTTAACAGTTTCTTTTATTTTTATACTTTTTAAGATTTTATTTATTTATTTGACAGAGGGAGAGAGATCACAAATAGGCAGAGAGGCAGGCAGAGAGAGGGGGAAGCAGGCTCCCTGCTGGGCAGAGACCCCCCCCCCCCCCCCCCATGCAGGGCTTGATCCCAGGACCCTACCTGAGCTGAAGGCAGAGGCTTAAACAACTGAGCCACCCTAAAAAGCCTTTTTTTTTTTTTAAAGTGTGTTTTAATTTCTAGCTAAAGCAATATAGTCCGTGTATACAAAGTTTACAGAAAAAGAATGAAATGTACAATTATTTCCTTAAAATACACACAGGAAAACACAGCATACAAATCATGAAAAAAATACACAGGGTCTAAGGATAAGCATAAAAACTTGGTAAATAGAAGCCCCAGTATCTCCATTAGGATATTAAACATAAATAAACCAAATGTTCCTGGTAACACCAAACTTTGCTTGAATATATTCCCCTGGAATTTCCCTAAAGCCATACTGAAAACAGGAGGAAAGAACTAGAAAAAAAAAAAAAGAGACAAACAAAAACACCCCATGCAGTGATAACCAACCAAACTGACATGGCAATATAAATATCATATATTAAAATCCTTAACTTAATGGGCTTTGTCACTGCTACTTACTGTGTTATTCTTCAGTATCTAAATACACAGCATTTCAATATTTTGACTAGAGGATAACAAACACAATCTATATTTTTGTGTGTGTATATTTTTACACACACATAGATAAAATATAGATCTATAAATACAGGTATATAGGGGAAAATTTTTAGCTCACCAGACATTAAAAAATCATCACAAAGGGTTGACATCACCAAGATGGTGAGAACAGACACGCCTGGGTGGCTCAGTCTGACCACGGATTTCAGCGCAAGTCATGATCTTAGGGTTGTGAGATGGAGCCCCCACATCCAGCTCCACGAAGGGAATGGAGCCTGCTTGGGATTCTCTCACTCCCTCTGTCCCTCCCACATGTCTCTCTCCTCCTCTTAAAAAATAAGAAAAAAGATGCTGAAATAGTGGCCACTTCAGTACTTCACATAATAAGCTCAAGTAGCAACTATTCACATAAGATGTCACCGGGTAAATCTCAGTGCTCAGGGGTGGGGCCGAAACACCTTCTGGACCACAGAGATCAACAAGCACAGCATTAGAAGGGTTAAGAGGTTAATTTAGGTTAATTAAGGGTTAATTTCACATTGACCACAATGCACCTGCCCCCCCACGACCCCCAGGCCAGCACAGTGCCCTACCATGGCTCATCACCTGGAACTGTAATTTCTGCACCAAGAAAAAGAAAGCAGTGGGCATCCAGCATTCTCCAAATGGCAAGCTGCTTCCTGGGAGGCCCACTGAGGTCTGACCTCATGGGGATCCCTGGAGCAATCTGTGGTGTGGACCACTGGTGATCACTGAGACATGGACAAGGTGGGCAGGGCTTACAGCAACGAGTGCTCAGATCTTGGAACACTGACAGACCAGACTGTAGTCCTCCTTGCAGTCACACCCAATCAGAGATCACACAGTATCTGTTCACTTGCAGAACAGAGATGAACCCACCTGCTTAAGAAGATTCGTCAGCAGCTGTACCTGACTTGGGTCTCCAGTCAACAGGGTGAACTAGAGCATGGAGGCCATTCTAGGGGGCTCTATTTGAACAAGTATGCAAACTGGAAGTCACTTTCCACTGCTGAGCATAGCCTCTAGTCCCCCCACCAGCAATCCTGAAGAAAGGCCCTGGGCAACCGCAGAGCCTAGCTCATAGACCTACTAGGGAGAGCACCAAGCCAGTGGCATTGCCCAAGTGTTGAGCATAACCTCTCTCTGCCGGAGCAGGGAGCTTGAACAGTGAACTGGACTAGGACAGTGAACTAGACTCAGAGCCTAGCCTGTGGTACTGCCCAGAAGCAGAGAACGGCCCACAGTCCTGTCACATGTTTGAACGTAACCCGTGGAACCACTCGACCAGGGACTTGCCAGCATTGGCTTGGAAAACACTCAGGAGCCTGCAGTTCCCAATGGACACATGTCTGCCCTCTGTGAACATACAATGTATGTCCCATGGTTATTAGTGCTCTATAAACTGTCACGTATTTAATGTTCTTGGTTCTTTGTATTATTGCTAATATTATTCTCCTCTTTTTGACAAAAATAGTTAAGTTAAAAGAAGGTGTTGTGATCATCTCAATATTGGTAGAGTCAGGGTTTCAACATGGACACTCCACCCATGAACATGAGGTAGGCAGGTCAGATGCCCTTCCAGAAGGTGACTGTGCTTGGATTCTTTTTCCTTTTTGTCCCTCAGTGATTCACTGAAAAGTCTTCACACACAAAGGCCTCCATGAGACTTCAGAGTGAAAATTCCAGCCCAAACCAAACACAAGTAAACTGAATAGCTTTCACGTGAGTACAAAGAACCAGAAACAGATCAGGTATCCAAGACAAAAACAAAGGAAAGGCCCAGCACCCAAGAGTCCATATTCACACCTGGAAAACCATGACTACACACCTGTGTATCCGACAGCATTTGCAATAGGCCAATACCCTTCCTGAAGAACACAACTACAATTGTGTCCTCAGACATGGGTCCCCAACATGTTACCTAGAGAGGTACCTGAGAACACACAGGAAAGGAAATTTGGGGGCTGCACCTCAGAACCACTGACATGGTTAGTGTGGGGACAGGCACAGAAATCCAGTATTCACAAGTGCTCCTGGTACCTGACTCGGGCTAAATTTGACAACCTCTGCAGGTACTAAGTCACAGGTCAATCTTGAGTCATCCACACAGAAGTCCCTCTCAGAAACCCTCTAAGCCTGTGGTCATGTTACTGTTGTGTCACACAAACACAACACACACAACACACATTTTCTTTATTCATAAATGAATCTGAAGCTAACAGAGTCTATCTCGGCTTCCTCCTCTTTCACCTGTCGCTTCTCTCAATACCTTCCTTGAGCTTCCTGGGGTCACCCCAAATATACTTTTGTTCACATTCCTAAATGAAAACAATCCAAATTAAAGTGATTCGGAATGCATGTAAATATTTTATCAAGTAAGTTATGAAAAGCATCAAGACATTAATACATGTTATATATTAAAATGGGATTGAAGAGAGCATTCTCTCTATAATGCTGTATTTGATGACTTTTACCCTAAAACCATAAGTAATTGTGGCTTAAGCAGCTCCTCATCAGCACGCCATTAACACGCAGAATAAAACACCTGGGCATTAAGGATAAGGATACTGTAAATTTTGGGGTATTTCTCTAACACATGGTTTCAAGGAAAAGTGTGACTGCCTTTCTGTCATATGCTGGGAAACAATTCTGAGAACGAGCCATTCGCAAACATGTCCACCTGTGCTACAGTTGTATCTCTGTACTTAGAGTGGCAGCGATGACAGAGTGCTGGTCAGTGATGGAGGAAGTAGTGCCCTGGTGAGGATGACCTTCCCTGAGCAAACCAGAAAGGTTTTAAATTTATTAAGGACTTTAATTTATTAAGTCCTAGGGCACCTGGGTTGCTCAGTTGGTTAGCCGTCTGCCTTTGGCTCAGGTCATGATCCCAGGGTCCTGGGAGGGAGCCCCACTTGGTTGGTCTCCCTGCTCATCGGAGAGCCTGCTTCTCCCTCTCCTTCTGCTATTCCTACGGCTTGTGCTCTCTCTCTCTCATTCAAGTAAATTAAAAAAAAAATTCCTCAAAATTTTAAAGTCCTATCAGATTTATACTGCCTCCTTTGCTGCCTGGATCGTGGCTGGAATTCTGGTGGGGTGGGAAGGTATCTCAAAGCCATGAGGGAGCACGTATAAACACAATGCCTGCAGGTAGACGGTACCAGACAGAAGAAATGGGAAATCAGAGAATACTCTAGGATGTCTGAGCCATTTTATCAGATCTGAGCATCTACTACTCACTGTGTACGTAACACAAAATGCACATCTTCTTTTCTATACATACCCAGCAGTCTTCTCGTAATATGGCTGACCACCAAGTAACAGCTAATAGAAAATGAATTATTGTTCCTGAGGTGAACAAACGTTAACTACACAACTTTATTTGATCAGTTTCTACGAGTGATAAAAATCCTTTCTCTGCTCAGGTCAGGATGGGTGTAAGGACAGCATGGCCTGTGAAACAACATAGGGACATCTAGTCTAGAAACTGGGTAGACTGTTTGAAGCAGAAAAACTCACTGCCAGTGACTGCAGACCGGCTTCCCAACAAATCAGTGCCTTGGACACAGTCCAGAGCACAGAAGAGACTCATTATGGGACTGAGTGGAAGTGAGGGAGGGCCTTGCCAGGTGTGGGTCAGCATCCTTGGAAGGTCACCCATCTACACTGGATCAGATCTCTGTTGGGGTTATATACCTGGGACACCAGTGCTTTGTGGAACCACAACACACACCTTGCTGGTTCTGACTACTAGGGTCCAGCAGCCTTCATTATCTTCATGATCTACTGTGTCATGTGACATCTTAGAGCTATATATATAATGTTTAACTCATCCACTACCCCTTCTCCATCCACCACCACACAACTGGGCCTAGGAAAGTAGTTTCCCTGCCGTCCAGCAGCAACTGGTCCTCAGGACAACCAGGAAATTCTGACTTCCCTCAATTCCAGAAAACCACATTTCCCAAGTTCCTGTCTCTGTCACATTTGTTCACCACCAGAAACTTCTTAAGACTTTGCAGTGACTAAAAGGAGCTCCTTACCAGATTTCCTCACATTTCAAGAGTCCTCCATATTTGCTTTTAGTAGGATTTGTCTTCCTCTCAAACTGTATCAACGTCATTTTTTATCTGTCCTCACAACTCTCTCAGTGCCAGGGTCTAAATTAAGCCTACAGACCACTGATGGCATTTTCTTGCTCTTCTAGTGATGTGGTGACGTCATAGTATTTAAATCTCAGATATGGCTTCAAATGATCTGTTACCAACCATTTACCATTGAATTTGAAAATTCCAAGCTACTCCTAAGAACCTCCAAGGGCCTGAATGACTGATGTTGCAGGAAGAGAGCAGGGACAGTGGGGTCTCCATAACACAGGAAGGAAGGACAGCTGTGATGCCTACATCACTGGAACAGAAATAAGGAGACAGAGGACTGGAGATGATTTAGAAAGAAAACAAGTAAAATTTATCTTTCTAGATTCAGAGTCAAGAGCGCAGCCTTGGACAGATATCCTTTCGCCACATGAGGAATTCATGCCAATGCTTCAGACTTAGATGCTTTTTATCTCTGACCTTAGGCTGCAACATCTCTCATAATAGAAGACTGTTTTCTTCCTATCTTTAGAACATCTGCTAAGACCCAGCATTGTCTCAATGTTTGGTCCCTTCAAAGATATGTTAAAACAAGCCATGACTTATGAAGTCTCCAAGTTTTCACCTAATAAACTTGTTTGTTTCCTTAAAAGATTTTATGTATTTACAAATTTCAGAGTAAAATTAATATTTGCTATTGGAAATAACTCAAATATAGCCAAAAGAAAAAAAGAGACATAGTAAAACTAATTACCTGTCTCCAAATAGCCATGCCATCTTGAGCCTTTCAGGGATATTAACAAATACAGTTGAACACTGAATAATACAGGTTTAAACAGTGTGAGTCTACTTATACAAAGATTTTTTTCTTTTGTATAAATATTGTGTAGTACTGTAAACGTGTTTTCTCTTCACTACCACAATCCTTAATATTTTCTCTGTACCTTACTTTACTATAAAAATATAGAACTCAGACCACATAAAAAGAAGGGGATGATTAACTATTAATGCTCTAGGTAAGGTTTCAATAATATGGTATTTCCACGGTAAGGAAGGAATGGTTTTAAGTTTTGGGGACTCAAAAATTACACACAGAGGGGTGTCTGGGTGGCTCAGTCGTTAAGCATCTGCCTTCGGCTCAGGTCATGGTCCCAGGGTCCTGGGATGGAGCCCTCTATCGGGCTCCCTGCTCAGTGGGAAGCCTGCTTCTCCCTCTCCCACTCCCCCTGCTTCTGTTCCCTCTCTCGCTGTGTCTCTCTCTGTCAAATAAATAAATAAAATCTCAAAAAAAAAAAAAATACAGACAGATTTTCATTTCTGGAGGAGGTTGGTGCCCCTCATGCCTGCCCTGTCCAGAGCTAAAATGTGACTGATCTAGGTCATTTAAATTTGGATTTTCCTCTGTAATAAATACTCTGATTTAGAGTCATGTATGAAATGGCACTTATTGATTTCTGTTGTTAATTCTGACTTTATTTAGATTTGCCTTTCTATTGTACATACATAGCCAATTATTTACATCTTTAATATTTTTATCCTTTATAAAGACTCTTTCTGAACTGTATATGAAAAACAAAGGTCATTCATCAGTCATTACACTAAAGTTTCCATCTAGTGTGTTTTACCTTATATTGAGTAAGGGTTCCAGGTAAAGACCGGACCACCATTCCTGACAATTTTAAGTTATTGCCCCAGGACGCATTATCTTATGTTGAATTATGATTATGAATGAAATGCTTTACTGCGTTCCTTACATTATGCACTCCTTGATATTCAGCAAAATCGTAGCTCTGCTTAAAGACTTTGCCACTCCCCACTGTATTTTACATTATATTGGTAAGTTTTGAGTGGCCGTTAAGGTCTTTACCACATTGTTTATATTTGTACTATTTCTTCCCATTATGAAATGTCTGCTGTTGAGCGAGTCTTGAAGAGACTAGTTAAAAGGTTTGTCACACTTACACCTTCTTCAGTCTTCATTTCAGTAAGGATACAATGATATACAAGAAGATTGGAGTTTTCATAAAGCTCCGCATTTATTACTCTAATACTAGTTCTCTAGAAACTAAATTCTCTGAGGTTTATTAGGATTTGACCCTTGACTGACATTTTCCCCAGACTCATTACATGGGTACATTTTGCCTCCTTTATAAACAACTTGGTAATTATGGAAAATAGAGTTCTCATTAAAGGCCTTCTTAAGTTCACAACACATGAAAACTTACTCCAATTAAGTATTACGTGGTAAGTATTCCACAGTGATGTTTGGATAAAGACCCTCCTGTGTTTATCAGATTTAGAGAATGTCCCACAAGCAGGGATTATGTGTTGGTGGGAGAATAAGGAACTTCCCGAAAAGGACTTCTTAAACCAATCACATTTAGAATTTTTACCTTCATTTTAAAATGTCTAACATTCAGAAATACATCAGTGAATGATTAAACCACTCTTAAACTTGAAATGGTTTGAATCAAACTTTCCGCATGGACTAGGTGACCTCCCAAAATATCCAAATGTCCTTCCAGAGAATATGTATGTTGAAAAATGGATTATTAGCACCAGGTTCAAAGATATTGTTCTGCAAATATAAATGTCTTAACGGTGGGGGTTTTCCTTGAATGTGCTCTATGCCTCATCTCTTCTGGTGGGAAGGATTTCTTTATGCTAACTGTCCCACTTGGGTTATACACATCATAACGTCCTTCCTTCCTGCCCTTTACTACCCTCGGCCACCTGACGAGTTACTCGTTAAGTATAAATAGTCAGGACTGCTGCTTCCATGTCTTCCCATGTCACTTTAAAAAGTCAATCTTCTTTCCCCCTCTTTGCCAACAGGCCTTTGGGTATTAGGGAAAGACACAACTAAAAGATACACAGTAAGTTATCACACTCACCATACCCGCATGCATATATGTTAACGTGCTAATGTGCAATCTTAATGCTTATCATCGCACATGAGCAAAATAGAGAAATAGGAAGCACAGGACTGTGCTCCTCCATGGACACAAAAATGGACCGAATTACCCTTTAGAATGTTCCAGAAGCCAGTTAGGAGAACACAGCTCCCCCAGGCAAGTAGGAAGGAAGAAGAGGCACGACGAAGAGACAAGGAGAGTTTGCGACGCTTGCCCACAACCGGGGCTCGCCCTCCCTGACTCTCCACGGCAACACCGTGAGAGAACTCTCACCTCTCCTCAGGAGAGGACAAATGAGCGCCCAGTATGCTCCATGATGTGGCTGTGTGGCTGCTGCCTGAGGGACTTGTTTCTGTCATGTAGGCCACAGGGGCTGAAGGAAGGACAGCTCCCGATGGATGCATTACCTGGCGGCTCAGACGAAGGCTGAGCACTTGTTCAAACCCTGGAGAGACTGAGGAGCTCATTCATGCTGGAGGTCACACTGTCCTGAAATCTACTGTGTTGAAAACTGTCTTCCTATTAAATACACAGGTAACTAAACAATGTTGTGAAAGGTCCCATACAAAAGGAAGCCCGTTATTACAGAATTGTAAAACCAGAGTAAGCCAAAACGTAACCCAAAGAATTCCACATACAAATAGATGAATTCTGGGGTGCCTGGGTGGGTCGGGCTGTTAAGCATTTAACTTGAGCTCAGCTCATGATCTCAGGGTCCTGGGATGGAAGCCAGTGTGGGATCCTTGCTCAGTGGGAGTATGCCTGTCTCGCTCCTTCCCTGCCCCACCCCCCACTTCTCCGTATTTTCTCCCTGACGGACAAAATCTATAGGAAAAAATGAATGCATTTTTAAAAGGAAACCTTTTATGTAACTTTAAACTGTGACTGTGTACCCATGAAAACCAAGCATTTTGAATTATTGGCATGTCTTCATTGACAGTAAAATTACTGTAAAGAATGTGTATTAACGTCTACCATGAAAAGGTCTACCGGAAAATTTTATGAATAAGCACTTAAAAGGCATTGGAAACTGTACTCTTATTAACATATCCCTCCTGTACACAGAATGTAAGGCTATAATCCATTCTTTGGAATCAAGCACCCTGGGGCACCTGCATGGTTCGGTTGGTTTAGCACCTGACTCTGGATTTTGGCTCAGGTCATGATCTCAGGGTTGTGGAATGGAGCCCCTTGAGGGTGCTGACCCTCAGCAAAGAGTCTGCTTGGCATTCTCTCCCTTTCCTTCTACCTCTCCCTCTCTCTCTCTGCCCCTCACCCCACTTGAGCTCGTGCATTCTCTGTCTCATAAATAAATATATATTTAAAAAAAAGAAAAAAATAAGAACAAAGCATCCAAAAAAACCCCCTTCATTTTGAAATAAAGAAATACTACCACAACTGTAAAATATGCCAGCAAGCAATCACTTCGTAAAAAATAAATATTTGCAATTAAATTCAGATATATTCTGAGGAAAGTAGAAGAAAAGCCTAATGGTTAATTTTTCCATGTAAATTAAATTTATAAGCAAAATTTTTTTTAAATATGAGAATTTTACTGATTATCCACTTTACTTTTTATAAGCAAATGCTCATGTCATATCACAACTTCTGATATTAAAAAAAGATGAATGTCATGTATAAGTAATAAGAAAGTGAGAACACACATGGCAAAGCAAGAGGAACTTCATACCATATAAAATTATAAAATTAGTCAATTATTATGAATAAAGTAACAACTAAGACTTTATTACAGGCTACGAATTCTGAATTCTAAATGTTCCCGCTACCCTATGGCACTATTTAGGTAGGAAATCCAGGAAACAAATGGATACATTTAATTATTTCACCATTGAGGAATGGAACACATAGAGTAGAAATTTCTAGTATTATTTAATACAAAGAAAAGTGAACTTTTAAGTGAAATAAAGGATTAGTTTTTCTCATTTTAGGGAGGTGTTTTGTTATCTGATGAAATTGCTGATTCTCAATTTTATATGATTAAGATTAAAGCCACCATGACATTGGAAAGCATAAACCAGAAAACATGTGATATCTGTCTCCAGTGTTCCCAGGGTTTCTGCACCAAACCTAATGTGCATACCACCACCCTGACATACTTCTCCCATGATGAAAAACAGAACTTACAAAGGGTTTAGAAAAGAGATCCTACGAAATAGGGAGATTTCCCCAAGGCCCTCAAAACAATGGAGAAGCTTTTAGATTATGGAGACCCTCCCTCTCCCGAGAAGTCTCCTGGTCTCCATCAATGGATGTGATGGACCATCACTGGAGCTGAAGGAGAATCCCTAGAGAATTTAAGAGCTTGATAATGTTGGAGAGCAGATGTTCTTCTGTGACAAGGGAGAGAAGTTCAACTGTGCTTCTAAAACTAATCTCCATTCAAGGAGAGTTACTTGAATCAGAATTTAAGGTCTGTCTTCCTCCTTCAGACCTGGACCTCCCCTCTGCATGCATCTGCCTCATTCATTCCCACCTACCTGGATGGAAGGCTACTGTTTCCTTTCTCCTCACATCCCAGAGTTGCTTCTCTTGCTCCAAAAAGATGACCAGGTCTGGCTTCCACACAATAAGACCTGTTTATTAGAAAAAATGAATAGGAGTATTGTTGGAGATTTTAATTTTCAATCCACTAGAGGACACTGCAGAATTCTAGAAAATGATTTCCCAAACATGGTTGACCAACAGGCCATTAAACATGCAGGAGAAATTTGAAATTTTCACATCATGACTTCCACTTTCAAATACTACCAATACAATAATAAGAAGTTAAAATTTCAGTTTAAGATGTGGGCAGTACCATTTTTTGACACTCACTATTTACAATTGACACTCATCTACAAAAGTGATATTACCTTAAAGAAGAAGAAGCTAAAGTTACAGGAAACAACATGATGATTTTTCTCTCCATCTACAAACCCCTATTTATTCCCCTCTCTGCCTGGATCTGAATTCCAGTCATTCAAAGAGGAATTTTCCAAGAGACAGTCTTCACAGGAAGGAAGAAAACCCAGAGTGGGGTTTGGAAATCTGGAAGGAGTCTTCCTCACCCAAGAAGAGGAGGTGTCCGTAGTTCTCTAACATCACATCCCTGTACAGTTCCCGCTGAGTGTGGTTCAGGAATCCCCACTCCTCCTGAGAGAATTCTATGGCCACATCCCTGAATGTCAGCAGTCCCTGAAATAAATACCACAGTCACCAAGTGGCCATTGACAGAGTTACGATGCTTCCTAAGATTAAAGTGGGAGTTAATGTCACCAGCTAGACCCAAGACCTGACCCTCCCCGGTTACCTGTTTGCACTCTCTGATCTTTGTCCCACATTTTACTTAACCTCTTTTTGCACCTTATCTTTTACTCCAGGCAAAGACCCCATGGTCTAGTCTCCTGTCCAGGAACAGAAGCCATCCAACTAAAGGTAATGACCGCTCAAATGATGAGATTCGGGCAGCCCAGTCTGAGCCTAATCCCTGACTCACACCTGTGTAGCCGGACCAAAGAGTAAGCCATGGTACTTTTACCTCATTATAATATGAAAATCTCAATCCTAGGAGAAGCACAAACTCACTTACACAACATACAAAGTATGTATGGCAGTGTCTTAAGGTACCTGTCTGACCTTATGCCCAGATCTATACAAGATGATGAAGCCCATCTTTCTGAATTTCCATCTGAACCCTAATATAAGGAAACTGCCCCCCACCCCGGCTCCAGGAGTCTCTGCTTTGGAAGTTATTCCCTGTGACCTCCTTATTGGCTGCAAATCAAGTTTCCTTTGTGTCACAAGCCTACTGATAAAATTTCTATCTGTGACTCTATTCTATTTCAGGATTTTAAGACACTCAAACATGTTAATTGATTCTTTTTTTTTTTTTTTCCTGAAAATACAAAGAAGTAAAAAGAAGGGTCACTCTGTGACCTATGTGTGGAGCAAAAAAAACCTACAAGATGGAGGTCTGACTTAGAACCTCCCATCCCAGAAATCATTATCTCTGCTACACGAGGGTGAGAGTCTTCATTGTCCAGTGCAACCGGACCTGAAGGAGCCTGTGAACTAAGTATTCTTGAGACATTTTGGGTGCATTTTTGGTGCAAAAACCCTGCTTTTATTAAAGCACAGGGACAGGACCCCTGGGCAGAAACATCTACATGGTCCTTGTGAGAAGCCATTGATAAAACAGCTTTAAGTTGGGGGTAGGAATAAAGGAAGTTTCTGCAGGGATTTTCATATGTTAAAGAGGACTTACAGGATCCTGGAGGTCTGGCTATTGTCAAGCTGGTAGCTTTTAGCCTCTAGCAGAGCATTAACATTAAGGCAGTTGGGAATTCCTGATGCAATGTCATACTCTTGCCTGTCTCAAGTATTTTATCAACGGTCTGCAAGCTGAATTTCAGTTTACCTACATTTCTTCTACCTCGGTTCTCAACAGAAACTAGAAGCAGGAGAAACTCAGAAGGAAGAAGTTTCCACATTAAATGGGTTTCTGCATACCACTCAGTAAATCTAAGATTCTTATGAATATTAAGGGGGAAAATATGAACTTTACAGGGGAGAAATCTGTCAGAGAGCACCAACCCAAGTAAAAGAAGGTAGCTTGAGGGCGTCTGCGTGGCTCTGTTAGTTAAGGACATGTGTTCCACTCCGGACGTGACTTCAGGCTCCGGGGATCAAGCCCTGGAATCCAGCTCCTTGCTCAGTGGGGAGTCCGCTCCTCCCTTTACCCCTCCCCTCCTCCCTGCTCCCTGCTCTCTGTCTCTCACTCTCTCTCTCTCAAACAAATAAATAAAATCTTAAAAAAAAGAAAAATAAGGTAACATGAGCTCTAAGGAAACTAACTGATATCAGTGCCTAAAGCACACCAAAGGACCTATTTATTATTCCTGCTATGTTCTTATGGTCATCAAACCTTAAATCAAGAATATAAATTGAAATATGAGAATACAGTACCTTTATATAAAGTTCAATCACACATAGTTTCCAAGTCCTGTAATAGCTATTATAGTTTAAACAGAGTATCTTTTTCACAATCTAAAGAACAGGAATCCGTCCCTCTCCCCTCCCCCCATCCAAAAACTTTCCCAGTGATTTTGAGCCTCATATCCATCATGTATGCATTTTCTGACTCCTGGTCTACAGAACGCTGAAAAAGCATCCAGATGGGACCTAAATGAGAACTGCTCTCCTTGACTGATATCCCAGGACCCGACCCCATCAGCAACAGGAATCCTGAACTCAAAGACTTCCCTGTGAGTCCGTCACAAAGGGAGTATTTTCAGTACTTGCAGGACTTTAATTCAATGTGACAATTGTTGATGGCCTATTGGAAGCCAGGTTGGAGAGAAGGGAGAGAAAGGCTCTGGGATATAAGGAAGAATTGTTCTAAAGACTTAGCCTTGAGTATTGTTTTTGTAAGATTTTAAACATAAAACACAAGCAGAAAGCAGAAATATCAGAACTAGAGGAATCAACATTTGCAATTTCTAAGTGCAAGGAATTTCAGGAGAAAAAGATGATAGCCTCTGACCTCAGACGCCAAGGCTTACCTGAGAACTGGCCATTTCTTCGTCGTTCACCTTGTCCTCTAGATTTCTTTGTCAGAAGAGACTCGTGGAGAAATCACAGCTGCATCAGGAGAAAATGCCTTTAAAGCCACCAACAGAGCGTCTGCACCTCTAAACTGCTCGGCCTGAAGGCAGGACTTTGAAATGCAGAAAAAGGCCCAACTTCCTAGTCCTTTGTGTCAGGAGCCTTTCAGAAACCGTGACCTCCTACGTGGAGACCAATCCCTGACTTTTCCTTCTCGGCTTTCAGGGGGCCTCCCCTCCCACAGACTATCACACATTCAGCTACAGCACAGGAACCGCGTGCTGCACGGACCTCAGCCTCCCAGACTCAGGCAGCGGAGACCCTCTTACCTCTCCTTGAGCCAAAGCCCGCTCTCCACTCATAAAATAACGGAAAGCCCTCGTGCTTAACCCCGGCCTCACTGAGAAGCTCCTGGAACCCGTAATTAACACAACACTGTCGTTTCCATCAGTTGACAGAATCTGAGGAGGAGGGCACCAGCAAGGATCACTCTGGAAACTCCACGCGTGATCCTACTGGGAAGCATTTGGGGAGGTGACCAGGCAGAGCCCAGTAACCAAGGCTGTGGTTGCTAACCAGATTGAAATCGATGCTTTTCCCACCAATCGGAGCTTCCGGAGATTCAGACAGTCTCCCTCTTTCCGCTACACAGAGGGAGGCACCCTTGCGAATGGAGCTTCCTCTTTCCCTAAGTGGAGCGAGTATCTCCTACAAAAGTAAACATACTGGGTTGCAGGGCTTTCCCTTTGTCTGCTGTTTCTTTGAAATAACAAGCGGAGGGGCGCAGGGGCGGCTCAGCAGGCTGAGCATGTGACTCTCGAATTCACCTCAGGTCGTGATCTCAGTGTCATGAGGTCAGCGTCCGCTGAGCAAGGAGCCTGCTTAAGATTCTGTCACTCTGCCTCTGCCCCTCCTCCCCCTGCACCCCCTCCCCGCCCGCGTGCGCATGCTCACTTGCTCTCTCTCCCTCAAAAAAACAAAACCACACACACACACACACACACACACACATCCACCCACCCACCCACCCACCCTCAACCAGCCTAAAATAACCCTTAAACAAAGCGATATATTTTGCGCGGAGAACATGTTCCCCTTCAGTAGGTTAATGGCTGTTTTCATACGAAACTGTAAAACAGGTTTCCAAAATGAATGTACTTTTTACTTTCCCACCGGCAATATAGGAGAATTCCAATTCCTCAATATTTCCACTGAAATTTGGTGTTACACTTTTTCTTTATTTTTGGAGTTCTAGAAAATAACGAGTGGCTTCAAATTTAAAACATGAAGTGATCTTCCTTCAGGTGCCCTGGTGACTCAAACTGAAACTGCTTGAGCGCAGGAAGCTGAACAAAAACCAAATGGCTGCATTAAACCGTAGCAAGCCTGGATAGCTAAAAATAAGAATCCTCCTCCCTCTCTTCCCCAAGTTTCCCTTTCCCCTTGTTAGGCTTTGTTTTCTGTTTTCAGGAATCCAGTACCACTCTGAAAACATGAACAAGGCTGGCAACACAGACACAACTCCTGCTCAAACAGGCGGGAAGCTGCATATTCCTACAAAACCCCAGCCCGCTTCCCCTGGGTGGGCTTGTAGCTCTGAAGGCCTCGATTTCCAGCAGCCTCCTCTGTCCGGCCAAGCTATCAAGCTACTGTCCCTCTTTATCCCCAACTCTATCTTCAAGTTATATTTTGGCTCTGAATCACGGAGCAGGTCTGTTTTTGACGACAGACTGAATGTGTAGGAGAGGAAAACATTTTCCTCATCTGTTCTCAATTCTTTGGCTGGTCTAATAATTAAATTGGTATAAGACAGACTCACAAGAGAAAAAAAAATCTTAGTTATGGGAACCTCAAAAACATAAGGCTCGAAGACAGGGAATTGATGTCTCATGCCGCTGTGACTTAAGAAGGGGTAGGCATTTAAAATTTCAGAAGGTGGTAAGCATAGTCACAAAAAAAAGGAAAGAGCAAATGTTTATCAAACAACAGTTTGCCACACCAGGCAGGCAACTCTTTATAATATAAAAAGTTAAAGTCTGATACTAGCTATATTACTGATAGAGTTCCACCATCTAATTTATTCTTGGTATACAATCAACCTCACAAAAGAAGGAAATCCTTCCATTTGTAGCAACACAATAAACCTAGAGGACCTTTTTTTAAAATTACAGAAGCCAAGCCAATGCCCCTTTGCCCAACTTAGTAGTCTTTAAATTTTAGCACGCACCTTTAGCCCGATTGATAAACCAAACCTTTTTGTATATCTAGAGATTGTACCTTGTTTCCTAGAAAGACTTGGATCGGAACCCTCTTGCACAACCTCTCCTGGGGTACCAATACACAATCTCCAAGCACCTCAGTAATGCCTGTGGCTGCAAGCAAGCGCGAAATGTTACAGATTACCGCACTCCTCTTTTACAGATTACTGGCCTTGAGTTCCTTTTCAACTCTTTGGACCAGGCTGAAACTGTGGAGCTGGTTTTTGGACAAGACTCCACCTTCTTCCCAAGTGGCTGTCCTCCTGAATAAAGCTCATATTCCTTCCCAGTCAAAACTGTGTCTTGAGTATTGGCTTTTTGAGCCACCAGCAGCCAAAAATGGAGTTTGCAGTCACAAAGCTGTTGTGGGATTGTCGACCCCATCCAGTAGGAAAGAATTCTTGAGATGTTTTATGGTTTATTCAAGTAGCCTGGAGAGAGACTCCTGAGCAGAAAGAGTTGCACTTTGGCTACGTGAAGCTTGTGGTTATATGCTTAGTGCTCATGGGGAGGGGATGTGCAGGGAGTATCTTCATAAATCTATCTTCAATTTTCTACTTATAAAACTACTTTTTGGGATGTCTGGGTGATTCAGTCAGTTAAGTGTCTGCCTTCAGCTCAGGTCATGATCCCAGGGTCCTGCGATCGAGTCCCTCATCAGGCTCCTTGCTCAGTGGGGAGTCTCCTTCTTCCTCTGCCTGCAGCTCCCCTTGCTGGTGCTCGCCCTCCTTCTCTCAAGTAAATAAAATCTTGAAAAAAAAACAAACAAAAAACAAACCACCCACTACTTTTGCAAAATTTCTCTGGTTCTTATCATTCAGTTCGATATTAACTATGGGTGAGATGTACAGGCAGTCAGGAGACCCTTTAAGAATGTACCAACCATGGGATGCCTGGGTGGCTTAGTCGTTAAGTGTCTGCCTTCGGCTCAGGTCATGATCCCAGGGACCTGGGATCCAGCCCTGCATCGGGGATCCCTGCTAAGCAGGAAGCCTGCCTCTCCCTCTCCTCCTCTCCCAGTCCCCCTGCTTGTGTTCCCTCTCTTGCGGTGTTTTCTGTCAAATCATAAAATCTTAAAAAAAAAAAAAAAAAAAGAATGTACCAACCAGCACATATTTGATCGTTATCACAACTACGTAGGTCAACCTTCTGGGTTAAAGGGGAACATTTGTCTGTTTCTTTCCCTCATCACTTCACTCCTGACCAATTATTGGTTCTTTAATTGTTCAGGTTGTTGAAAGGTGAAGGGCTCATATTCCGTAACTTCTTCAAAGTAACAGGGGTTGTAGAGATGTCCCTACCCATGCATTGAAATTGGTCCCTATCTGTCCCTACGTGTAACTATTATAGAAGGCCATTATTGTAGAGTTCAGAAGGGACACTGTGGTGAATTAGCTTTGAGTAGTCGGTATGATCTGTTGGCTGGGCAAAAAAGTCAGGAACTGCTCGCATATATCTCAACAATAGGAGAGAACAAAGCAAAAGAGAAAACATGTTAGAATATTATTTTAATAAAAAACCAGAAAAGCAATGAGAGGACCCTTTAGGGTGACCATAGTCTACCTCTCCATGAAAAATTTAATCAATTCTTAAGTGACAGTGGAGAGAGACAGAAAGAGAGAGAAATCAAGAAACAGACTCTTAACTATAAGGAACAAACCAGTAGTTACCAGAGGGAAGGTGGGTGGGGAGAAGGGTTAAAGAGGTTCTTGGAAATGCAGGACTGCCCTTGTTGCGACAACCACTGGATAATGTATGGAATTCTTCAACCACTACATTGTACAGCTGAAACTAACATAACAGCTTGTTAACTGGAATTAAAATCTTAAAAAGTCCAAAACAAAGAAAAAGTGGTGACACTCCATTAAAATACTGACGTCTTTATAATAGCGACAGACAGATGTACAGAATATTAGTTGATGTGACTGAAATGAAGAAACCTCAGATACCCGTAGAGGACAGATAACTCTTCCATAAAAGGGCATCTGATTGTACATCAACGTTTCTTAACAATTACTTCAGACCGGAAAATTATTGAAATTATGACTCCTACGTCATTTTATCAGAACAAGAATGCTTCTTGAATGCTTGTAATCTGTATCTTCAACAAGGACCATACAGTGGATTTGAAATGCATAACTTAGTCTATGTGTGATCCTAAGATATTTTAATGATAGAACATTGGTTTTTAATGTGTTAACGCTGATTGATAATGAATGATGCATTATCCCACCACCAGTATTAACCTAGCTCACCTTAATTAAGAATGTAGACAATAGATAATATCTAGCACCCATTTGATAACTAGTAATTTATTTTCTCAGTAGACTCAGACTTTAAATAATGTGTGGTTTTATTTTCAATAATTTATCTATTGCATTGATTTCTCCCCCTTTGAACTCCTGGGACATTAACATGGATATATTACAGATTATATAGGGGGATGGATGACAGTTGAGGCGAACTCCATGATGGTGCTACTTGGCATCCATGTGGTGTGGTCAGTTGGGTTACAGAGGACTTGAACTAACACCAGCCCTTCTCACTAGCACGTTCTCTAAACAAAGCCCCGTAGAGTCACACATTAATGGAACTTCTGATAGGACACCTCAACCAAAGCACTTGTGAACAAGCACTTCCCCTTATGTACCCTGTAGAGAAGACCCCCCCCCAGAGTTTACCTAAACCTGTTTACACTTCAGTGGCTCGATCTGGACTCACCCAGGAACTCTGAAGCACTCCACCCAAGGAACCTAATAAAGGATTGAGCCCCATGTCATAATGGAGGGGTTCCTTTGATGTTTAAATGAGGTGAATAAAAAAATAAGTGAGGTGAATATATATACATGGCCATACTAGATGTGTGATAGATATCCCTTATGCAGGAGGAAAATATTCCTGTATGAGACAAGGCCACAGAGAGAGGAAGAGTACAGGAAGAAGAATTAATGAATTCTGCATGTGCAGAAAGGATACCCGTTCCCAGGCTGCACAACTCTCTGAATACAGAAAGATAAATTCTATTTCTTTTTTTTTTCTAAGATTTTATTTATTTGACAGAGAGAGACACAGCGGGAGAGGGAACACAATCAGGGGGAGTGGGAGAGGGAGAAGCAGGCTTCCTGAAGAGCAGGCAGCCCAATGCTGGACTCGATCCCAAGACCCTGGGATAATGATCTGAGCTGAAGGCAGCCACTTAATGACTGAGCCACCCAGATGCCCCTATTTTTCTTATTTTTTAATGATCTCCAGTTCTTCTTGATTCCTCAGTTTCTTTCCCAGCTACAAATACATCTGAGAAAACGTCTTCGTACGTGTTGTGGCTGGAGAGTACTCCCTGACCTCTTAATTCAGATTAGAGGGCTACAAGGACAATGGGCCACAGTGTAAATTCAGACAGTTAGCACTTAGAGGGATGTGAACATAGGTAAAACATGATGATCTACACTCCTAGAAAGAAAGGTAAGAACATTTTTTAATTTTCTAAAAAGATTTTTATTTATTTATTTGATAGAGATCACAAGGAGGCAGAGAGGCAGACAGAGAGAGAGGGGGAAGCAGGCTTCCTGCTGAGCAGAGAGCCGGATTCGGGGCTTGATCCCAGGACCCTGAGGCCTTGATTTGAGCTGAAGGCAGAGGCTTAACACACTGAACAATCCAGGCGCCAATACTTTTTTTTTTTTTTTTTAAGATTTTATTTATTTGAGGGGTGCCTGGGTGTCCCGGTCATTAGGCGTCTGCCTTCGGCTGGTGTGGTTCTGGGATCAAGTACCCCATCGCGCTCCCTGATCAGCAGGAAGCCTGCTTCTCCCTCTCCCACTTCCCTGCTTGTGTTTCCTCTCTCCCTGTCTCTCTCTATCAAATAAATAATTAAAGACTTTAAATAAAGAAAAAGATTTTATTTGAGAGAGAGACAGAGAGAGAGCATAAACAGGGCGAGTGGCAGAAGCAGAGGGAAAAGCTGGCTCCCAGCAGAGCAAGGGCCCAAGGCAGGCTCGAATTTAGGACCCCAGGATCACGACCCGAATGCGAGTTGAAGGCAGATGCCAAATGGAATGAGCCACCCAGGTAGCCAAGACTATTTTTAAAAAAGATTTTATTTATTTATTTTGCAGAGAGAAAGAGAAAGCACAAGCAGGGAGAGCAACAGAGGGAAAGGGAGAAGTAGGCTAGATCCCAGGATCCTGGGATCCTGGGATCGTGATCTGAGCCAAAGGAAGATACTTCACTGACTGAACCACCCGGGGGGCTCTGAGAGAAGACCTATTAAAAGCATACCTGGAGAACTCTCCCTGAAATTTGGGGAGGGAATCGGAGGCAACATGTGCTCACTCCAAAGGCCAAGTCAGCTGTTCATGGTGTCATCTGATAAATAAAAGTATGGAGATGTGGACTCGGCATATATGGTGATTTCCTGGAACCAAGGATTTCCCATTTTTCTTCATGACTTAACTGAAATCTTGGGTGTCACTGATAAGCAGATTCTGCTGGCTGACAGAAATTACTATCTTCCTCAGGCCTAGACTGGTGGCAGTGGATGCTGACAGGTATTGGATGATGGAAGCATTGTGGACATGGCAGAGTAGATGTTGGAGAGGAAGCCTTTAGGACATGGTAATAGGGAGGATCAGCAAGTCATGGGCTGTGGTTTCACAAAGCACTAGTATCCCAGGTGCATAACCCCAACACAGGTTTGACCCACTGCAGATGGGTGACCTTCCAGGGACGCGGACTCAGAGTCGACAGGTACCTCCATCATTCCACTTACCCATGGTTAGGGCAGCCATGTGCTCTGGGATCTGTGGGGACACAGATCAGCAGTCAGAGGCACTGGCTAGGAAATACCATGGGGATTTCTGGCCAAAAATTGGGTGCTTCATGCGATCCACCCAATTTTTGGCCAGAAATCCCCATGGTATTTCCTAGCCAGTGCTATTCTGACACCCTGTCTAGAGTGGAACTGGGATGTTAGGGAATCCACTGCAAAGAAGCTGGGTAGCAGGTTATGCCCATTTAACATTATTACAAGTGAAATATAATAATCCATCTCATTTTGTAGCTGTGTGCTTGTGTTCAGCTCTAAGGAAGGTTAATACTTATAGAAAATAAGATGTATATTTTATGTACACAATGAACATGTAGGAAGCCCATGTCTGATAAAACGACTGAGACATCACATGGGGTAACCTCTTTTTCCTCATTTTTGCCATATTACTGATATGCAGCACTATGTTCCTCCTTCCTCTCTCATGGCCCCAAAATGGTTGCCCTCCCACTAGGTACCAAACTTTCAAGATTAAGAAGGATTAAGAAAAAAATCTGATAGCACATAAGGATTTTGACTGAAAGGCATTTCTTTTTCATTCAGGGCAGTCCTGCCTCCACAGGGACTTCTCCATCTCACTGACCAGCGCTCTCTCAGATGGCCCTGTGTGTGTGTCACAAGTGGTTACCCAAGAATATCATTAAAAATGGCCATTTTTACCCGCACTGTGTCACCACACCTGACATGATGACCATCACCCTTTTTCACTATAATGTTTTATGAAAATCCCTCAAGTTTAGAATATGCTTAACCCAGATGCACAAGAATTGTATTAAGTGTGCAAGTAGAATGCTTCCTTTGAAGTAGGCAAGTAAAGATCTTCAACCCTGCACATATGTTATTTAGGAGTTTAGGGAAAAATTATTGGGGAGGAACAATATTCCTTTACCATTCAAGATTATTTTACCTAGTTTTATTTACCTAGGTAAATAACTGACAGACAGATTACAGGAGAAAGCAATCCCAGCATCTAGTAACATGCACCCAAAACCCAGTAATGAACGTGAGACCCATAAAAATAACCAATGTAGATAGTTTTCATGATTTATTAGGAAAAAGAAGAGACAATACATCTGTGAGAATTTGACAGCATAAAGAAAACTCTTTTTTGGGCCTTCACTTAGTATGGAATTCTGAGTGGAATTTAGGTAGTGGTAGTGAAGCAGTGAAGAGTGACAAGTTTCTTCATGTAAGCTTTTCAGCTCCCAATTCCCTATCCATGGAGATAAGAATACCTCTTTCTCTCTCTGTGCAGGAAAGGTATCCATTGCACAGGAGACTGATTTCCTGCTTTCTGGACACAAATGGTGGTCAGGATGTTCTTTTTGTATTGGCTGATTCCTAAGTACCTTTTATTTCGAAATAATCAATATGGCAAAGGGGCACATTTTAGGGCAGCTTGCCATTGTCCTCTGTACAAACCCAGGAAGATAGAACTGGTAATCTGTCACAGCACAGAGATCAGAAGCCTAGAACCCTCACCTTCCATAGCTCCACACAGGTTCACTTCTGAAGACTTTCTAGGTCTGTCCCCACTCTGGGCTATCCCTTCACTGAACAGATAGAAGGAGATCAAAATTTTCTTTGGCTGCCTATTCTCAGTTTCAATGGTACATGTTCACTTTTTGCCAGAACCCAACACCAGATACAGGGGCGCAGAGATACGTATGTCTGAGTACCTAAATGTCTGTCTTTGTCCTTCAAGTCAATGCTGCTTTTGTGTGCTCACTCAGGACCTTATTTTCATTTATGAACATCCCTTTGTTGCTGAGGGTTAAAACAGTAAATATCCATATTCATGGTGAAATGATCATCTGAAACTGGTTTTGCTTCACCAGCACCTTTGGTGTTGAGCCAAAAAACACCGCCAAGACAAAAGTAAGAAATAAGAAAAAGACAGGTTTTACTTGTATGAAGTAAAGAGAACACCAGGGACATTTCCCAAAACTAGCTCCCCAAACAAAAAAACTGGGTGAGTTTTAAGCTAATGGCATACGTATATTCATCAAGGAGCCTGGAAAAGCCCATTTCAGAGTGAAATCCACCAAAATGTCATCCTAAATTGACACAGTCCAGGTCCCAGTTGACTGAAGTCAAAGGACCAGTAACGGTGGGCATAATCATCTCTCCGGCTCCTTTATTCTGTTATCTGTGTGCTCAAGGGGGTTTAATTCCCACAACAGCTACTAGAGAATCTCTGTTAAGACAATCTACTTGGGAAAAAAGAAAAAGGACAATCTTTACTTTGGAAACAGCAATGCGAGTTTTATCAAGATTAATTGTCTCTGATACGGTTAGACTATCTCCTGGGCTTGTGGCGGTGGCTGTTGGTATTTACATACTTTTGCTGCCTTAAAACCATGAACTACTACTGATGTCTTGCTGTAATTCTGACATATTCCAGAACATTCTTCAAAGAGGTGCTTGGGTAAGTAGTGCTGGCAGAGATCACAAACAGGCATAGATCATAAAATGGCTGGGGGCCTAAAGTGACTTCTCTTATGTGATGTCTCTTCTCCCTTTTTCTGTGGACCCTTAACCTTATTAACCTACAAAACCTTTACCATAATGAAGCGCATGAACATATCCAAAACTCCATATAGTTAAGGTTTTTGTATGCTGATAACGCTTTATTTAGATGCATTCTGGCAAATTTCCAGGGTAAAATACACCACTAGAATCAGTGTGCTGCACAACGAAACACCAGTATTTCTTCATCCTAAGTGAGTGCCGTTATATTTACGGATTTTTTAAAAAAGATTTATTTATTTCAGAGAGAGAGAGAAAGAGAGAGTGAGCCAGGGGAGCGGCAGAGGGAGAGACTCCCCAAGCCGACTCTCCACTGAGTACGGCATCCAGCACGGGCATCAGCTGCAGGACCCTGAGGTCTTGACCTAGGCGGATATCAAGAACTGGCTGCCCAACCAACTGGGCCGCCCAGGTGTCCCGACTGTTGTTATATTTAACATTAAAAATAAAAACTGCCAGGGGTGCCTGAGTGTCAGTCAGTTGGTTGTCTGACTTGATTTTGGCTCACGACATGATCTCTGGGTGAGGAGACTGAGCCCTCCAACGGCTCTTCGATGAGCATGGAGCCTGCTAAAGTTTCCCTCTACTGCTCTCTCTCTACCCCTCCACACCTCGCTTGCGCTCTTGGTCTCTCCAAAAATAAGGAAATAAATAAAAGAATAAATAAAAATAAACAAAAGCAGCCAGTTATTTTATCCACAAAACAATGGGTTTATTCAGGAATAACAGTATCAAATTAGGGACATACAAGCTACGGCAAAATGATAGGCAAGTCTAGGAAACAAAGAAGAGGGATGCTTTTACTGAGGCAAGAAGGGGGAAGTTGAGAACTCTGTTATACACTAAAAGTTTTTCGGAGTAAAATGGTAGTATGAAGGTAGGTGGTTTTTCAGTGGTTGAGCTATTGCCTGGGAGAGATAAGAAAAGCATCTCTTCCTCTGGCTGGAACAGTATAGTCTATGTCCAAGGTCAAGTTTTCATAATGTCAAGACCTTCCCTTCCTATTGGAGCTGCAATGACTATGAGTCATAGGGCTTGAGAGCGCCCCCTGCTGAAACCTCCTGACTCCATTTTAGTGAGGGTTCCCATTAATTTCACATTTCCAGGTGACCAACATTTCAAAATTTCCTTCACTGCCAGTTGCTGGCGACAAACCCTGTAATCTTCACATTGATGATTTCATTTTTTTAAAATTCCATGTGATTTTATACAGTATTTCTTTTTTCCATGTGTGTCTTATTTAATTCAACAAAATATCCTACAGATTGTATGGGCCAAGCACAAGCCACCCCATGATGGGCCACTTTGGCAGAAAGATTATTTATCTTGAGTGAAAAAGCAATAAAAATCCAGCAGATTCAGGAAAAGTCTTTTCCACCCCACCTCAATGACTAAAAAGAATTTAGATAGAGAAGCTGCCTCAGGTTGAGTGCTATCAACATACCTAACTACATTATGATATATACGAGGTATGAGAGACAGAAAGGAACCTAAGAAGACCTGTTTGAGCCAAGTTCTCTATGTTCCATTTTTTTTTTGAGTGGCTCAGAGAATATATTTTACCAAATACTTACTTATTTTCTTCTTCCTGAGAATTATATCTCTTCCCTTGGAATTCTTAGACTTCTCCCTTCTTCCTTTCTTCTGCTTTTCCCCTCAAAGACATATGTACCTTACTGTGCGAGTCTTTGAAACTTTCACATCTCTGTGGAGTCTCCATACGTATGGTTTAAATTTGATTTTCTCCTGTTTATCTCATGCCAATTTGTTCTTAGTCAACAACGAGAACTTCCTCATACATTCCAGTTCATGCTTTCATAATATATATTCTTCCAACTTACATTTAGCTCCTATTTTATACACTTAATGTTTTTTTTGTTTTGTCTTGTGAATTTTTTAAAAAGATTATTTATTTATTTATTTGACAGAGAGAGAGAGAGAGAGAGAGAGAGACAGCGAGAGAGGGAACATAGGCAGGGGAAGTGGGAGAGGGAGAAGCAGGCTTCCAGCGGAGCAGGGAGCCGATGTGGGGCTCAATCCCAGGACCCCGGGATCATGACCTGAGCTAAAGGCAGATGCTTAACGACTGAACCACCCTGGTGACCCCAAGCTTAATGTTAAAAAAGAAAAAGAAACAAAAAGGCAGGGCCCAGCATCTACATTCTTTTTTTTTTTTAAGGGTTTTTTTGTTTTGTTTTGTTAAGATTTTATTTATTTATTTGACAGATCGAGATCACAAGTAGGCAGAGAGGAAGGGAGAGACAGAGAGGAGGAAGCAGGCTCCCTGCTGAGCAGAGAGTCTGATATGGGGCTCGATCCCAAGACCCTGGGAACATGACCTGAGCTGAAGGCAGAGGCTTAACCCACTGAGCCACCCAGGTGCCCCGAGCATCTACATTTTCAGGGAAAATAGGGGACATCTAGCACCAACCGCTCAAGTTTTATGAGGATTAACCCACCTACATGTTCCCGAGGTCCCAGCACAGCCCCAAGGATCCTATGTCTGTGTGCAGGTAAAAGCACAGCATGTGCAGCATTAATAATGTGTCTGTGTTGTTTCCAAATATAGACTTCCCAGGCTATAGCTACTCCAAGCACTGCTGGTACATCCATCTAACTCATTCACCTCTGTTCTCTACCTGAAGCCTTGACTAACTGCAGGTTCTTGAGATCAACAGACCTCTGAGGTGGGGGAAACAAGGAACCCAATGATCCTGGAAGATCAAGCATCAGCATGCTAGGGAGGGGCCTGCCCTGCGTCCAGTGACCGGACTGACAATGATGAAGCCCTGGAGCACTGCTTCCCCTGCCTGTCATGCTCACTACTTCTGTGCCTGCCCCTGAAGCCCTTCCTGCTTGATTTGTGACTATGTACATTGTCTCTGGACGTGAATCCACCATGTTCCCCATCTGCCAAACTCCTGAACAAAGCACATTTTCCCTTCCACCATGGAAAATTAGGCATGGGATGTCTGACTAAAATGGAGTCAGAGGTTTTAGGCAGGAAGAGCTCTCTTGCAGTACCACTGGAAGTCAGTTGCAGACCCAACAGAGAGATGCACTTGGGAGTGTCTGGGTGGCTCAGTGGGTTAAGCCTCTGCCTTCAGCTCAGGTCATGATCTCAGGGTCCTGGGATCAAGCCCCACATCAAGCTCTCTGCTCAGGAGGGAGCCTGCTTCCCTCTCTCTTTCTCCCTGCCTCTCTGCCTACTTGTGATCTCTGTCAAATAAATAAATAAAATCTTTAAAAAAAAAGAAAGAGGCGCCTGGGTTGCTCAGTGGGTTAAAGCCTCTGCCTTCAGCTCAGGTCATGATCCCAGGGTCCTGGGATCGAGGCCCGCATTGGGCTCTTTGCTCAATGGGGAGCCTGCTTCCTCCTCTCTCTCTGCCTGCCTGTCTACTCTCTCTCTGTGAAATAAACAAAAAATCTTTAAAATAAAATAAAATAAAAAGAAAGGAAGAAAGAAAGAGATGCAATTGATCTTACGTGGACTTGATCTTGCCCCAGGATACTCCTCCTCTGTTGCAGTGTAAGGAAGAGATGCTTTTCTTTCTTTCTTTCCCACTTCCTTTCTTCCCTCCCTCCGTCCCCTTGCCCCGTCTGTCTTTCTTTCTTTCTTTCTTTCTTTCTTATATTTTATTTATTTACTTGAGAGAGAGAGAGAACACAAGCAGAGGAAGAAGCAGGCAGAGGGAAAGGGAGAAACAGGCTTCCTGCTGAGCAGAGAGCCCAATGTGGGGCTTGATCCCAGGACCCCAGGATCATGACCTGAGCCAAAGGCAAATGTCCAACCAACTGAGCCACCCAAGTGCTGCAGGAAGAGATGTCTTTCTTATGTATAAAAAATACTTTTCTCTTCATGGGGGTTTTATATATAAATGGACTGAATTAACAAGAAGTAATTTATTTATTTTTTAAAAGATTTATTTATTTATTTGACAGAGGGAGAGAGAGAGATCACAAGTAGGCAGAGAGGCAGACAGAGAGAGAGGGGAAAGCAGGCTCCCCGCTGAGCAGAGAGCCTGATGTGGGGCTCGGTCCCAGGATCCTGAGATCATGATGTGAGCCCAAGGCAGAGGCTTAACCCACTGGGCTACCCAGGCGCCCCAATAAGAAGTAATTTAGAACTTCAATGTCCAGAACAGGATTCTTTGATCTTTCCAAAGTTACTTTTATCAAAGATGAGTTCGACAAACATGGTTCTAAAATTGACAAAACTGAATGAGATTCCTATTTTAATTGGTATTTTGAGAATTCCAAACCCTATCAGGAACATGATATTGCCTCATACCAACATGTAATTTTTCAACTGAATAAGGTAAGCAAACAACTACAAACACAGAAAAGGGCTTTTGAGGCCTATGCCTCCCCTCCCCCACCTTTATCAAGAGGAAGCCACCCTGTGCTCAGGCCCCATGTCCAAAACCATCTTCCTTTGTGCTCTCCCTTCTTCATCTCCACTATCATTCTATTCTTTTGTCTCACCTTCTTTTTCCTCTGAAGTTCCCTCTGCTACCTCCTCTCCTGAACCTATTAAAATCTGCCCCCTTAAAGTTAAGTCTTCTGAAGATCTAAGTGGACACAATGTTTATGTTCCCTGGAATAAAGATGAACTTTGAGCAATAAAGAGTTCCCTAAAGTGACTGAGCATCTCCATACGTTTGCTGAAGAATTTAACATATCGACTCAAGTTCCCAAGCTGGTTTTTCAGATTTACATCAATGGGTCCACATGCTTATGGCGAGGGCCAGGCCAAACACTGGATGAAACTAGCCCAATGGAAACATCATGAACAGGATCTAAAGAAACAGACCCCTAAGTTTTGGCAAGATGCTTGAGAACTTGCTAGAGGACGCCAACAATCAATTATACTGCATTTCTGAATCCAGTGGATCAGAACAAAATTCAGGCTTGTATACAAGAGGCAGATGAATCCCTTCATACGGTTAGAATCAACTCCAATTTGTCTTTAAAGATGGATTCAGCCAGGGCGCTTGGGTGGATCCAGTGGCTGCGTGTCTGATTCCTGATTTTGCTTACATCCTGGTCTCAGGGTTCTGAGACGGAGCCCTACTTCAGGCTCAGCAGAGAATCTGTTTGAGATTCTCTCTCTCCTCCCTCTGCCCAACCCCTGCTTCTGCTCCAAATAAATAAATAAGTACATATCTTTAAAGATGGATTCTGTCAAGAACCTGAATGGTCCTGGAAGTAGATTCTCCCCTAGAGGCTGCAGAGAAAATCCCAGGCCTTGTGAAACCTTGATTTTGACCTTACAGGACTATAAACAGAAAACAGGGCAAGCCCACTGAAATTCAAATATATAATCAGCAGAGTATCCTTTTTTAGCTCCTAAATATCCTTTTTTAGCTCCTAAATCCTTTTTTAGCTCCTAAATTTTTTAGCTCCTAATTTTAGCTCCTAAATTTGTTACAGTGGAGACATAACATAACATAGACATAACATTAAATATTTTGTACATTTAACAAACTGAGGGTTGCTGGGGGTGACGGGGGGAGGGATAGGGGAGGGTATGTGCTATGATGAGTGCTGTCAACTGTATAAGACTGATGATTCACAGACCTGTACCCCTGAAGGAAATAATGTAATTTTTTTTTTAAAAAAGGAAAAATAATTAACATGAAGGGCCCCTGGTGGCTTAGTCATGAAGTGTCTGCCTTTGGCTCAGGTCATGATCCCAGGGTCCCGGGATTGAGCCCGGCGTTGGGCTCCCTGCTCGGCAGGAAGCCCACTTCTCCCTCTTCCACTCCCCCTGCTGGTATTCCCTCTCTGTCTGACAAATAGATAAAATCTTTAAAAAAAAATTTTTTTTACAATTAAATAAAATAAAAATCCTCATTCATTGCCCCCAGTAACAGCTTGATATTCAGTCATAAAAGCTCATCAGTTTGAAGTGTATCCTCGTTCTTATGCAATTTCAGAGGGTATGTGAAGTTCCATTTGAAATTGTGTAACACACCTACAAACTATTTTGCACTAGCTTTAATGTTTGCATAAATATTGTCGTATCAAACTTACTGTCAATCAAACTGCTTTTCCTAACCAATGCTACATGAAGGCGGTATCTTCACAGTAGTAGAAATGGATTTGCTGCATTTCTTACACATATCCCGCTGTGGTTGTAAATGTAACATGCTTGTTGAAACGCCTCCTTGTTGACACACAAATGTATCTGTCTCCTACCACGCACATCATGAAATTTGGATCTTTGATTTGTACACACGTAACTGACTGGGTGGTTTGGGGACATAAAATTGTTGCACCATCATGACTGTGTGTTCTTACAATGAGGGGACAATTGCTGAACTACCCTTGCAAATGGACAATAAAAACCAGACACAAACACACAAAAACACATGATATCCTGCCAACTGTGTTTCCACTGTTAAAACAATTAAACAGGGAAGCCACAGATTCAGTTGGCTTTAAGGTCTCGGAAACCTCTGTAAGCAAACCACAACTTAATTGGCATCAATGCACTGGAAAGGGAGAAAATCAACTTAAGAACAAACAATTGGAGTCAAGTAGGCCTTCCGAAAATAAGGCAACAGCATGGGGGATAGCCAATCACATACCACCTCCCCACCACCTCTCCATAAAACCCTCACTGCTACCTCCTACAGGTGGGGCAAGCGTAACCGTTTGAAAAGACAAACCAACTGGCCTGACTTACTCTGGGAAATCTGAACATATATCATCTCATCTCTGAAGATCACACAGTACCTACCACCAGTCACTTCGACCAGTTTCTCAAGTGGCCTAAACTCCTGACGCACGTTGCAGGCCAGCAGAAGACAGTGCGACAGGTTTCCCCAACAGCCCACTTTTGCACATGCGCACAACACACCAATGCGATTCTGCCCTCACTTCCCCAGCCCTCACCCTTGGCAATGGCTTCCCAGAGCGCCTGCGCAGGTATAGTCGCCCAATAAGGGCTGCACATGCGCACAGAGGGTTTGTGGGGGGCACACTGCTTCTCTATGGGCCCCAACGTGCAGTCGTGTGCTCCTCCCTAACCAGCCGAGGGGTTTCCTGAATCTCATTTCAACTGAGCCCACATACCCGAGTTCAAGTTCAGGCAAGCTAGGACCAGAGTGTATGGACAGACCAGTCCTCCTTCTGGCCAGTGTTACTGTTACAACCCAGAGTTTCTGCTGCCCTCTCCTGTTTCTCCTTTCCTGTTGACGCCTGTGCACACTGAAAACAGAGGTGAACCCCTCAAGGTCCTGAGTCTGTCATCTGCCACAGTGCAGAGGATCCCAGAAGAGACGGGGATCAGGGACTGGACATCCAGGATCACCTGTGAAACATGAATGCAAGTGGCACCCGTCAATCCCACCAGCGGACCTTCTGACGCCCCCGGATTCCCGTTGCATATTTGGTCCTAACATTATGTGGACAGAGCTCAGGGCCCAGAAATTTCATCGGGCATAGTCCCTCTGCCTAAATGGGGATTACAGAGACTAACAGAGAATTGTCCATTAAGATTCCGTGGAAAATAACCTCAGACCACAAAACTGCCCTCCACAGCTCCACTGTCGGTCCCCGTGCCTCCCTTCTCAGAACAGCTCAGAGAACACAGTTCCTGGCAGCCCCATGTGGGTGGCCCCAACTGGCATTCACACTTTCCTGAAGCTCAGACTCAGACAAAGCACAGCAAAAACTTAAAATTTGGAGAGGAAGTTTCACCTTTCTGGTTAAAACACTGCTTCCAGGGGTGCCTGGGTGGCTCAGTGGGTTAAGCCTCTGCCTTCCGCTTGGGTCATGATCTCAGGGTCCTGGGATCGAGCCCCACGTTGGGCTCTCTGCTCAGCAGGGAGCCTGCTCCCCCACCCCCACTGCCTCTCTGCCTACTTGTGATCTCTCTCTGTCAAATAAATGAATAAAATCTTAAAAAAAAAAAAAAAGAAAGAAAAAAGAAAAACCTGCTTCCAAGGTAGCACGTAGCATCCCACCTTCCATTCCTAGGATGTCCACTCATAGTCCACACATTAAAATGAACCAAATACATAAATGCAAATGATTGATGTATCAAATTTCATTCAGAGCCTCTAATCCACCCTTCCTTCTTGTCTCCCAGACTGCTCTCATACCTATGTGCCATCACACCCAACATTATTTTTAAGGTTAATGATCATGAAAAAGAAGAGAAAGAGTCTCTACTCCCAAGAAGGCATGCCCAACACCCAAATCCCTCTGGAAAGAGTGATCATATAGTATCCAATTCCCAGGGCTTTAGAATGATCAACATGCATATTCTAAGATTCCCAGCACAGTGTCCTGGGCCCAGTGCATCCTCTAGTCACACACCCAGACATCCTATACCTGGAGCACATAGTAGCTGCTCAATAAACATTCCTTTCATGAATGAGCACATATTATTCATATAAAACAACCTTGTGCAGACAACACAACTTTATCTAGTCCCTTCCTAACTTGTATGGGATGAGCAGAAAAGGTCATCTTTCCAGAAGCTGTTAGTAGTCATCACTGAGAAAGACAGTATTTGTGTTGAGAGAGAACAGTTTGGAATAAGGGACTCAGATGTGCTCTTCTCCTTTCTCTAACATAAAGCTAGTGGACATGAAGTCTGGGGACAGCAACCTCAATGACTGGAAAACACACACTAATGGGCTTCATCCACTTCTAGGGAGTCATGATATCAGAGTATGGGGCCCCAGAATCTATTTTTAATGGGAACCTCAACTGCTTTGTAGATACATACAATTCTGACAATGGTTGAAAAGTCATTCTCAGCTGTGTCTTCATGTTGGGATCTCCTGTGTAGGTTTTAGAACTACCATGTCTAGTGTCCCAACCACAAAGATTCTGTCACCTAGTCCTTGATAGGGCCTAGCATCAATTAGGTCTTAGTGAAGTGCCGCAACATGTTCTACTGTGAGGCCAATGTAACCACTGAGGCTCCCAGGTACATTTCTGAGGACAGAGCACAGAGTCTGGTCAATGGGGAAGCCTCCATACAGGGGCTACTCTATCTAAGATTTCATAGGGGAGGGTGAGTCTCCCCAACATTTCTGATTTTGTACCAAACTTTGTGTGTGCCTGCAGGAGACAAATGCACCCAAAAAATTAGAGAGGAGTAAATCACATTGGGGCCTCCAGTTTGAAACCACCTATGCATACAGATTTTCACATGCTTCCACAAACAATGGAATAGAAATCAGATCACATAAACCCTTAGTGGCCATGGGGAGACTTTTGGATTTCCCTGTGAATGCCACGGAAGACACCAGAACAGGAGGTGAGTCCTTCAAGGATGTAAGAGCATGTGACGAGTGAGATGGGAGCTATCCCTCTGTGACCACGAGAGAATTAAACCTTCCAGACTCATCCTGTTCAAGCAGAGCATCTCAAACCACATTTTAAGCTCAAGTTTTCTCTTTTGAGCTTTGGCCCCTACCTATGTCATCTGCTTCATTCATTCCCACCTACCTGAGTGTGTGGCTACTGTCTCCTTTCTCCTCATGTGCTGGGGCTCTTTACTTTTCCAGAGAAGATGACCAGATCCAGACTACAGACAGCAAGACCTATTGACAAGAAAAAGAAGCATGACTCTTCCTGGAGAATCTACAATTTCAAATCCAGCACTATGCTCAGTAGGGAAGAGAGCACATTACAGAAGCCTGTAGAAATTTACTTCTCCAAACACTGTTTCCTGATGGCCTCTTTAGAATACTTAGGAAGTATTTTCAATGTTCAGCTCCTTAACACCACTTCCAAGTACTGCTGAATCAGAAATAAAGACTGGATATTTGATTTTAATATGTGAGCAATGATATTTTATGCCAGTTGGTTTCTAGAATTATCCCTACTCTAGAGTGAAGTTTACAGATAACCTCAGGGAATGGTAAGGCTGAAATCAAAATAAAACATCGTGAATACTTCCTTCCTCACACCAACAAATCTTATTATTTCAAAGAAGTAATCTGCTGACTTACACCACAGAATTTTAAGACATTTGAATATACAGTAATTCCACAGTAGTTTCATTCTGCTGAAAATAGAAACGTAATAAAGGAGAGCGTATCTGTGACACTGTGCAGAATTAAACGGAAACTAATGAAACCAAAGACCATTTAGTACCTTTATTTGCAAAGACCAAGATCTCCTCCTGTAAAGAAAAGTGACAGCCCACATTTTCCAGGGGAATTTAGCAGAGAGACCCTGAGCCAAGAACGAAGTTAATATCAGATGAAACAAGACAAACTGGGATCAGTGGCTGGATGCACGTAGGACTCCTCACTGTAGTGATAAAATTTACAAAACAAAGAATTGTATTATGATTCTAATCATGAAAATATAGCAGTTTTATGAAATTTCAAGTCAGAGATAGCTCCCACATCCTATAATCTTTCATGTATTTCAAATACTAAGTCTTTCGTTAAAGCAACCTAGACAGCGAGGCTTTCTTTTTCAGGACATTGACTTATTTGGGGCCTGATAGCCATCTGGATTATCCGTTCACGTTCATTCAGTTTACACAGACTCAGGCCACACCCAGGCAGAATCTAAATATTAAGTATTTCCTCCTTCATTGGGATTCCTGACAAATCTCCAGTGAGGATCATGGGTATCAACATAGCCCCATGTTGATCTGCCGCAGAGGGAATATTTTCAATAGTTGCAGGTCATGAATTCACGGAGGGGATTCATGTAGCACAGAAAGCCCAGTTGGAGAGAATGGAGAGACAGCCCCAGGAAAGGGACTATCCTGAAGGGCTGACTTTGACTATCCTTAAATGGATACATAGTCGTCCAAAAACCTACTGGCTCCGCAGGACCACCAGAACTAGAGAAGTGAATGCTTGCCAGTTCTAAACAGACTGTCTTTCAGTAAGAAAGGAAGACACCGCTCCTGAGCTCATCAGGACAAGATTTACCTGGGAAGCAGCCATTTCTTCCTCTCCCTTCTGGGCTACGTGTCTTTCTCAGGTGATATGTAAAGAAAGGCCTTGGCACAGCCTCTTCACCCACTATCAGCAGCTCAAGGCCAAGAATCTCAAAATGCACAAAAAGCCACCCTCTCCTTTGCCACAGAAGATTCAGAAAAAAAAGAGCTTTCACTTGGACATTTGCATGTGCGCTTCTCCTTCCTTGGTTTCAGATGTCCTCGCCTCCCACAGACAGCCACAAATCCTGCCACAGCACGGGGAGCATGGGCTGCCTGACCTACCCCTTCCAACTGCAGACGAACAGACTGTTACCTTGTCCCCAAGCCACAACGGTGAAGGTCAGGGTAAACGGATCTGGCCAACTGAGCACCTGCTCACCAGGGCTGCTTTTAACTCTGGCAAAGTGGATATTGTTGCCATTAATAACCCATTTATTGATCCGAACTACATGGCCTACATATTCCGTATGACTCCACCCACGGCAAATTTCACGGCATAGTCAAGGCTGAGAACAGGAAACTTGTCATCAATGGAAACCCCATTTCCATCTTCCAGGCGTGAGCTCCCGCCAACATTGAACAGGGCGATGCTGGTCCTCAGTATGTCGCTGCGTCCATCGGGGTCTTCACCACCTTGGAGATGGCCGGGGTTTACTTGAACGGTGGGCCCAAGTGGGTCATCATCTCTGCCCCTTCTGCTGATGCCCCCATGTTTGTGATAGGCATGAACCATGAGGAATAGGACAACTCCCTCAAGATTGTCAGCAATGCCTCCTGCACCACAGTTTGGCCCCTCTGGCAAAGGTCATCCATGACAACTTTGGCATCACGGAAGGACTCAGGACCACAGGTCATGCCACCACAGCTATCCAGACGACCATGGACCACCTCTCTGGGAAGTTGTGGTTTGATGGCTGAGGGGTTGCCCAGTACGTTATCCATGGTTCTACCAGAATTGCAAGGACATCCCTGCGGTGAATGGGAAGCACACGGGCATGGGTTCAGTGTCCCCACCCCAATGTGTCATCTGACCTGCCACCTGCAGAAAGTTGTGAAATATGATGACATCAAGAAGGTAGTGAAGCAGGCATCAGGTGGCCCTGTCAAGGGCATCCTCAGCTACACTGAGCACCAAGTCTTCTCCTGCAACATTCACAGGGACACCCACTCTTCTACATTTGATTCTGGGGCTGGCATTGCTCCCAAAGATCAGTTTGTGAAGCTCATTTCCTGGTATGACAATGAACTTGGCTACAGTGACTGCAGCCAAACCTCATGGTCCACATGGCCTCCAAGGACTAAGAGCCCCTGGACCACCAGCCTGAACAAGAGCGAGAGGAAGAGAGAGGCAGCCAGGCAGTGCTTGCCCCCAAGTCATCCCCCAACACACTGAGAATCTCCTGACCTCCAGTTACCATCGCAGAACCCCTGAAGCGGGGGGTGGGTCAGGGGGGTGGGACTCAGGGAGCCCTACCTTATCATGTACCAGAATAAAGAATACTGTAACCACGGGGGAAAAAAAAGTTTTTATATGTTAAGAATGAAATTTGGATGAATGGAAAAATACAGAAAGGAAGGATAGATCAGTAGTTCAGGGAGTTTTCATTCTTGTATTCACATTTTAGGATAGAAAATGTTCGACTTTATAAGTAAATGCCAGTTTTCCTGTACTTTATCCACACTCATCAACGGTGTATGATCATTTTAATTCCTCCACATTGGTGTTAACAATTTTATTTTTTCCTCAAATTTAGTCATTCTAGAAATAGAAAGTGTCATCTCCTTGTAGTTTTTCTGTTTTCTAGGAGTGGTTAAAGAAAATAGGAAATATATGCATTATATATTTAAGATATAAAATACATATATCATATTATGTATCATAAATAATACATAGGATATATGTATGCAACTTTCAGTCTTAAAAAAGGAAGAAAGACATCTTCCCATTTTAGACAAAGCAGGTGAGCCTGGAGGGCATTATTGTGAGTGGAACAAGCCACACAAAGCGGGAAATACTGCTTTGTCTCGATTATATCTGGATCTAATAAAGTTGAACTCCTAAAAGCAGAGTAAAAGTGTGATTGCAGGACATGGCTGAGGGTGAAGTGGGAGATGTTGGCCAAACGGTACAAAATTTCAGTTACACGGGGGCGCCTGGGTGGCTCAGTGGGTTAAGCCTCTGCCTTCAGCTCAGGTCATGATCCCAGCGTCCCAGGATCGAGCCCCACATCGGGCTCTCTGCTCAGCAGGGAGCCTGCTTCCCCCCTCTCTCTGCCTGACTCTCTGCCTACTTGTGATCTCTCTCTCTCTGTCAAATAAATAAATAAATAAAATCTTAAAAAAAAAATTAAAGAATCAGAAATCAAAAAACCCTAGCACTATGAGGAGATAATGTTAATGAGCTAGATTGTTTTAATCATGTCATAATGTACACACAGATCTATGTTCTGTTACTTGAGCAATTACTGAATCTGCAGGAATGGAAAACAAGGTTCTAGGTGAAAGGCCAGTGAAGTACACGATTAAATAATAAAAAACAGAGGGCGCCTGGGTGGCTCAGTGGGTTCAAGCCTCTGACTTCAGTTCAGGTCATGATCCCAGGGTTCTGGGATCAAGCCCTGCATCAGGCTCTCTGCTAAGTGGGGAGCTTGCTTCCTCCTCTCTCTGCCTGCCTCTCTGCTTACTTGTGATCTCTGTCAAATAAATAAATAAATAAAAATCTAAAAAATAATAATAATAATAATGAACAGAAATGAAGGCACCAAAATACATAGTCCTTTGGCCCCATTTATCAGAGTCTGGGTTTTGGTCCAGAGCACCAGCCCTGGAGAGATCAAAGGAAGAGGCCCCAGAATCTGATTTCCTTTAAGCTGTCCTGGGAAGGAAGGAGATCTGAAGCCAGGCCAGACCTCGCAGCCTCAGCAGGGAGCGGATCTGGTTTGGGCTAGGGAGGGAGACTGTGATCTCCCTGCCTCTGGGGTACATCAAGGCCTGTCATTCCCAAGCCCTCCCAAAGAATTCCACACCCAGAGTTCATATGGTTTGAATCTATTTAGTCTCGTTCCTACTTCAGAAAATAAAACAAAAAGCAACTTAACATAAACACTTAGCATTTTCGGGGCAACTATTAGAAAACTTTTTATTCTTCACAAGAATGCAAAATAAATGCTACTGCTACTAAAGTGTCTAGCCCATGGATGGCCCATCAAAGGTGACACCAGAACTCACACCCCACCTGAAGCAAAGTACCGCTGCTTCCTCACATCGACTCCACAATCCTGAATTCAACCATGCACTCATGTGCTCTGAAAATTTCTGGATGTTATGGGTCATGACTCTTCATCGGTTTTTTTAATGACTGACTGCCACCAAAGCAATCAGTTTCTCTCTGTTTGCATCTCTACACCTGCTCAGTGCTCTTTAACCACAGAACGGACTCCCATCCGAGCACCACAGTGGAGAGTTCTTCTATGGAGGGAGGAGAGGACCCTGGATGACTCATTCCTCTTTCTCTGAGATGGAAACATCTTCAAATTCTACAGTCTACATAGGACATCCCTATATGTTCCAAAGAGTCCCTGATACTGGAGAGTATGTCCCCAGTGAGACTGAGCTGATGCCTCCACGCGGATCTAGGTAGGGGAAACCTTAAGCTGAGTCTGGGCCATCACATAGGGCCCAGACCAGTCCCGGTGGGCAGTGTCCTCTCATGCAGGTGTGATGTATCCTGTCCCTGAGCAGGGCTCCCTGGAGTAAGAAGCCTCAACTCTGTTTACATAGCTTACAGGCAACTGTACTTGTGGTCATGATTCTAGATTTGTTGTGGGTCTTAACCTTTCACTGTTAAAGGATCTTCCCTGCTGAGGTTGCAGTAATGCAGGACCTAGTGTGGCAAGTTTTAAGCCTGTGCTTCTGACAACTTAGAGATCTGGCGTTGATCATGAGGAGCGTCGGTTTGTTGAAGCACAATCAAACATGTTAACCTTCTTTGTGGAACTGTCTTCAGAACCCTGTGCCCAGGTGTGCGTTAGGAACACATGGTATCTTCTATTGAAAGATACACATTCAAATGTATTTTGAGTATCTCTGCTTTGTTTCAGGAGAAACTGCTTCATTCGTGATTGGACTCTGACCTTACTACTGGAGCAATTAGTACAACATGATTCTATGGATAATTACACAATTACAAAAGGATTCATTATGCAGCTGTAATTGATTATTACTGAAACAGATTCTCTGTTATTCACAAATTTTACCTACAATGTGACTGGCTCGTAATTGTACATGACACCCTGTGAGGCATGAATATATAAATGACTGACATGGAGGAAAACAGACTACATTTTCTCATGAGATGAGGAAGTTCTGTGACTCCTCCAGGATACAGAGAAGGACATGGACACACAGTGGTCATCACCCAAGAGAATAAAGGGGCGGGCAGGTGGGAAACATGCACTGATCAAGGTCAAGTTGCTCACTTGCTACCAGGGAATCTAATGAAAAAGAGAAAAATTACTATGATGGCAGAGAGGGTATAAAAAGTTACAAAGGTGCTTTCCAGGACAAGCATGCTTGGGGTCGCAGCTGTCCTCTCAGAGAGGATCTAGGTGTGATATTGTTCCTGTGAAGGTGTTGGCCCCTAGCCTTGTGCATGCACAGAGCAACAACCGTAATGAATCCTACACACAACATCTTAGGTACATCTGAATGCTGCCCAGATTATGTCTATGGGTTTATCACAAAATCTTGAACAGGTACCAGTATCTATAGTCTTTGTGCTGTATCTTACGTATTTATCTTCTTGTAACACACATACATAGTAACTGTGGCATTTGCCAGCTCCTGTGAGTTCCAGCGGAGGATACTGGAAGGCCTAATACAATGTAAGACTTTTGTTCCTTAATATTTTGCTCACCTGGAGTTCTGGGACTGATGGCGGCCTGAAGACAAGGACCCAGAGTTGCCAGGACACACCCCCAGACGCTCTGTGAAACTAGAAATATGTCTGGGTCCAACATCACAGACAAAATATTTCAAACTGAAAGCTGCCAAGGTGTCTGGGACAGCACCAAAAAGAAAGAACGGTCATGGCTACATTCAGATGACTGAGGAAAAGCCTCTCAAACCTGTCCTGTTTTTACTGCAGTAAAGGGAAATAAGGATGACGTAAGACGTAGAACTCCCTCAGGTTTCCAGGGAAAATCTGGACCACGAAGATCATTCCCACTATCAGATTCTCAGCTGCCATTTTCAGGGTTCAAATGTTTATTTTCTTTTTCTCTCTTTTTTTTTTTTTTTAAGATTTTATTTTATTTATTTGACTGAGAGAGAGACCGCGAGAGAGGGAACACCAGCAGGGGAAGTGGAAGAGGGAGAAGCAGGCTTCCTGCTGAGCAGGGAGCCCGATGCAGGACTCGATTCCAGGACCCTGAGACAACGACCAGAGCCAAAGGCAGATGCTTAACCAATTGAGCCACCCAGGTGCCTCAAATATTTACTATCAAAAACACGGAAAGCAGCATGGAAACAAGAGTTCTGGGCCCTATTTTCCATGAAAAATGAAATCCACAAAATTCACCAACATCTAAAGTAATTCTATAGTGTTTACGGTGTATGGCCCAGTTACTAATGCTTTATTTATCCTCATGATTTTATGAATAAGGACTAATGCTATTCCTTTCTTACCGATGTTACATGATAGAATACATAAATATTTGGCACAAAGCTCTGAAAACTCTTGTAAATTACTAAGTGGCAACAGCAGTAGGTGCATTTTGTTCTGTGGAAGGGACTCTGGGTGGGCTCCTGGTGGGGGAAGGGCCATGAGAAATACCAAGCCATAATGAGAATCCTGGAAGACTCAGCTTTACCTCCCCACTCCCCCTTAATACAGAGGGGGAAGTGCTGCAAATGGAATTATGACTAGTTATGCATACATGAAGAAGGCTCCATAAAATCTCAATAGTATGGAGTTGGGAGTGATTACAGGCTAGTGAACACATTCACACAGGGAGGGTGACACACCCTAACTCCATGGGGACAAAAGCTCCTGATCATGGGACCCTCCCAGACCTCACACTATGTACTTCTTCATCTGTATCCTTTATTATAGCCTTTATTATTTTTTAAGATTTATTTACTTAGTTGAAAGAGAGCGAGTGCATGGTGGGGAGGAGCAGAGAGAGGAGAGAAACTCAGGCAGACTCTGTACTGAATGCAGAGACCCCCACGAATACCATTCTCAGGACCCTGAGATCACCATCTGAGCTGAAACCAAGAGTCGGTGGCTTAACGGACTACAGCACCCAGGTGCCCCTCTAGTAGCCTTTAATAAGCCGGCAGACGTGCTTCCTTGAAGTTTGCAAGCCCCTCTAGCAGACTAACTGAACCCAAAGAAGACATTATTGGAATCTCTAAGATACATTCAGTCATTCACAAATATGGGTTTGGCTAAGCTTGTGAAAGTGTCTGAAAGGATGCGTGTAAGGCGGGAGGTCAGTCCCGTGGAGCTGACATCTAACCCTCAAGCTTACCTGTGGGACCTGGAGAAATCTCTGGGTAAAAAGATGTCCAAGTACAGCTGTAAGACATCTACACGGTGCTGGAGACCTGCTATTTGTTGTGGGGAAAGCACCTCCACACCGCATTGTGACCAGAAGTGTCAGACGTAAGTAAGAGGGACACAGAGCAGAGAAACACATTAGAGAAGAACTGGGTTCTTCCCTTCATAGAAAAGAAACAATAGGTTTTTTTTTCTTTATAACCGATAAAAATAGTTTAATTTTTTTTTTAAAAGGATTAATGGTCATCTAAATATTGATAGTCAACATTTGAACCTATAGCATCAAGAGGCAATCAGGTGCCCTTCCAGAAGACCTGTTCTTGGATTATCTCCTCTGACAATCAATGCTTCATCCAGAAATCTTTGCGGAGAACAGCCTCCATGGTCTGAGACCTGAGAGTGTAAGTTCCAGCCCTGGACACACGCATATACCCTGAATGGGTATTTAACTGTCCCCTGAAGACCAGGTGCACAGGTCCAACTTCCATGGTTTACACACAGAAATCCAGCCTATCCACGACTTACTTTCACATCCGGAGAACCTAGACCAGAGTCCCCCTAAAACAATTCATGCCCATCTGTGTCTCTGACTGCGTTCCTCATGAGCTAATCATTTCATTGAAGATGACCACCATAAGGACGCCCAGAGATGTTCATCCTCAAAGCAGCTTCCCAAAACAGGCTCCACTGACATCACCTGAGAACTGTACAAACAGAAAATTGGATGGTGGGGTGTTTACAGCGAGCCCAGAAACAATGAAATGGTTACATGGAAAGAGGCCTAGAAATCTGAGATTTTACAAGTGCTCCAGGTGGTTCTGATGTAAGATAAATCTGACAGCCTCTGTGTTAACTAAGTCAACGATCATTCCTGAATTATGCATAGATGGTTACTCTGAGATATTCTCTGTTTGTGGTGATGTTACTTACGTAACACACACAACCTAGACATTTCCGGTATTCATAAATAAATAGGACTGTAACACAGTCTTGGCTACCTCATCTTCCACATGTCCCTTCCTGCAGTGCCCTCCTCCAGCTTCCTGGGATCACCCACAAATATACTTCTCATCACATTCTTTCATCAAAATAATCCAATTTAGAATGAATTGGGATTTTCTCAAATATTTCATCAAATAAGAACGTGGTTTGATGACTGAGGGTGGGGCAAGCACGTGTGGCCATGAGAGAAGTGTTAGCACAACGTCTGCTGGTGGAGAATAGCAGAGGGAAGAAATGGACCAACCAGACACATCATAGTGTGTACGAGTCCTTTCATCAGACTTGAGCATTACCTACTCAATATGCACGGAGTACACGACATACATCGTCTTTTCTAGAAGCACACATCTGCCTTTTCAGGGTATGGTGGACCACAAAGTAACAACCACCCCAAATGCAGGATTATTCTTCACTTGGATCAGGGTTCAAGGTGCGCATGACCTGCCCCCCAGCTTCATGGTATCAGTTTCCACAACTGACAGGAGTCCTCTTCCCTGCTCCCCACAGGATGGGCAGAAACGCAGCACGGGCCGTAAATGAACATTTACCTTAAAAAGCAGGTGGACTGCTTGGGGCAGAAATGCTCACTGCCTCTGACTGGTGAGCTGCCCCCCAAGTAATCAGTGCCCCTCACACACATCTCAAGGAATAACACTCGTCACGGGGCTCAAACAGGACGGAGTTTCCTGCCGGCTGTGCATCGGCTTCACTGGAATGTCGTCCAGCGTTGGGTTAGATACCTAAGATTCTAGTGCTTGTGACATTCGGCACACACCTTCCTGATCCTTCCAGTGTCCACAAGGCTTCTGTGTTTCCAACATCTACTCTACCATGTGCCATCTAAAGGGTATGGCCACAATGTTTGCATCTTGCAGCAAGCCCTCTCCTACCCCAGTGGTTTTTGGCCTGAAAAATATAGCACTCGCCAACAGCAGTACTACACAGGAATTTGTGAAATCAGGAAGACAGGATCTGATGTCTCTGGAGGCAGGGAAAAGAATGTGTTAATAAGAAAATCACAAGGACGGGGCGCCTGGGCGGCTCAGTGGGTTAAAGCCTCTGCTTTCGGCTCAGGTCATGATCCCAGGGTCCTGGGATCCAGCCCTGCATGCATCGGGCTCTCTGCTCAGCAGGAGGCCTGCTTCTCTTCCTCTCTCTCTGTCTGCCTCTCTGCCTACTTGTGATCTCTATCTGTCAAATAAATAAATAAAATCTTTAAAAAAAAAAAAAAAAGAAAAGAAAATCACAAGGAGGGGAGCCTAGATGGCTCAGTTCATTAGGCGTTTGACTTCAGCTCAGGTCACCATCTCAGAGTCCTGGGAGCAAGCCCGGTATGGAGCTTTGCACTGAGCGGGAGTCCGCTTCTCCCTGTCCCTCTCCCTCGGCCCTTCCCCCAATTTGTGCTCTCCCTCCCTCTCTCAAATAAATAAAATCTTAAAAAAAAAAAAAAAAGGGAAAATACATTTACAGTAGTGTATTATAAAAGTACATATATTTAAGTGCACACACACAGTTCAATGACATGGTGTTCAAGGTTCAACAATACTCTACTTTGTAGTCACAGTCTTTTTACCTATAATCTTGTTTAGTGTGGAGTATGTGAAGGTTAATGCAAGGATAACATTTCATTCACAACACATCAGTGTTAACACACACACACACACACATACACACGCAATTCAGTCTCACTAATTAAATAGTAAGTTCAAACACAGTCTAAAGAAACACTGAAAAAATCACTGTATGACCCTTGGTCAAAATACAGATTACCAGCATTCAACAACCAGTCATTGTTCATCCTCTGTAAGGATCAGAGAGTTGCCGCCCTGTGGTTTTCCTAGTAACATTCCAAATATGTGATCAAACTGTTTATGTTCTCAGTAAGGTTTCTGGTCAACAGCAGTCTGCTAACAGTTAAATTTTGGTGCGTACGTACGTACAAACACACACACACACACACACACACACACACACACACACACTTTTTCCTTAGTTCTCTTACACCTAAATTACATCTTAAGTTTTGCATATTTACAACTTGCATTCCATGCATACCAAAGCCATGGGAATCTTTTTTGCTCAGGACACGGAGGAAAAAAAAAAACAAATGAACAAAGAATGACACAGAATAAAATTTTATAAATGGTGATTCAGAATTCAGAAAAATATATTTCTAGTGACTTAGTTATATTAGCATTTGTAAAATACAGTCCCTGGGCCTTGTGTGGGTAGCCAAGTTTCAATAAAAGGACACCAAAGAAAATGGAATAGCCAAGTTCATCACTCATAGATCCTAAAGGATGCACACAATATGCCTTGAAAAGTACATGACGGAGTCAAGGAGGAGTGCAAGGAGAGAAAGCAGCAGGAACTGGGGCAGATGCCTTTATTAGGGCCCATGGTTGGAGCTCCCTGCACTTCCTGGGCAACTCAAGAATGCACAATTCAAACCGAAGTATGTGGAGTCTGATCATCTCTGTAGGGTCTGCTCTACAGAATGCACAAGGGAGTGTGTCCTGAGGGTGGACAGTGTTGTTTACAAGGGCTGCTGGGGTTATCGTTTCAGAACTTACACTGGCTTGTAACTCTGGGGGCTGTTTGTTATACCTGCTACCAGGAGGAGCTGGTATCAGTTTGAGCCCCCTGCAGGACTCAAACGGAGCCCAAGGCAGCAACACCAAGTCAGATAGCTACATTCTTTTTTTTTTTTTAAGATTTTATTTATTTATTTGACGGAGAGAGACACAGCGAGAGAAGGAACACAAGCAGGGGGAGTGGGAGAGGGGAAAGCAGGCCTCCTGCAGAGCAGGTAGCCCGATGTGGGGCTCGATCCCAGGACCCCGGGATCTTGACCTAAGCTGAAGGCAGATGCTTAATGACTGAGCCACCCAGGCGCCCCAGATAGCTACGTTCTTAATTACACTTCTTTTATTTTTTTTAATGATTCATTTTATTTTTTATTTGAGAGAGAGCACAAGCAGAAGGGGAAGAGGGAGAGAGAATCTCAGACTTGACGCTCAGTGCAGAGCCTGACACAGGGCTCGATCTCATGAACCTGAGATCAGGACCTGAGCTGAAACGGAGAGTTGGCGGCTTAACTGATTGCCACCTAGGCGCCCCTCTTGATAATACTTCTGTGTCACCTGCATTATAGCCATCAAAATATCCCAGTAGTTACAAAAAGGAGGAAAATATATAATATACAAATTTGGGAAAGATAATCTCAGATCATTTGAGGCTTAATGCTACTGGGAAAAGGGAATACTCGTTAGGCCATCCCACTGCATTCATAAGTACAGCTCATTCTGGAACAAAGAAGGCACAGGGTTTCTCCTACCATATGTACATTCTGATGTCAAAGAAGTTTTAAGCAATGCTTAAAGGTTTCACCAAATTGTTTACATTTGTAAGATTTCATCCCAGTATGTATTCTCTGATGTCCAGGAAGGCTTCAATGCTGGGTAAAGGCTATGCTATATTCCTTACATATGTAAGGTTTCTTCTCAGTATGAGGTCTGAGTTTAAAGACTGCTTTAAAGCTTTGACACATTTATTATATTGGTAAATCATGTCTTCAGGAAGGATACAATGACATGTAAGAAGGTTAAAGCTTGATAAAAAACTTTCCAACATGTATTTCTTTTATACTCATAACTGGAAACAGTTCTTTAAAGTTTATTAGGATTTACCCTTGTTAATGCTTATTTCCAGATTTACCATTCATAAATTCTCTCTCCATTATAAACACCTCGGTAATTATTGAAGATCAAGTCCTCACAAAAGGCCATCCAAAGTTCATCACACATAAAATGTTGCTCCAAATTATGTATTATAACTACTGAACAGTGATGGTTGGATAAAGACACTCCAATATGTATCAAAATTAGGGACTCTGGAACAGGAGAGCCTATTTGTTAGTAGAAGAATCACGAACCCTCAGGAAAGGAATTCTGAAATTCATTATATTTAGACTTTTAATCTTCAAATTTCTAATTTATAAGAATCTTTGAATAATTAATACCTATAATTGAAATGTTTCAAATCATTACTTTCAGCATGCAACAGGTGTTTTTCCAGACTTTTCGGTTTTGTTTTCAGAGAATACGTATGTATGAAAAAAGGAGTTGAGGTTTTGTATTCAAACACAGTATTCTGCAAACATAATGTCTTAAAGTGGGATTTTCCCCAAAATGTTTTCTATTCTGTCTTCTAGCAGCAAGGATTTCATTAAGGGTAACTATCTCCGGTTAGTTATATCTATTAGGTCACTGTTTCCGCCCCTCACTTCCTTCTGTCACCTTCTCAGTCTTTCATTAACTGTGATCTCGAAGCCACAGTTTCGATCGTCTTTCCAGCAGCATGTTATGGAATACATTTTCTTTGACTGTTTTTGTAAAAAATCCCAGGTGTCATGAGAAGACACAACTGAAAAAAACCAAGTAAATTATCCCACACTCTACGCTTGCAAGTGTATACTTAAAATGCTCATGTATAAAGTTAATATTCATCAGAGGACATGAGGAAGATGGAGAGCTAGGAAGGACCAGGACTTTGCTCTCTCATGAAGACAGACTAAGCAAACTGCCTTTCTGAGTGCTCCAGAAGTCAGCGGGGAGAGCACAGCACCCTCAGGCAAGCGCACATGAAGAAGGGCCAGTTGGAAGAGAGAGGGCAGGTTCGTTTTACTTCCCACGCTAGCTGTTCGCCCTACCTGGCACTCCAGGGCAAGACCGCGACAACACTCTCACTCTGCTCAGGAGAGAAAGACGAGAGTGAACTCTGTGGGCAGTAATCTGGCTTCTTCGCAGAGGCCCGGAGGACTTGTTTCTTTCATGCGCAACGTGGAAGGCTGAGGGAATGGCAACAATGGAACACACCCATTGGATGCGTTGTGGGCACGACTCACAGAACAGGTAAATACTTGTACAAAACCCAGAAACTGCCGTGCTGAAGATCACCACGTGCAATTAACATGAAACAACCACCAATCACTTAATTGGAAAGTACAAAAACTCAGACATTATCCGTCCCCAGAATATGTTTCACAGGCCCCACAGTTAGGGCACAGATGGCTGTTACTGTGCTCTCCATTACAAAGCAAATGCATAAATCCTGGGTCTAATTTTTAAATTTCCAAACATCAGCAAAAGATCACAAGGCATACGAAGGAGCAGAAAAACATGTTCCAATTAAAGGAACAGAAGAAAGCTCCAAAACCTGGCCCTAAATGAATAAAGAACGATAAATTACCCAACAAAGGATTTAAACGATCCTGAAGGTGCTCTTGAAGGAAGAGTAGAACCAGGAAACCAACTGATAGCCAGTGAAGGATGCATGACCGAAATGAAAAGCCAAAGAGACAGGAAGTTTTCAAAAACCACTAAACAGAAATTAGGAGCTGGGAAGTACAAACTAAATTTCGAAGAACACTGAAGGGGTCAGCACCTGACTTGATTAAGTAGAAGAAAGACTTGGACAACTTAAAGTTCCCTCATTTTCAATTATCCACTGAGGAGAGCAAAAAATTTGTGGTAAAGGACAGGGTCTAAGGGACTTATGGACACCAGTAAGTAGACCAATATATACATTAAGGGAACCCCCCAACCAAGGAGAGGATAGTCGAAAAGGCCAGAGAGCTTACATGAAGAACAACCGGCTTGTACTTCCACAATTGTGGGGAAAAAGAGACATGTTCAAGCAGCTCACTGAATTCTAAGTAGGCTAGATGTCAAGACATGAAGACACTGACACATTATAATTAATTTATCAAAAATCACAAGTGAACAGAGAGCTCTAAAACAGCATGACAAAACTAATTCCTCTGGTGTAACAGAGCTCCTCGAAGAAATTAATGGCTTTTCAGCAGAATTTACAAAAAGAAATGGAAAGGATAATACCTTCAGTACTGAAAGATCAAAAAACTATCAGGATGCCTGGGTGGCTCAGTTGGTTAAGCGGCTGCCTTTGGCTCAGGTCATGAGTCCTGGGATCGAGTCCCATATCGGGCTCCCTGCTCGGCAGGGAGCCTGCTTCTTCCTCTGCCTCTGCCTGCCACTCTTTCTGCCTGTGCTCACTCTCTCTGACAAATAAATAAATAAAATCTTAAAAAAAAAAAAAAACTATCAACCAAAAACATTATATCTGGCATAAATGTCCTTCAAAAATGGAGAAATGAAGATATACCCTAGTCAAATCCCCTAAAAGTGTACCATTAGACGTGTCCTACAACCAACACTAAAGCAAGTCTTCCTGGTTAAAATACAAAGATCCTAAATACTAACTAAAAGCACATGAAAATATAAAGTTCTCTGGTAAATGTAAATGTTTACGCAAATAGAGAAACCTAGACTATTGTAATGAGGTAGCACAGACTGCTATTTTCTCACTGAACTGAATTATTTCAAAGAATAAAAACATAGGGGTGCCTGGTTGATTCTGGCTCAGGTCAAGATCTCAGGATTGTGAGATCAAGCCCTGCAACTGGGCTCTGAGCTGGGCATGGAGCCAACTTAAGATTCTTTCTCTCCCTCGCCTTCTGCCTCTCCCCCCTTTCACATGTGTACTGTCTCTTTTAAAAAACATAAAAATAGAAGAATAAAAAGGATTTATCTGAAGTATACAATACACAACAAGAAGGACAGAATTATTAAATACAGGGTCATCAGTGAACTACAGCGGGTAGAGGGATAGACATGATAAGTAGCAGAGTTTTGCACGCTCTTGACAATATTAGATTTAAATGGTTTGTTACAGCTTTGAGAGGTTTTAAGTAATCCAGATGGTAGGCGGGGCGGGGGGGGGCCACACAACTACATGAGACATAAAAAGGAAATGAGAATCATATCAAAGCATGTCACTTCAAAATCAAACAAATATAATGAAGCACACTGGGAGGGAAAGGGTAAAACAGCCACAAGAAGTACAGAAAACTATGAAACAGCAGCAGCAATGGTACTTCCCTTTAGTAATTTGCTGGTAAATAGATTAAACTCCCCCCGCCCCCGCCGCTGCATTAAAAGGCATGAACTGGGGGCTCCTGGTGCTCAGTGGGTTAAAGCCTCTGCCTTCAGCTCAGGTCATGATCTCAGGGTCCTGGAATCGAGCCCCGCAGCGGGCTCTCTGCTCAACAGGGAGCCTGCTTCCCCCTCTCTCTGCCTGCCTCTCTGCCTACTTGTGATCTCTCTTGCTGTCAAATAAATAAATAAAATCTTTAAAAATAAATAAAATAAAATAAAAGGCACGAACTGGCTGAGTAAAATACAAGACACAACAACCTCCCATCTACAAGACAGTCACAAGAAATCTAAGGACACACGTAAGGTCCAAGTAAAAGCAGTAAAAGGACATTTCATGAAAATGGAAACCAAAAGAGGGCATCATATCATACAAATACATACTAAGTTCATGAGTTTCAGAACAGAAAAACATTATATATACATACAGAAAGGAAATTACCCAGATACTGAAACAGTTATGCGTGCACCTAACAAAAGAGTCCCCACGTATGGGAAGCACAGAAGGCAGAACTGAAGCAAGAAGTCAGGAGCACCATTATAGCAGCAAAGGGTTAGTATCTTGGTTTAACTGGATAGAAAGACCACAGTTAAGTCCAAGGAGAGCACCTGAGCAAGATGACAGTCTATTACATGTGATGGACATAACACAGTCCATTCCACCACATGAGAGCAGAAGACACAATCTTCTCAATCACACACAGACTGCTCTCTAGTATAGACACACTGCCTACAAAACAAGTCTTTTTAAAAAAAAGATTTTATTTATTTGTTTGACAGAGGGAGAAAGACGTAGTGTGAGAGGGAACACAAGCAGAGGGAGTGGGAGAGGGAGAAGCAGGCCTCCTGTGGAGCAGGGAGCCCCATGTGAGGGTCGATCCCAAGACCCTGGGATCACAACTGGAGCCAAAGGCAGACACTTAATGATGAGCCACCCAGGCGCCCTACAAAACAAGTCTTAAGAAATATAAGAAGATTAATATTGTAAGTATCATTTCTGACCACCAAGAACTAAAACAAAGAATGAATAGCAGATGGGAAAATGGAAATGCCACAAATATTTGGAAATTAAACAATGTGCTCTTGAACAATGAATGGATCAAAATGAAATTAAAGAAAATAACCAGTAAATACCTTGAGAGTAACGAAATGAAACAATATATTCAAACACACTGAAATCAGAAAGAGTCACTTTTTTTTTTTTCAAGATTTTATTTATTTACTTGAGAGGGAAAGAGAGGAGGGAGGGAGCGCATGAGTAGGGGAAGGGGCAGAGGGAGAAGGAGAAACAAATTCCCTGCTGAGTGCATAGTGGGATGCAGGGCTCAGTCTAAGGACCCTTAGGTCATGACCTGAGCCTCAGTCAGTCACCCCCAGAGAAAGTAATCTAAGGAAGCAGTCAGTGGAGTGAAAAAGCAACCTGAAAAATGCAAGGAATTCTTTTGGAGAGCCTCTAAAGCAGAAGGATTTAACATCTAGAACAGAGAAAGTTTTTGGTTTTTAAGATTTTATTTATTTATTTATTTGACACAAACAGAGATCACAAGTAGGCAGAGAGGTAGGTAGAGAGAGGGGGAAGCAGGCTCCATGCTGAGCAGAGAGCCCGATGTGGGGCTCAATCCCAAGACCCCGAGATCATGACCTAAGCCGAAGGCAGAGGTCCAACCAACCCACTGAGCGACGCAGGTGCCCCCAGAGAAAGAACTTTTATTTTTTTTTAAAGATTTTTTATTTATTTATTTGACAGAGAGATCACAAGTAGGCAGAGAGGCAAGCAGAGGGAGAGGGGAAGCAGGTTCCCTACTGAGCAGAGAGCCCAATGCGGGGCTCGATCCCAGGACCCTGAGATCACGACCTGAGCCGAAGGCAGAGGCTTAACCCACTGAGCCACCCAGGCATCCCAAAGAACTTTTACAGTGACAACCAAACAGCAATAGCATGTTTAAGAACTGGACAAAGTTTTCAGTGGGCACAATCCAAGGAAGATATACAAATGGACAAGGCATTGGAAAGATGCTCAACCTCACCATTCATTAGAAAAATAGAACTCGAACAGTGAGTCATCACCTCTCACCCGCTCAGACCCCACTATTAAACATGAACCAAAAAAACTTACACGTGCTGGGAAGGATGAGGAGAAACTGGAACCCTTACCTACTGCTAGAGGAAATGTGTATGAAGCAATCACTATGGAAAACAGAATGGAGGTTCCTCAAAGAGTTGTAAATCATATTACCATACGATCCAGCCACCCCACCTGACAGTTTATAACCATAGCAAATCGAAGTCGGATCTACAAGAGATATCCGCACAGGGAGATTCATAGCAGCAGTATTCAGAAAAGCCAGTAATAAATGAAAGCAACAGAAATATTTGTGAATGGGTAAGAAAATGCAGCATATACACTCACTAGAATAATATTCAGCCTTGAAAAAAGAGACACATCTTGTCTCTTTATATAGCATGGTTAAAATGTGATGATGTTATGTTATGTGAAATAACGGAGTCACAGAAATAGACTATGATTTCGTTTAAGTGACCAAACCTACTGTCGTGAACCTTACAAATAAGGAAGGAAGGAAAGAAAGAAGGAGACAAAGAGAGGGTGCCAGGGTCGCAGACACAAGTATGGAAGTGGGTACTTAACAGGTATTAACTTCTAGTTTTGCAAGATGAGAAACTTCTAGAAATTGGTATTCCAATAATGTCAACACACTTAACACTTTAGCTAAAAAGTGGTTCAAATGGTAAACTTCATGGCATATATTTTTTACCACAGTTAAGAATAAATAATGACACCTAAAAGGGAAAGATATATAAATTTCTAAAAATGATCTTTGGTTCAAAAAGGTGCTTCTCTCAAAAAGAGAATATGATTCCACAAATAGATAAGGACATTAATTCCATATAACAACTTACCCAGGATAAACACACAGTATGATACAACCACTGACAACTAACCAAGAAAAGAAACAAACAAGGTAAATCATGAACCAACAATGCACCGATAGTATTTATACAGACAAATTCATACAGAATTTTATTGGCATGTGGCATGCTGATTCTTGTTTCATTTAAACCCTACACGGTCTTTGAACTCCTAAGTTGAAAATTGTTATCCAAAACTATAAAACACACATTTAAAAAAGCACGATTCAGTAATGCTGTAAAACTATCAATAAAAATGAAGCTTTTTTATTGAATGCAAGCAATAAATGTTAACTGCAAGAATTCTGAATAAAACATAGGTATGTTATTATAAAAGGATTCTCGATATGACCATAGTTTTAAACTGAGTCCGGGCACTCAAGAAAAGCAAACATTTGAAGCATTAGTATGTGTTATGTGCCACAAATTATGCTCAGAAAATTCATTATACTTAATCATAAAATGTTCTAAAATAAAAATTTTATGGATGAGCTTTGAAAGGACATTAGAGAATTTGAGAGATATTCCCACTTTTACAAAGAATGCCAAGGCTGTAATTCATCCTTTAGAAGCAACATCATGAACAAACATAAAAAAAGACCACGATGTTGTAAAATATGCTGAGTATCACTGCTACATAAAATAAACATTTAGATGTAAATTATACCACAAACATTTAAGATAATTATTTCAAGTAGCACTCCCCATGTCACATCTTCAGGTGTGGTCTCCTCCTGGACCATTACACCTCACCTATGTCATCTGCTTTACTCATTGGCACCTACCTGGATGTAAGGCTCTTTTCTCTTCACATCCCAGGGCTCTCTCTTGGCTCCAAAAAGGTGAAAAGGTATCACTTAGATATAACAAGACTCATTTATTTTAGAAAATAGAAATATGAGTTTTGTTGAATTCTGTAATTTTCAACCCAGTATTATCCTCAACAGAGAAGAACATTGTAGAATGCTAGCAAATGGTTTCCCCAAATAATGCTATTTGATGACTTTGAACGGAATGTTTTTATGGCAATTATACATGCTACTAGAACACAAAGAATGGCAACGACAATCCTTTTTACACATTTACTAGAAATCAGAGTATTATAGGTTAATGCAAACAAACAAAAAAAGAGAACAGAGTAATTTATGAGACCTAACATATTTTTTCTCTTTCATGAGAGTGTTTGGCCAAATGTCCAGTAAATGGAAGAAACGAGGTTTTAAACAATGTTATCTGAGTTTGTGCAGGTCTACAGACACAGATGTATATAGTGATGTTTAAAGCAATGTTCTGTAGGGACCAAGGGTAGGCTGCCCCCAAGATGGACACTTTAGCATGGACATTCTTTGGGCTAACGGTAACTGATACCCTGACTTAAGAGTAACTTTTTACCCTCCCTTAACTTTGTAGAAGGATCTAACTAGGGGGTCTTTCACAGAATATGGGTGATTAGTAGTGACAAATTTTATCTGAGTGACCCACCTGTGATGTGGCAAACATCTAATTACCAAACATCTACTCTTCTCATTGCCTGGTGAAGTGCATTTTTCCACTCGAAAATCCCCAGTCCTCCTCCTCCTCAGTTCAGGAAAACATAAATGCCTCCTTTTGCCTGACTGCCTTTGGGATCTCCATGCCTGTGAAGGCTCCCTACACACAGAAAATTTAAGTTGCTCTTTCGTGACAATCTATCTCATTGGATTCTTAGTCCAGCTAGAAGGACCTTAAAAGGGACAGAAATTCAAGCTCCCTGACAGAATCGACACAAAGTTGGTCTCACGAAGCCGGCACCGATCTTGTCAGTTCAGATGAGAGAAAGCACACCACGGGTCATATGTCCCCAGGCACAGCTGTCGCAGACAAGGGACATGTAGCCTAGGCTCAAGACATAGGAATGTGACCCCCCTAGCTTACAAGTGGCTAATCAGCACTACTCTACAGTGTAATTATGGGATACACCTCATTAAACCTCTCAGATAAAGAAGAAAGATGTTTTTCTGATTCAAAGTGTTTTCAGATCAAGTATACCTCTAGGTTACAAGGTGAAGGGGCACCAGAAGTTAGCAAGGACATCTGCTAACATGGCCTCTTGGGTCTATGAGTTTTCTTCTCTGTTTTTTCCAGTTTCATCTTAGGCCACAAAATTACACCACTTCTATTATTTATGAAGAGTTTACAACAATACAATTGTCCAAATTCATCTTATCCTAACAATAAGGCAATGAAAGGCAGAATTCTATGTAACACAGCAATTTCAAATCTGCTTAAATCCAAAGAGATTTTTACCACACAATTTGATTTTCACATCAATAAAATATTAGACATAAACAAAGCACAGCTAGTGGAAACAAGCCACAATAAATGAAAGTGTAGACATTGCTCGGTCGCTAAAGAAAGCCCTTGACATTTCCAGTTTCACACCATCAAATTAATCATTCTTGCTGCTTTAAAAACACGAATCAGGGGCGCCTTGGTGGCTCAGTCGGGTAAGCATCTGCCTTTGGCTCAGGTCATGATCCCAGGACACGGGGATCCAGCCCTGAGTCAGCTCCCAGCTCAGTGGGGAGCCTGCTTCTCCCTCCCCTCCCTGACTAACTCTTGTTCTCTCTTGCTCACTCTTCTCTCTCTCTCAAATAAATAAATAATCTAACTTGATTACAAAATAGTCTAAGAAAAAAACACTTGGCCTGATTATTTACGTAACTGCAGGTAGAACGGAGGTTGAGCTAGAGACCCTTTAAAAACAGGTTTGCAGGAACATTTCATGAGGAATCTCTAAACTGAACTTTTTAAAAGAAGATTTTATTTATTTATTTGAGAGAGAGAAAGAGAATGAGAGACACGGAGCATGAGAGGGGAGAGAGGTCAGAGGGAGAAGCAGACTCTCCGCCAAGCAGGGAGCCCAATGTGGGACTCGATCCTGGGACTCCAGGATTAAGACCTGAGCCGACGGCAGTAGCTTAACCAACTGAGCCACCCAGGAGCCCTCTAAACTGAACTTTTAATAGCATCTCCAGGTCAGAGGCCATGCCATATACTTGCCACCAGACCTTAAGAACAGTAACCACAGATTTCAGTGACTTCCTCTCTTCGTGAAGTCCCCTAAATATCCTGAGTATCCTGCACCTGCTGGAAGTAATCGTCCTTGCTCATATGGTGAAGCAGGCTGGTATTTCCCAAGGGGGCCCTCTTTGCCCCATAAAGTCAGTCTTCGTCCGCTACATCTGTCTCGTCATAGCTGAGTCTATGCAGTTCTTTCTCAGCTATGACGTTCCAGTGCAAGCCTTGCTCATATAACCAGTGTCTCTATTTGTGTCTTGTCATCATGAGAACAGATTCTGATTGAAGTTAAACAAATGTGCAGACAGGCATTAAAATATAAAAGCAGTTACTGAGACTCTCTGAATTCTGGAGGAATCAGGGAGAAAGATAAACGGTGCAATTTGTTTACAAAGGTGTATTTTGTGCAACTGCAGCACGTCAGTGAACTTAAGGGACAAAATTTCGTAAAGCTGTAAAAACCAAAATATTTTTTGAAAGGTTTTATTTAAATTCCAGTGAGTTAACATGCGCTGTCAGATGTGTTTCAGGTGTACAACAGTGACTGAACAATTCCGTACAACACCCGTGCTCAATACAACAAATGCCCCTCTTCATTCCCATCACTCATTTAGCTCATCCCCCATCCATCTCCACTCTGGTAACCATCCGTTTCTTCTCTGTAATTAAGAGTCTATTTCTTGATCTGCCCGTCTCCTTTTCTTTCTCCTTTGCTTGTTTGTTTCTTACATTCCACATACAAGTGAAATCACCTGGTATTTGTCCTTCTCTGACTTCTTCCGGTTAGCATAATACTCTAGCTCCATCCCTGTCATTGCAAATGGCAAGATTTCATTCCATTTTAACGCTGAGTAATATTCCGTTCTAGATATACACACCACATCTCTTTATCCGTTGTCAGTGAACACTTGCACCAGACTGAAGCAGAAATGCTCACTGCACTGACTGTTGTACCAAGAAATCCATGGCAACAGACAGAGCCAGAGCATGGGATGACCCCCATCATCCACTCAGTAAAGGGAGGAAGGTCCACACAGCACTATACCATCTTCCATGGAAGGTCACCCATCTACATTGGATCTAAACTGTGTTGAGGTTATACACCTGGGATACTAGCACTTTTGCAAACCACAGCACACGCCTTGCTGATCCTGCCTATTCCACTGTGCAGAAGACGCCTTCGCCTCCAACATCTACTCTGCCATGTGCCATTTTGCAGCTATGCTCCAAATGACTGCATCATCCAATACCCTTCCTCCATCCTCCGCCGTGATCTAGGCCTGGGCAAACACAGTCAACACAACAGCATCTGGTCCTCACTAGCACAGGAATTCAATTCAATTGTGAAGATAAGACTTCCCTACTCCTCAGAAACCCACCACACGGGCGGATTCCTTCATTCCATTCCATGTACTCATCAGACGACCCCACCAAGAGATGCCTGTGCCTTTCCAGGGACTAAAGGGAGCCACGCTGAGTTCCCTACCCACACTGAAACGAGTTAATCACATTTTTTTAAAATAGGTCTTACTTTTCTAAGGGCAGTGCCACCACCCTCTTTCACTTACATTCGCATCCCACAACCAGGGCTAAATTTCTGAAATTGATACCCATCGGCCTTACTCGTCTCTAATGGCAATTAAGAGGTCAGTGAGGACACTCTCACCACAACACAGGCAAATAAGAATGTTTGAGATGCCTGTGTAGGTGGAGATAAAACTGGGGATAAACAGAAATGGGGATCTGTAGATCACTAGGAAAATAAACAGGTGTAAGTTGTTTTTCTAATTCCGGGGAGTCCGTTGTGCAACCCAGGAACGGCGTCCTCTCTCCACGTACAGAATTCATTCTTCATCCTCTGACTTTCTCTCTCTTAACTAGGGCTACAGTATCACTCCTACATACCAACCACCATTGTACATGTACGTTTACTTTATAGAAACATGAAAACAACATCCACACATATGAAGTGGGGCACATACCTTTATTAGGGGCCAAGGTAGAGTGCTTTAGAGTCCCTGGGGAAGTCCAGAGAGCCTTACAAACTGAAGTAGGTTTACGTAAGCTCAGTGGGAGTCTTCTCTGAAGGACACATAAGGGGAAGGTCATGGGAGACAGTGGTTGCTCAGAAAGGTGGACTGGGAATGTCATATGAGAAGGTACATTAACTTCTGACTCTGCAGCTTGTTATGTAGGGAATGCACTAGTAAGATCGCCTTGTGTCATTTAAAGTCCCCTGCAAAACTCCTGCCTACACGAAATGTATGCTAAGTAGCACTGTCATGGAGTACTTCAGTTAGTCGATCAGTGAGACCCATATACCATCTATAATATATCCGTTCTATTACCCCACTGGTCCCAAGGAGGAGAAAATGATACGATACACTAAGGGGAAAACAATCACACATTGGCTACACATTAAGGCCACTGAGAAAACGGATTACTAGATATAGTTCCACTCTGTTGCCAAAAAGGTGATAGACACAATCAGTTATCTACAACCTTATATAAAATGACATAGGTTAACACTGGTAGTCAGATAACACTTCACTCGTTACATATCCTTGTTAACATGATAAAAACCATTATGTTTTATTAATTAAAAAATATTAAGTTCACAACAGCCTAAGTTATGCATTTCAATCCCCTCTATAATCCTTACTCAAAATACAGAATTTAAGCATTAAAAAGCATTCAAGTGCTGATATAATGATGTGGAAGTAGTGATTTTAATAATTTTCAGGTGTGAGATCATTTGCAACAAATGTGGATGTATGCCATCTCAGGGAAGAGTTACATGTCGTCTTTATGATGTCTGTGAGGATTTCTTCCTTTCAACCACATCCACTAATATTCTCTACTTCTAACTACTGCTATCATGAGGATACATCAGTATTTTATTGGATTGCCACCACTTCTGCCTCTAATACCAGTTGCTAAAATATTTTATTTATAACATTCAGAAAATCCTTCAGTTTTAATAATGAAGATGATGTTCCGAACATCTTTTCCATGACAACTGTCATTAAAGTTATAACCACAAACAATATGTCCATTTAGATTTTCTTCATATATTGTATATTATACTGTCCATCTTCCATGGATAATTAGATATGTGTGAGTCCCACCTAATGAAGGAGAAATCTCATCTTTGATGAAGCAATAATCAGTCACATAATTTCACACATACTAAAAATAAACGTATTCTCTGAAGCGACTTGAGGGTAAGTATACACTAATATTTGCTAGACATAAATATCAGATAGCGCCCATGTAAAAAAAAAATTGAAGTTAATCAGAACTATGCAAAAATCTATCCACTTAATCTTTTGAAGCATAACAGGACATTTTTGTAACAGTTTAACTTGGTTATTACTCCTTATCATGAATATTCTGATGTAATGTCAGAACAGACTGCTGCAGCGCTTTCTACTTGACTTCTGTGACATTTACTGATATCTGATGATAGGTTACATATATTTCTAAATATCTAGATCTTTCAAATTACTTTCTTTTATGCACTCACGGGTGTTTGCTAAAGTGTATATTTAAAATGAAGGTCTCTCCTCATTCATTAAGTTTGTAGGGTCTGAATCTAGCGTCAATTTTCGGATATTAAGGATTGAACTCCAATTAAAGGCACTGCAAATTTCTCTATATTTTACAGCTTCTATGCTGTATGAGAACTATGATGTTTAGTGAGTTGAGAGTTCCAGCCAGAGGCCTGACACATTCCTTTACCTTTGTAATGTTTCCCCTCAGTATGAACTCCGATGCTGAGTAAGGGTTGAGCAATCCTAAAAAAGTTTTACCACATTCTTTACATTTCTAAGTTTTTTTCTCCAATATGAATTCTCTGATGTTCAATAAAGCTTGACTTCTGATTAAAGGGCTTGCCAAATTCATTATGTTTGCAAAACCTTTTCCAGTATACATTCTCTGATCAAGTCAGACTTTAGCATTGCTTAAAGGCCTTGACACGTTCTTTATTTTGGTTAGGATTCCTTCAAGTATGAATTCTGTGATGTCTAGTCAGGTGTGAGTGCTGGATAAAGGTGTCACCACATTCTTTACATATGTAAGGTTTCTCTCCACTATGAATTCTGTGATGCCGAGTCAGGTGTGAGTGCCGGTTAAAGGCCTGGCCACATTCTTTACATATATAAGGTTTCTCTCCAGTATGAATTCTGTGATGTTCAGTAAGCTTTGATTGCTGGTTAAAGGCCTTACCACATTCTTGACATTGGTAAGGTTTCTCTCCACTGTGAATTCTGTGATGTCGAGTCAGGTGTGAGTGACGGTTAAAGGCCTGACCACATTCTTTACATATGTAAGGTTTCTCTCCAGTATGAATTCTGAGATGTTCAGTAAGCTTTGAGTGCTGGTTAAAGGCCTGGCCACATTCTTTACATTGGTAAGGTTTCTCTCCACTATGAATTCTGTGATGTCGAGTAAGGTTAGAGTGCTGGTTAAAGGACTGACCACATTCTTTACATATGTAAGGTTTTTCACCACTGTGAATTCTGTGATGTTGAGTAAGGCTTGAGTGATGGTTAAAGGCCTGGCCACATTCTTTACATTGGTAAGGTTTCTCTCCAGTATGAATTCTGTGATGCTGAATAAGGTTTGAGTGCTGGTTAAAGGCCTTTCCACATTCTTCACATTGGTAAGGTTTCTCTCCAGTATGAATTCTTTGATGTCGAGTAAGCATTGAGTGCTGGTTAAAGGCCTTTCCACATTCTTCACATTGGTAAGGTTTCTCTCCAGGATGAATTCTGTCATGTTGATTAAGGTGTGAATTGTGGATAAAGACCTTGCTACATTCTTCACATTTGTAAGGTTTCTCTCCAGTACGCATTGGCTGATGTTGAGATAGTGTTGTGTGCCAGTCAAAGGCTTTACCACATTCCTCACAAATGTAAGTTTTCTGTCCAGTAGTGACTGTGTTATGTATGTTTAGTCCTGATGATTGGCTCAACATGTTTCCTGTTTTATTATATCTGTGTAAATTTTTTTCCATGTGAATTCTTTGATAATCACCCACAGTGGAGGACTGGTTAACAGATTTCCCACATTCATTGTATTTACAAGGATTCTCTCCCATAGGGATATTCTTATGAATAATCAGGTTGGGGCTTTGGTAAGAGACTTCCACACATTTGTCACATTCATAATGATTCTCTGGAAAATGAGTCCTCACATCTTTATTAACATTTGAACCCTCGTTAAATCTGTTCTCGGATTCACCACACTGAGCAATGTTCTGGTCATCTTGTAGTGTTGACTCCTCCGTGAAGGACCTCTCCAATGGATCCCACTGAGCACTTTGTTCTTCATTTTTAAATCTCTGATTTTCAGAAATATTTGACTCAGTCAATCCAATCCTACTTTCAAAATGGTTCAAATAATTATTTTCAGCATGGACTAAGCAACTTTCCAGATTTTCCAAATTTTCATTCTCCAGATGTGTATGTTTGACCATTTGATCTGAGCCCTTGCTTACAGAAAGACACTGCTTTGCAGAAGTAGCAGACTTAAGAAGGGATGTTTTCCAAAGTGTTTTATATCCTTCACCATTTTGGGCAGTCAGATTCATATTACGGACAGTTGTCTCAGTTTGGTTATGTCCTTCATGATATCTTTGATGCTCTTCACTTTCCCCATCATTTTTCCAGTCTATCATTAAGTGTAAATTCTCAAGGGCACTATGTTTATATCTACCCACTGCCACGTTTTGGAAAGAAGCTTCTATGCACAGCTTTGGCAGGAAACTCTGGGTGCCATGTGAAGATACAGCTGAAAGATATCGAATAAGAGAAAAGTAAAATCATTCCACTTACTATTCTCAGATGAATATAATGAAAGCTTCTAATATGCAAAATTAAAATCAATCACAGAACTTCAGCAATATGGCTGAGAAAGAATCATCAGGACTTCATTCCTCCAAGGAGACATAAACTTGCAGACAATGTACAGACCACAAAGGCTATCACACAGTTCCAAAGTATAATGCTGAAGCACAGATCATGATCCTGTATCTCAAAAAACCAGGAAAAGTACCAATGACCCCAAAATTAGCAGAAGGAAGCAAATTTAAACTTAAAATAGAAACCAACAAAAGAGGAGAGCAAAAACAGGAAAACATCAACAATAGGAAGATTGCATTTTCAGAAAAGATCAACAAAATCGATATACTTTTTACTAAATAAAGAATGGAAGAGAAAATACTAAGTAAAATCAGAAGTGAAGAAGTGAAAGCAGGCACAATATAACCGATACCCTAGAAATAAAAACAATTATAAGAGGTGATGATGGATAATTATATGACCACAAATAAGGATCAAAAAAACTTGTGTAAATCTCAAAACGTATATAACATACCTGACTCCATTATGGAGAAATAATTTGAAAAAATAAAAATATCAAATCATCTACTATTACGTAGATTGAAAAAGTAATAATAATTCAAAAAACAAAAAAACAACCTCCCTACAAAGAAAGTCCTGTACCAGATAAATTCACTGGATAATTCAAACATTTAAAGAGAAAGTACTTTAAATCTCCTCCAACATTTCCAAGGAGTGAAGCAAAAGGAAACTATCAAGCAATCCCTGTGACACCAGCTTTACCAGGTTATCAAAGCCAAGGAAGACACCATGAACAGAGAAGACCAGAAACTACTACCTATGAGGAGCAGTTATTCTAAGTCCACAATAAAATAAAGCAAACTGAATCAAAAGCACATTTCACTATTTTACAACATAATCAATTGAGAATTCCTCCTGAAGTTCAGGGTCTTTTTAACATTTGGAAATCTATAAATTTAAGAGTTTACATTAACAGAACGAAGGCCAAACATGACATGTTCGTATTAACTGATGCAGAACATGAGTTTCATGATTAAAATCACTCAAGAGCAGGAACAGAAGGAAACCACCTCGGTATAACACAGGTCATATAGGTGCTAAAAGATGAAACCTAACGCATTCAATAGTAAAAGACTGAATGCTTCTCCTGTATGACCAGAAACGAGGTAATGGAGTGACGTCTGCACTTCCATTCAACATAGTACTGGATATTCCAGTCAGAACAATCAGGCAAGAAAAAATACGTCAAAGGAATCCAATTAAAAAAAAAAAAAAAAGAAAACTAAATGTTCACAGATGACATGATCTGTAGAAAACCTTAAGGAATGCCTATTTTTATTTGTATGCGATTTTACTGTTTGGTCATCACTTGTATTATTTATTTCTGCTAATTTTCCACAGTAGCCTTTCAAATTTCAATTTTTTAATGCTACAAATGCCTGATTAAAGAAAAAAAGGGTTCAAATAAACAAGGTAACGTTACACTACAAGGAAATAAAAAAAGAAGAAACATAAACATCAAATTTAGTAGAGGAAGGAAATAACAATGAAAAATCAAACATAAATAAAGCAGATCAAAATAAAAAGTAATATAACACTCAAAGTCTCTTTCAAAATTCCAATGCCCTTTTTTTTGGCAGATCAAAACCCCTCTTAACATTCATGTGGCTGTCACAGTATAACATCCCCAGAATAATTTTCGAACTGAAGAGTACGTTGGAGGCACTACACTCCCTGATTTAAAACATAGTACAAAGCTATAGTTATCACAATAATGCACCACAGACATAGATACAGGGATAGCCAACAAAAATGTAGAGACGAGCTACACCTGTCCTTATCCAATATTAATGTGAAGTGAAGATCCTGTCAAAACTTATATTCTGGGGCGCCTGGGTGGCTCAGTGGGTTAAGCCGCTGCCTCTGGCTCAGGTCATGATCTCGGGGTCCTGGGATAGAGTCCCGCATCGGGCTCTCTGCTCAGCAGGGAGCCTGCTTCCCTTCCTCTCTCTCTGTCTGCCTCTCTGCCTACTTGTGATCTCTCTCTGTCAAATAAATAAATAAAAATCTTTAAAAAAAAAAACAAAACTTATATTCTGATTTGGATTTCTAGGTCGGATCTGAGTTTCCACATTTCTCATGAGCTTGTAAGTGATGCCAGTATCTTAGGTCACGTGCCACACTTTTATAGTCCAAAAATAAAAAGGATGACTTTGAACGTAAAGAATATTGTGGAAATTACAACCTTTTTTTTTTTTAAGATTTATTTATTTATTTATTTGACAGACAGAGATCACAAGTAAGCAGAGAGACAGGCAGAGAGAGGAGGAAGCAGGCTCCCCGCGGAGCAGAGAGCCCGATGCAGGGCTCGATCCCAGAACCCTGGGATCATGACCTGAGCCGAAGGCAGAGGCCTCAACCCACTGAGCCACCCAGGCGCCCCTAGAAATTACAACTTCTAATACCAAGAACAAAACAACAATTCTTCCTCAACATTTACTACTCACTACATCACATGGTAACATGTTTTCATAAATTCACCCATGAATCCACACTAACCTATGCGAACAGTAGAGTTGTTCTTCACCTTACAAAAAATATTGTAGCAAAACTTCGGTTACAGTACATCCTGAGTTTTACCCCAGATTGTCTGAAACTGAATTGCTCTGAGACAAACAGACCACTAGACAGAAGCATCCCTAAAAGAAGGCTCACAGCAGGTTTCAAAGTGACAGTGGGAATGCAAACATGACTAAACCACAGAACATATCAACTAAAACAGGTAAGTAAGGATAAAACATAAAAAATTATAGGGGTGCCTGGGTGACTCAGTGGGTTAAAGCCTCTGCCTTCAGCTCAGGTCATGATCCCAGAGTCCCGTGATCAAGTCCTGCATTGGGCTCTCTGCTCAGCAGGGAGCCTTGCTTCCTCCTCTCCCTCTGCCTACTTGTGATCTCTCTCTGTCAAATAAATAAATAAATAAATTTTTTAAAATTACGAATTCAATAAAAAAGAATAAAAATGATAGACTAGAGGTTTTTGTTTTGTTTTGTTTTTATTGTCATTGAAACAGAAATGCTGGGGCACCTGGGTGGCTCAGTCATTAAGCGTCTGCCTTCAGATCGGGTCTGCCTTTGGCTGGGGGCCTGCATTGGGCTCCCTGCTCAGCAGGAAGCCTGTTTCTCCCTGTCCTACTACCCCTGTTTGTGTTCTCTCTCTCTCTCTTTTTTTTTTTAAGATTTTATTTATTTATTTGACAGAGAGAGAGAGAGAGATCACAAGTAGGCAGAGAGGCAGGCAGAGAGGGGGAAGCAGGTTCCTTGCTGAGAAGAGAGCCCGATGTGGGGCTCAATCCCAGGACCCCGAGATCATGAACTGAGCCGAAAGCAGAGGCTTAACCCACTGAGCCACCCAGGCACTCCCTGTGTTCCCTCTCTTGCTGTCAAATAAATAAATAAAATCTTTAAAAAACAAACAAAAGAAAGAAACTGAGAAATGCTTTCAGTGACAAAAATTTTGAATATATTTGTGGATTAAGGTTTCTGTGTTTTGTGAAAACACCAAAGAGACAAACACACAAGAATAGGAGTAAAATTACTATCATTTTTGAGTCTCGTATAGCATTCAAAGTCTCTGTCTCATGTAGCTTTTGTGCGGAGTTGTATTTTACAATTTTAAGGCAGTGGAACATTCAGGATGCATGTTTTCTTTCTCTAGAGCAACAGAGAAGTGATAAGAAATGCTATGTCTGCGACGTGAGTGTGGAATAAAATGGAAATACACAGGGCCAAGCTATTGTTTATTTATAATCTCTACTTCAAACAACGGTATCTTCAGCCAACACAGGAGAGAGCCTTCCCTTTCAAAGCAGACTACAAAGCAAAACAGAGAAGGGAGTTCCCCTGATTAAGTAAGACGACTTATGCACATCTTTCAGTAAATTCTCCCAAAGCCCATAATAATAAATGAGAAAAATTATTAACCTTCAAGTGGAGGAATCCAGCAGAGGACACAGAAGAAATGAAGCATATGGTGAGAGTGCCTGACAGTCTTCAAAGGACACATAGTAACTACTGGGAAATAAACGTCCAGGATAGCAAGTACATCATAAGCTAAATGCACACATGAAAGTTCCCCTTTTATTCAAATATCAAGCCAAATATACTGCCTGTAATAGTGTATATAAGCTCTGTCCTTCGTGTGTGATCACGGGCCTTCACAGGCTCCTCCTGGCATTCTGATCAGCTGAATCACAAAGACTTGGTCCAGAGATCCAGACTTGGGAGGCTAACCGATGTGTAAGAATCGTGGCCCTCTCGCCTCCAGCAGGTGCCCTGCCCTCACTTCATGATGTCCACCAGGGTCCCCAAAACACTGCAGGCTTTCTCCACTGCAACACAGATGGACTGGGAGTTCAGAGTCCAGTCCCAGTCCTCATACTGACTGATGTCCTGTCCAATTTCTGTGTCTCAACAATAATGTTCCAGTCTTTCCTGAGAATGCCCATAGCACGGTACCTCTGTGTATAAATGTCACTGATCTAGTCAAGTGGATGGGGAACAAAGTTCATTCAATGCCAGGTCTGAATCTTTGGCTCCCTTAGCTCATTTATCTCTCAGGTTTAACCAAAGAATGACAAAAATTAATTCCTTTCTAGGTGGTGGAAAAATAGAAGAAAGAGGCACATCTCACATGGGAACCAGGAGACTGAATCAAGGAGCGTGGAATCCAGCTTAAGTTCAGTCAAGGGCACTAAGTGTGTTTTTAAAAACAAAAGCAAACCAAACACTATTTCTAGAATCTGAAGCACACCGTTGCATCTTGGCAGTCAGACTTTGAGAATGTAGGCTCCGGACAAAATTGCCGGTCTGCATGACCGAAGATGAGCAATTTAAAGGGATCCTAAACACAGGGGAGAGGCTAACCCTGGAGTCCTTCCCTCCCTTCACTTTTCATTCGAGCCAGCTCCACCCCTGCATGGTGGACTTCATCAGCTACCCTTCTCTGGGCCTCTTTTATTTCTCCTTCTTCACGTTCCCATGCCAGAAGCATTTGTGCAAACAGCTCCCACACGGACAACTCACACAGGTGCTATCTGGGTACAACGCTGATTTCTGAGCTTGGACCCCACAGATGACACAGATTTTTAAAAATATCAAGGTTTCTCTACACTTTTATTAATCTTCAGTGCTTCACACTATAGGATCTCTTCTGTTTTCACGTCAGGCTTCCTCCTAAAAACTGACTTTGCCTAACAGGAAATAAAATCTGTTCAATTTCCAGCATCCTCAAAAGAATCCACTTACGTAGGTATTTGGCCCTTATTACATAAAGGTTAATGACAAGAGAGGAGAGACAGAAAATATACAGTGCAGGGAAAACTAGTCAAGAAGCTCTCTCAGAAATGGATGTGCTTCCATGTATGTGCTAGGCTGCTCAGGTGTGAGGGCTCCGGGCTCTTCCATGTCCGACTCACTGCTCCGCTCTGTTAGGGACCGTCTCCTCCAGCAGTTTACCTTATCTCCATTGCGTTACAGAAAAATTTGCTTTCCCAAGTCTATGTCCTATTATGAATACATAGGATTAGCTTCATTTGGAAGAGGTTAGCTTTGTTTACATGCAAGTTCTAAAGAAAGTAGTTGGAACCTATGTATGTATATGCGCATCTTTGTCTGGTTTGTTTTCTATTAAGGCATCACTGACACAGATTGTTACGCTGGTTCAGATGTACAACACAGTGATTTGACAACTCTAGGCTCTACCATGCTCACAAGTGAGCTACTGTCTGTCACTGTACGATGCTCTCATACCATGGAATATACTCCTTACACTGTATCTTTTATCACCATGACTTATGCGTTCCATAACGGAAGCCTACACTTCCCACCCCCGTCACCCGTTCTGCCCATCGTCCCTCTGCGTTTCACGCCGGCAACCAGCACATTGTTAAATGTATTTATGGGTCTGTTCCTTCTTTTTGGTTGTTTCTTGCCACTTATGACAATGTGGATAGACCCAGACGGTATTATGCTATGTGAAATAAGTCAAAGAAAAAACACTGTATGATTTCAGTTATATGTACAATCCAAACAACAAATCAACACACAAAACCAGAAACATACCCATGAGTATCTATTTTGTTTTGAATAAAGTCCATGGATAACCTTGAAAACTATAAAAATTCCAAGACTACACACATTTTATAATGTGACAAATTGGCTTCTAACAATTTTCCAGCGCTGGCAGAAGACAAGAGATCCTGGATCAAAGTCCAAGGATCTTACGGCTCAGGTCACAGCAATCACCATCATCTTCTTGCTCACACGAATTTCACTTACCAGCCTCCCAACCACAATTCATACATGTGGACACTGCACATGCAGTGGGTCTGTGTCACATCTGTGAGACTCTGAGCACAGGGAACGACAACATATTAAAGGAACAAAGAGCACATCTGCCCGCACTGCGCCGTTTCATTTGAAGGAGCCCTCTCCATTTACCTATGCAGTAAACAAATTCAGTCCTCTACTCACGAGCAAGGTAGTATATTTTCCCAAGCCTTTTTATACACACACATCAATGGAAAAACAATGAGAATAAAACTTTCAGTGCTTCTATCCATAACACCTGCAGAAACTGAAACCCATCAAAAATCACATCCCAACAGTATCCACCACTCAGTTTGATCCCAGCTTGGATCCTGCCTCATTTTCCCATGTGAATACCGCCTCATGAAACACTCATTAATCTTACACAGCATCCAGGATAAACGTGTACAATTTACACCAGGAAACATTTTTCAAGGCTATGATCCTCAGGATACAATGCAGAAGAATCAGATGAGCTGTCACGCTCCCTTCTACAATGTCCCTGTGGGCCCTGCATTCAACCAGGTGAAGAAATCACAATACCCATGAGGGTCTACCTTAAATTTTAGTCGCGATCTTTCTAAGGGAGATGCGTGAAGGAAGAACAAAACTGTGCAAAAGCATACAATTTCCATGTATCTGAAAAAATGCGAGTGTTCTGTACTCTCAACCAGGCAAAGCAGGTCCTAGATACAGCAGAATCATGGCTATTTCAATAAAAGGGATGAGAATTGGAAAACACAGGAATTAGTGCAGAGGAGTACCGCAAAGCTGTTCACCAACCATCAACAGGGAATATTAAAAAGACCAACACAGACCTAAAAGATGTAGGAGATTGTGTAAAATGAAACAAAGGTGGTCACAAGGGCAAAAGGAGGAACTTAGGTAAAGAACATTGATTCTATGAATGCACTTGACACACGGCTTGTGTCTCTCCTGGATCAACATCATGGAAGCACACTGGTCCCAATCACGAGCTCGCAACATGATTTCAAGAATAGTAACAATACCGTATACAGCAAAGGTATGATTTGGTTCTGATATGTACAACAGTATCCAAAATACTTTTCCTTCATATTTTACTGCTCATTTGACAGTGACATACAACAGAAAATTAAAAACTCTTGTACTTGGAAGCTTCTACTTCAAGCTCCTTCCAACAAACATCCAGAGGGCTAATGTTAATGATCTTGAAGACACCGGAGACCCACACCGTATGTACCACACTGCACACACCCCTGGCCACTATGTAAACGTGCAAAACAAGTATCCACCCAAAACAACCGGAGAAATCATTTCACCCAAAAGCTGTCATCGTTGGTGGGAATTTACTTTAGAGTCAATGACCACTGAGTTGTATATACTCACATGTCTGGCAATAAAATCTGTAGAATTTAACCTTCACCCCCTGAACTAAAGAGATAATGATATAACAGCTATCAGCTTGTCAAGATTCCTGCTACAGTGTATAACAAGCAGATGCATGTTCATTTGCCAAGACCCTGGAAGTCATTTTGCTATGGGGATACAAGAATAATTCACTCGAGCAAAGAGGCCCAAGGAGGTTTTTTGACCTCAAAACTGACATTGAGTACCATGGTGCTATGAGACTGTAAACATAACTAGAGGCAGGAAAAGATGGAGAGAAATCGTGGGAGAAGTCGGTTCCAAGACTGAGGTGACGTTTAATGATGTCAAGAAATGACTTTGGTAAGCAAATTGAAAGAAAGCACAAATACGACATTTTCAAAATATATTTCAATTTGTTATTAAATATGATGGGGAAAAAAGGAAAAAATAGAAAACGTCAGTCACTACATAAACCACACAACACATTCAATTTTAATAGATTTTTGATCAGAACTGTAAAGATAATGAATTTTTAGAAAAGCACAAAAGGAATCTATTTCTGTGGTCTTGATATAAGGAAAGATACCTAAAAATGATAAAAATCACTAACCATGAAGGGTGAACTGAGAAACTGGCTACATTTAAATTAAGAACATCTCTGCATCACAAGCTCAAGAGAACAAAAGAAAGATATAGTGAGAATACAAAGGACTTACTCTCATCATGTATATAAAACTAAAAAGACTGAAGAAAAATACACAGTAAAAATGGGCACAACGACCAATTAAACACTTTGAAAAAAAGACTGGTATCCAAAGTTTAATGCCCAACATCATACTAACAGGAAGTGACAAACAAAAACAAAAAAAGGAAATAAAACTAAGACTTGGTTACATCACACACCAACCAGAAGGCTACCGTGATGGGGCACCTGGGTGGCTCAGTTGGTTAAGTGCACTTTCGACTCAGGTTATGATCCCAGGAGTCCTGGGATCGAGTCCTGCACGGGGCTCCCTGTGGAGGGCAGAGCCTGCTTCTCTCTCTGCTCCTCCCCCCTACTCATTCTCTCTGTCTCTCTGGGAAAAATAAATAAATAAAATCTTTAAAAAAAAAAAAAAAAGGCTACAGTGAAAATGACATAAACTACTAAGTTTTGGAAAGACTGCGGTAAGCCAGAAATCCCATACACTGCTGGTGGGTGTGAAGATCGTTACAAGTATTTTGGCAAAGTGTTTGGGAGTATTTATTAAAGCATAACGCATTTAAATATATTTACTAACAATTCACCCCCATATATATAGCAAGGAGATAAGTGTGCATGTTTCAATAAAAGATAAATTACAGATTTTACATGTCAGTACTAGTCATGACAGTTGTACACTGAGAACCACCCACCTGTCCAACAATAGTAGAACAATGCAGTTAGTGGATATTCACACAATGGAATTGGAACCTTCCATTCTAATAAATGATGCACAGTAATATGCAGTAAACACAGATAAACTCAAAGAATAGTTGGAAAGAAAAAAAAAAAAGCCAAATATAAAAAGGTTTCTGGGGCGCCTGGGTGGCTCAGTGGGTTAAAGCCTCTGCCTTCGGCTGAGGTCATAATCCCAGGGTCCTGGGATTGAGCCCCGCATCAGGCTCTCTGCTCAGCGGGGAGCCTGCTTCCCCCCTCATTCTCTGCCTGCTTCTCTGACTACTTGTGATCTCTGTCAAATTTAAAAAAAAAAAACAAAAACTAAAAAAAAAAAAGAATTCCTGTTGTTGATTACATTTATATAAAGTACAAAAATGAGGACAGCAATCTCGGGGCACCTGGGTGGCTCAGTGGGTTGAGCCTCTGCCTTCGGCTCAGGTCATGGTCTCAGGGTCCTGGGATCGGGCCCCGCGTCAGGTTCTCTGCTCGGCAGTGGGCCTGCTTCCCCCTCTCTCTGCCTGCCTCTCTGTCTACTTGTGCTCTCTCTCTCTCTCTGTCAAATAAATAAATAAATGAAATCTTTGGAAAAAAAAAAAAAATGAGGACAGCAATCTCTTGCCTTACAGGTCAAAAGAGTGCTGAACTTTGGGGAAAGTTAAGTTACTGAGGAGCTCAAGGGGAATTTTATAGGATAAATAATATTGTTTCTTGATCTCACTGGCTTACAGAGATATGATCAGTTTATGGAAACTACATTGAGCTGTTTACTTGTGATTTCCACATGTGACCTTACTAAGAAAAATTAATGGCTCAGTGGGTTGGGCCTCTGCCTTCGGTCATGATCTCAGGGTCTTGGGATAAAGCCCTACATCTGGCTCTCTGATCAGTGGGGAGCCTGCTTCCCCCTCTCTCTCTGCCTGCCTCTCTACTTGTGATCTCTCTCCCTCTGTCAAATAAATAAATAAAATCTAAAAAAAAAAAAGAAAGAAAAAGAAAAATTCATCATCAAAAAAATAGATGTAAATAACTAAATATTATAATGTATATGTTGACAAGCTGAAATTAAAGGTAGGATATAATTTCACAGTGACTAGATTTAAAAAGCATTTTTTTTTTTAACCATCCTTTAATCTCTAGTTAAAACAATATGGTACTGGGGATGCATTCGCAGAAATAGGATGAAAAGTAGAGCTGTTTTAATAAAATCTATTCAAGAAAACGTAAGAAACAAATATTTTTTTTTAAAGAATTTGTTTATTTATTTGACAGAGAGAGATCACAAGTAGGCAGAGGCAGGCAGAGAGAGAGAGAGAGGGAAGCAGGCTCCCTGCTGAGCAGAGAGCCCGATGCGGGACTTGATCCCAGGACCCTGAGATCACGACCCAAGCCGAAGGCAGGGGCTTAACCCACTGAGCCACCCAGGCACCCCAGAAACAAATATTTTAACAAATACTTTAAAAAATAGGTAGGTTATAAGGAAAAACATAAAAAAACTTGCTAAATCCAAACCCCATTACCTCCATTGTAACCCTAAACATAAATAAACCAAATGTTCCTGGTAAGGCCAAACTTTGCCTGAATATATCTCATTGGAATTTTCCTAGAGAGCTATAACAAAAACAGGAGGAAAGAATTGGGGAGGCAGGACAAAATCAAAGAAAGTGACAAAAAAACACCCTATACAGTAAGAACCAATCAAACCACCAGCCTGGCAATATCAATATCATACAGAATAATCTCTAACACTAAAGGAGTCTGTCACTGTTATTCAGTGTTTTCGATACCTAAATACACTCCATTTCAAGATCCTACATGAAAACAAACATAATCTGTGTTAGTATGTATGCATATTTATTCACATATATATATAAATACACACACACACACACACACACACATATACAGAAACATTGATTTTTCGCTCATGAGACATTAAAACAGTCATCACAGACGGCTGATGTTACCAACATGGTGGAATGAGGTCCAATAAGTGGCTCAGTCAGGTACGTGTCTGACTCTAGGCTTCAGCTCAGACCATGATCTCAGTGTGGTTCCCACATCCTGCACTGAGCTGGACATGGAGCCTGATCATGATTCCCTCTCAAAAAAAAAAAATGATGGTGACACACCTAGTTCCTACTTCAATATTTTTCTTCCCCCCCTACCCTGCCTTTTTTTTTTTTTTTTTTTTTTAAGATTTTACATATTTGGGGCACCTGGGTGGCTCAGTGGGTTAAAGCCTCTGCCTTCGGCTCAGGTCATGGTCTCGGGGTCCTGGGATCGAGCCCCGCATCGGGTTCTCTCTGCTCAGCAGGGAGCCTGCTTCCCCCTCTCTCTCTGTCTGCCTCTCTACTTGTGATCTCTCACTGTCAAATAAATAAATAAAATCTTTAAAAAAAAAAAAAAGATTTTACATATTTACCTAGAGACAATGTGAATGTGAGCACAGGGACGGAGGGGCAGAGGGAAAAGCAGACGCCCCATTGAGCAGGGAGCCCCACTCCAGGGGGACCCCACAACCGCGGGACCACTGCCAAGCATAGACTCCAGTCCCCAGAAAGCATGAATGAAGACCCTGGGCAACCACAGAGCCCATCTTATGGGCCTATGGGGAGAGCGCCAAGCCGGCAACATTGTCCAAGTGCTGAGCATAGCCCTGACTCTGCAGGACTAGGGAGCCTGAACAGTGAACCAGGGCGGTCTCAGAGTGAAATCTAAGGTACTGCCCAGAAACAGAGAATGGCCTTCACCGCTGGTGCCACCTGGCCAGAGATGTGCCAGCACTGGGCCCCACAGGGGCCAATGGACACATGTCCGCTCTCCGTGAACCAGAATATATGGACTGCAAGGAAAATCTTGACCAGAGAAATCATTTCAATTTTCAAATGCACACAGGCTATTCAGTTAGATTTCAAAGTTCAATATTCACATTCAAATGGAGAAGATTCAGCATGAAACATGACTTATGGGCTACCTTTTCATGAAAAATAAAATCCAAAATATTCACTGAAGTCCGACACGTTCGTCTTCACAGTGTGTACAATGGCAGCGGTTCCATGCATTGCTTTAGCTACACCCTCACTAACATTTCTCTATCCTTACCAGAAGCACCATATGACCCAGCAGTTACAAAAAGGAAGAAAAGCTGTAATATATAAATGTGGGGAAAATTAATCACAAATATTCTGAAGTTTAAGGTCACTGGGGAAAAAAAAGATTATGAGTGATAGCACCCACTACTTTCACAAGCACAAGTGACCCTTAAATAATGCAGGGGTTTAGCATACCCACCACACATGAAAATCTGTGTGTAACTTTGACTCCTCAACACTTAATAGACTACTGCTGACAAGAACAGTAAATTTAATCTATCAAAAACAATTAACATACATTTTATGTATGTGTTATCTGTTATTCCTACAATAAAGGAAGCTCAGGAAAAGAAAATGTTAAGAAAATCAGAAGGAGGGGCGCCTGGGTGGCTCAGCGGGTTAAAGCCTCTGCCTTCGCTCAGGTCATGATCCCAGGGTCCTGGGATCGAGCCCCGCATCGGGCTCTCTGCTCGACAGGGAGCCTGCTTCCACCTCTCTCTCTGCCTGCCTCTCTGCCTACTTGTGATCTCTGTCTGTCAAATAAATAAATAAAAATCTTAAAAAAAAAGAGAGAGAAAAGAAAAGAAAATCAGAAGGAAGGGGTGCCTGGGTGGTTCAGTCATTAAGTGTCTGCCTAAGGCTCAGGTCATGATCCTGGGGTCCTGGAATCGGGCCCCCTGATCGGGCTCCCTGCTCAGCAGGAGTCTGCTTCTCCCTCTCCCATTCCCTCTGCTTGTGTTCTCTCTCTCACTGTCTCTCTCTGTCAAATAAATAAATAAAATCTTAAAAAAAAGAAAAGAAAATCAGAAGGAAGAGAAAATATATTTACTGATACCATATTATATCTGACCACAAGTGCACCACACTTCAAACAAATGTTGTTCAAGGGTCAAATGTATTTTGTGTTACTGTTTACCCGCAACCTTAATGAAATTGTGGTGGCTAAGGCAGTGTCAAATAACATTTCTTTTATTACACATCAGTATTAACACATTAAAATCCGTTTGGTGTTATCAATTAAAATACATTAAGTTCAAAAACACTGTAACCAAACTACTGGGAAAAAAAAAAAATCACTATATGATCCTTGGTCAAAATGCCCATTACATCATTCAAGAACCATTCCCATTCCCCAATACAAGGATCTATGTGTCGTGCTCTCCATGCTTTTCAACTGAGGCTAATTATTGAGTACGTGAAGATTTACTATAATTTTATACCCTTTTAGGGAAGAGTTAGCTACACTTTCCTCAGTTATCTGTGAATATTTATTTTATTTCAACCAAGTAACAAATATTTACTAGTATCAAATGCTATGATGAAGATACATCCAGCTCTAAATAACCTACCACTATATTCTCCCTAAACAGCAAATGGCAAAACTATTTAAAATTAAGAATGTTTCTGTGTTTCACTTTAAGGCAAAAAATAACACCCTCATTCCCTACTTCATTGGGAATTACTTCACTCTTGTATGTCAACCACACACAACATCTCCATGTGGACTTTCTTCTTATAGCCTCCTTAATTTTGCATGGAAAAGGAGGTTATGAATGAATTCCCCATCACAGTGCCCTCATGTCGGTAAGACACCAAGAATCAAATTATTTTGTATGCACACAAGCAATAAAGGCTTAGCATGAGATGATTTCAGAATAAAATTAGTAATATTTGCCAAGCAAAATATCTCAAATATAGGAAAAAGAAAAAAGAGACACACTGAAACGAATTATCCTTCTCCAGAAATCCATCCCCCACCTTTATCCTTTCAGCCATATTAACAGATACATTTCACCACTGAATAACATGGGTTTGAACAATGCGGGTCAATTTATAGATTTTTTTCTTTCTTATGAATGTAGTGTAGTACTGTAAACATGGTTTCTCTTCATTATGATTTCCCCATATTTTCTTTTATTAACCTTACTTTATTATAAAAATACTGTATAGTATATGGACAACATAAAAAGGGGATGATTAACTGTTAATGTTCTAGGTAAGGTTTCTGATCCACAACAGGCTATTTCTATGGAAAAGTAGGTATGGTTTTGAGTTCTGGGAACTCAACAGTTACACGCTGGACACCTGGGTGGCTCAGTCAGTTAAGCATCTACCTAAGACTCTGCCTTTGGCTCATGTCATGATCCTGGGGTCCTGGGATGGAGCCAGGCTTTGGGTTCCCTACTCAGTGGGGAGCCTGCTTCTCCCTCTCCCTCTGTGCTTCCCCCTCTGCCCCACGGTGTTCTCTGTCTCAAATGAATAAATAAAATCCTTTAAAAAAAAAAAAAAAGCTACACACAGATTTCCCCTTCTGGAGGCAGTTGGAGCCCCTCTAGCCTGCATTGTCCATGGCTAAAATGTCACTGATCTAAGAGTTTAAACTCTGAATTTTTCTCTGTAATAAATATTCTGATTTATAATGTCTAAAATGTGGTCATGACTTATCGCTAATTACTGTGAATGTTCTTACTTAGATTCCCTTTCTACTGCATACTTTGTAAATTGTCTACATCTTTAATATTTTAATCCTTTATGAAGACACTTTTCTTTTTGAACTGTATATTAAAAACAAAGGTCATTCATCAATCATTACATTTTTGGGTTTCTATCCACTATACTTTCTCTGATGCTGAGTAAGAGTTCAGTTCCAGGTAAGGACCATGCCATCATTGTTGACATTTGTAAGGTCTCCCCCAGGATATATTATTTCATGTTGAATACATTTGATTATGAATTCAATTCCTTGCCACATTCTTCATATTTGTAGGGTTTTAGACAGTATGTACTCTATGATATTTAGAAAGTGTGTAGTTCTGCTTAAAGACATTGCCACAATTTTTTTTTTTACATTTGCTGGCATTGTCCCCACTACATAGTACCTTATATTGTTAAGTTTTGAGTGAAAGTTAAAGATTTTGCACATTGTTTACATTTGTAACATTTCATCCTATTATGAAATGTCTGCTGTTGAGTGAGTCTTGAAGACTAAATGGTATGCTGCCCTTACTACATTTTTAAGTCTTCTCTTCAGTAAGGGTACAACGATGTACATTAAGATTTGAGCTTTCATAAACAATTTTCCCACATTTATTACTGTAATACTAGTTCTATAGAAACTGAGCTCTCTGATTTTTAATAGGATTTCACCCTTGACTGATGTTTTTCCCAGATTCATTGCATTGGTAAGTTTTGTCTCTATTATAAACACCTCCATAATTATGAAAGTTAAAGCCCTAAGATCTTCCTAAGTTCTCAACACAAGAAACCTAGCTCAAATGAATAATTCTGTGGTATTGCAAAGTGGTGTCTGGATAAGGAGCCGACGGTGTGTATCAAACTTGGACTTTGCAATAAGGAAGGATTATGTGTTGGTGGAAGTATAGTGAACCCTTTGGAAAGCACTTCTCAAATCAATCACATTAGGCATTTTATCTTCATTTTTAAATGTCTAACATTCTGAAATGTGTCAGTTAATGATTAAACCAATCTTAAATTTGAAATCATTTGCATGATTACTTTCAGCATGGACCAGGTGATTTCCCAGAATTTCCAAATATCACTCAAAACAACAAGAAATATATATGTTTAAAAAATGATTATCATCCCTGGGTTCAAAGACATTCTTCTGCAAATATAACTGACTTTTAAGGTGAGGTTTTCGCCCAACTTTTTATATCCTTGATCTCTTTTGGCACTAAGGATTTCATTGTAGGTAACTGTCACAATTTGGTTCTATCTATCATAATGTCCTTTCTGTCCTTCACTAACCCCCATCATTCCCAGTCATTCATAAGTATAAATACTTATTTCCACAGATTCCACAGCTTCCCATATCACTCTACAAACTGATTCTCCTTTCCCTGTCTTTGCCAAGAGGTCTTGGCTGTTATGGAAAGACACAACTAAAAGAATCAAAGTAAGTTACCACGCTAAGTACAATGACATGCATGTATGTTAAAATGCTCTTGTGGAGAATTGATACTCATCATAGCGTATCAGCCAAAGGGGGAAACAGGAACCACCAGGACTGTGCTCCTCCATGGAGACAAAAATGGAAGGACTTACATTTTAGAGAGAGCTCAGAAGCAGTTAGGAGAACACAGCCCCCCAGGTGAGAACAAAGGAAGAAGAGCCACATGAAAGAGACAAGGAGAGTTTGTGACATTTGCCCACAACAGCCATTCACCCTCCCAGACGCTCCATGGCAACACCGTGAGAACACTCTCACCTTCCTCAGGAGAGAAACAACCGAGTGACCTGTTCGTTCCGTGCTCTCACTACTTTGCCGCTGCCTGAGGACATGCTCCAGTCATGCCTGACACGGAAGGAGCAAGGAATGAGCTCTCTCTGGAAGCACCATGGTGGTTGCTCAGGGAAGGACGAGCACTTGTTCAACCAATGGAGAGACTACAGAGCTGAAGACAGAGAGAGAGAGAGGAAGCTATCGTGGACGTGAAGTACTAACTGCAGTTTTATACCTGGGGAATTACAAAAATTCAGACATGACAAATGCCCACAACATGTGTGCCAGGTCCCAGAATTACTATTATTTGTGTTCCTCTCTGCAAAGTAAGTCCATAATCTAGGGCTCACAAAAGGGCTACTTTTTTAAAAACTCCCAAATGTCAACAAAATGCAATCAAGCATACGAGGAAACCAGGAAAATGTGTTTCAAACAGAGGAATGAAATAAATCTCTAAAATGGTCTTAAATCAATTAAGAACTATTATTAACTGCCTGACAAAAAATCAGATACCCATCATAAAGATGTTCATGGAGGAAGAAAACAGACAGTTAACTAAATGCTATCAGGGAGACTATGCGTGACCAAAATGAAAGCCCGAGCAGACAGAAAGCATAACAACAATGAGCCAGAAATTGGAGCTGAAGAGTAAAATCACGGAATTTAAAAATACACCAAGGGGTCAGCCACAGACTTGACTAATCAGAAGAAAGATTCAAACATCTTAAAGACACTTTAAATTCTTTACTGATAGGAGCAAAGAAAAATGTGGAAAAGAACAGAGTCTAAGGGACTCATGGGAGACCAACAAGTGGACCAACATGTCCATTAAGGGGACCCCATAAGGAGAGGAGAGTCAAAGGGGGCAGAGAGTTTACATGAAAAACTAAAGGTCTGTACATCCCACATATGTGGAAAGGGACTGACTCAACAAGCTCAGTAAATTCAAACTAGGATAAATCTCAATACAGGAACACAGCAACATATCATAATGAACCTATCACAAATCACAGCGGAAAAGAGAATTTTGAAACAGCAGGACAAAGCCAACCATCTTGTACAAGAGAGCTTTGTAAGATTAATAGTGGGATTCCCAGCAGACCAGATAGGAAGAACTACATGGGAAAATATATTCATATACTGAAAGATCAAAAAACAGCCACCAAGAATAATATTTTACCTGGCAAAACTATTTTCCATAACTGTAGAAATTAAGACTTTCCCAAGTAAAAACCCCTGTAAGTTTACCAGTAGACCTGTCCCACACAAAATGTTAAAGGAAGTCTTTGTAGGAGAAATAAAAGGATTCTAAACAGTAACTGAAACCACGTGACAACATAAAGCTCTCCACTAAATACAAGTATTTACACAATTATAGAAACCTGTAGTGTTGTAATTAAGTAGCACATGTCACTTTTACTTCTGCTGTAGAACTTTATTATATAAAAGCATAAAAATCATAAATCTAGGCAACAAAGTCTACAACATGAAAGAATGTGATACTGGTAACATAAAGTGGGTGCAGGGGTAGAGATGATAAGTAGAAGAGTTCTGTATGCAATTCACAATAGCACTTTAAAATGGTTTGCTGTACCTTTAAAATATTTCAAGTAAACTCTAACATAACTTCTATGAAAATAAGTACAGAGAAGACACAAAAGTTAATGAGAATGGTATCAAAGCATATCATGGGTATAACACCACAATTAATATAATGTAATACCAAAACTTGATACAGAGGTATAAAATGTTTAAAAATTACACTGAATTCACGAAAAGTGTTTCTCTCATGCAAAGGGATTATAAATTCACCAAAAGATGATGAAATTAATTCTATTATTATAACAACTCAATACAACACTCACTGAACACTATCCAATTAAAAAAAATACACAAGATGAGTCATTAAGTATGCACGGGTGGCAATTATACAGACAAATACATATATAATTTTATTGGTAAAAGGCATAAAGTTGATTCATAGGAGATAAACTCACATTGTCTTGAAATCTACTGAGTTGAAAATTGTCATCCTACAATAAAATAAACAGGCAACAACAATATCACAACTAAATAATGTGGAGGGTCCCGTACAAAAGGAAGCACATTATTATAGAACTGCAAAAGCAGAATACGACAAAATTTAACCCAAAGAAGTGTACATAAAAACACATGAATTTCTGAAAGGAAATCTTCTTCTATAGAAGTGTAATTGTAAACTGTTTAATTTTAAACTGTGACTATATAGCAAGAAAAATGAGTATTTTGAATTATTGGCATGCCCTCATTGACAGTAAAATTGTAAAGAATTTCATTAAAATCAACCATGAAGAGCTCTAACAGAAAATTTTATGAATGAGCACTTAAAAGACACTAAAAAACGTTTAATATTATTAACATGTCCCTCCTCTTATGCAGAATGCAAGGCTCTAACCCATTCCTTAGAAATGAGCAGGCTTGGGTGCTGGGTGAATTAGCAGGTTTACGTCCAACTCTTGATTTCACCTCAGGTCACAATCTCAGGGTTGTGGGATTGAGCCCCTCACGTAGTCTGTTTAGAATTCTCTCCCTCTCCCCCTCCCCCCACTAGTGCTGACTACCTCGTGCGCGCGCGCGCTCTCTCTCTCTCTCTCTCTCTCTCTTATAAATAAATAAATAAGAGAATCAAGCACACCACGAAATACCATTCATTTTGGGGAAAAAAAAAAATCAAAATTGTAAAACAGGCTGGCAATCACTTTGCAAAAAATAAATATTGGGAATTAAATTTGGATACATTCTGAGTAAAGCAGAAAAGCCTAACAGTTAACTTCTCCTGAAGTAAAATTACATTTATTAACAAACTTTTTTTTTTCAATATGGGAATTTTATTAATTATCCACCTCACTTCTTAGCAGCATACACCCATGTCATATCACAACTATTCATATAAAAAAAATCAGAGATGAAGCTGATATATAACAAATAAGAAAGTGAAAACACATGACAAAAATCACAAGAACTTTATATCATACAAAGTTATAAAATGATGCAATTATTAAGAAATAAAATAACAACCAAGACTTTTTACTATAGGCTATAAGTTCTAAGTTCTAAATGTTCTAGCTCCCTTACGGCATTAATTTGTGGTTTATGTAGGAATTCTAGGATATAAATAGATACATCACATTATTTCACCACTGAGGAATGCAACATAGAATGGAACTTTCTAATATTAGTACAAAGAAAAATGAACCTTTGAAGGGAAATAAAGGACTATATATTCTCATTTTAGGGAGGTGCATTATTATCTGGTAAGATTACTGAGTCTCAATTTTGTTCAATTAAAATTAAAGCCTCCATCACATCAGAAAGCATAAACCAGAAAACATCGGATATCAATCTCCAGTGTTCCCAGGATTTCTGCACAAAACCCCAATACATCCACTGTTATCATGACACACAAGGCAAAAAAGAACTCAGAAAAGGTTTAGCATAGAGTTCCAGAAATAGGGAGATTTTCCCAGGGCCCTCACGGCCACGGAGAAGCTCTCAGGTCATGGAGGCCCTCCCGCTCCCAAAGTAGTTGCCTGGCCCTCACTGTGGATGTGATGGATCATCACTCGAGCTGAAGGAGAATCTTCAGAGAATGTAAGAGCTAGATAATGTTGCACAGCAGATGTCCGTCTGTGAGAGGGGGAGAACTAAAACTAGGCTTCTCAAACTAATTTCCATTCAAGGAGAGCTACTTAAAACACATTTTAAGGTCAATCTTCCTGCTTCACATTTGGACCTCACCTCTGTCATCTGCTTCATTCAGTCTCACCTACCTGGGTGGATGGCTACTCTCTTCTTTCTCTTCATACCCCAGAGCTCCTTCTCTTGCTCCAAAAAGATGACCAGGTTTGGCTTCCACACAAGATCTGTTTAACAGAAAGAAGTATTGCTAGAGATTCTTTCAATCCAGGATTGTGCTCAGTAGAGAAGAGAGGACACTGTACAATTCTAGAAAATGATTCCCCAAATGCTGTTAACCAACAGCCCTTTTAGAACACACAGCAGGGGTTTCAAATATTCACATTATGATCTCCACTTCCAAGTACTAGCGATACAGTAAGAAGGAACAGGGCGCCTGGGTGGCTCAGTCGTTAAGCGTCTGTGCCTTCAGCTCAGGTCATTCCCCAGGGTCCCAGGATGAAGCCCCGAATCGGGCTCCCTGCTCAGCGGGAAGCCTGCTTCTCCCTCTCCCACTCCCCGTGCTTGTGTCTCTCTCTTGCTGTGTCTCTCTCTGTCAAATAAATAAATAAAATCTTTTTTAAAAAAATGTCAGTAACACTCAAAGTGATGTACAGATTCAATGCAATCTCTCTCTCAAAATCCCAATGACATTTTTGCCATCTTAAACATTCATGCAGAATGTCACAGGACATCACATATCCAGAATAATTTTTTAAAAGATTTTATTTATTTCTTTATTTGTGAGAGAGACAGAGAAAGAGAGAGAGAGAGCAACAGAGCACAAGCAGGGGGAGCAGCAGTCAGAGGGAAAGGCGGGCTCCCCACTGATCAAGGAGGCCTGATGCCGTACTCGATCCCAGGACCCTGGGATCATGAGGTCCTGGGATCATGACCTGAAGCGAAGGCAGACACTCAACAGACCGAGCCACCCAGGCATCCGACATCCAGAATAATCTTGAAAATGATTAGTACTTTGGAGACATCACAATTCCTGATGTTAAGAATATTATAAAGCTAGAGTAATCAAAATAAGGTAAGAGGCAGAATGACAGATATAGAACATTGGAAAAGAACAAAGAGCTGAGATATAAACGCTCACTTTAAAGGAACTTCAACAAGACTGGCTGCCTAGGGCGCCTGGGGGGGCTCAGCTGGTTAAGCGTCGGCCTTCAGCTCAGGTCATGATCCTGGAGCCCAGGGATCGAGTCCCACATCTGGCTCCCCGCAGGGGGTCTGCTTCTCCCACTTACCTCTCTCCTCTCATGCTTTCTCTCTCATTCTCTCTCCCAAATAAATAAATAAAGATCTCAAAAAAAAAAAAAAAAAAAAAAAGATTGGCTGCCTATACCACAGCATAGATAAAAGACATCATCTTAAAACAATGGTGTTGAGAAAATCAGATGCCTACATGATAAGAATGATGGACTCTGACTCAAGACCATATGCAAACATTACCTCAAAATGGGTTGAATAGCTAATTAAACATAAACATATAAATGTAAAGCTCCTAGAAAAAAAGAGAAAAAGCTATACATTTGATTTGACAATGATTTTTTTTTTTTAGATATGACACCTATGTTGGAGGCAACAAAATTAAAAATAAACCAATGAGATTATAACAAACATAACAACTTGTACACATTAAAGGAAAGAATCAATGGAGTGAAAACAGAGACTACAGATGGGAACAAATTTGTGCAAAGCACCTCCATGTAAAAAGGTTAATATCCAGAATTTATAACGTGTATATATATATACACAACACAACATCAGAAACAACCTGGATGATAAATGGGTAAAGCACTGAATAGACATTAACCTCCAAAAGGTACACACATGGGCAAAACGCATATATGCTCAAAATCAGGAATAATTAGTGAAATACAAATGAGAAACAACGGGGTATCACTTCACACCCATCAGGACGACCATTGTGAAACAAACCAAAATTCACATGGCCTGGTAATGACGTGGAGCAGTTAGAACTCATACACGCCGTTGCAGGGAACATAAAATGGTGGAACCAGTAGGAAAAACAGCATGGAGATTCATCAAAAAATTAAAAACAAAATTATTCTATGATCTACCCATCCCACTTTTGAGTTTATATCCAAAAGAATTCAGAGGAAGATCTAGAAGTGATATTTGTACATCCATGTCCACTGCAGCTTGACCCACAAAAGCCAGAAATAGGGAGGATCCACCCAAGTGCTAATGGTTGGATGAAGGATGGATAAAGTAAATGTAACATGCACAAACCATGAGATATTTTTCAACTTTGAAAAAGAAACAGATTCTGTGACGTAATACAACCTGGGTAACCCCTGAAAACATTATTTTTAGTGAAATAAATGGCTCACAAAAAGACAAATTCTGTAAGATTCCACTGAGGTGAGATGGATGCACTGTGGTGACTGCTCAGAAAAAAAGCTGACTGTTTAGGCAAGCACTGGAGAGACTGCATAGCTGCAAACACCAGGGAAAGTCATATATCACGGGCTCTAAAGAAACAACAGAGCGTTTGTTAACTGGGATATTAAAAAAACGCAGACATTACACATCCCCAGAATATGTCTGACAGGCCCCAGGATTATGCAGGATTATGAGGGCTAACGCACAGTTGAGTGTTATTTTTGTTCTCCAGTACAAAGCAAGTCTATAAAGCCTGGGGCCAGAGGGCTGTTTTTTATTTAATTCCCCAAATCTCAGCAAAAGATCGTAGGCATACAAAGAAATAGAAAAATGTGTTCTAATCAAAGGACCAAACTAACACTCAAGACTGACCCTAAATTAATTAGGAATAATCATTACCCGACAAAGATTTCAAAGTAATAAACACTAAGGTGTTCCTGGAGAAAGAAGAGAAAAAAATTAGGGAGATAAATGGTACCTGGAAAACCACAGATGACCAAAATAAAAATCCAAACAGGCAGAAAGTATAAAAAACAACTAAACAGAAATTGGGAGCTGATGACTGAATTTAAAAGAACACTACAGAGTCAGAAACAGATTTCACCAAGTAGAAGAAAGAATCAGACATCTTAAAGGCCCCTTGTTTTAAATTACCCACTGATGGGAACAAAGAAAATATGGAAAAAGACAGAGCCTAAGGGGACACTAACATTGAGGCAACTGACATATTAAGGAGGCCTCCATAAATAGAAGAGAGTGAAAGGGGGGCAGAAAACTTACATGAAGAACTAAAGGCTTATACTTCCCACATTTATGGAAAGAAAGACAAATTCAAGTAACTCAGTGAATTCTAAGTAGGATAAATGTCAAGACATGAACACAGTGACACATCATAATTAACCTACCGAAAGGTACAGGTGAAAAGAGAATTTTGAAACAGCATGACAAAAGCAACTCATCTTATACAAGAGCACTCCTATTATTACTGGGATTCTCAGCAGACCGGAGAGCTGCATGGGAGAATATATTCAGGCGCTGAAATACAAATATATGTATATATACCAAGAATACTCTATCTGGCAAAACCGTCCTTCTAAAATGGAGAAAGAAGGCTTTCCCAGGTAAAAACCCTGGAAATTTACCCCCGGATCTGCCCTCCGAGAAACACTAAAGGGAATTCTTCTACTTGAAGTAAAAGGATTCTAACCACTAACTAAAACCACATGAAAATATAAAGCTTTCTGGTAAATGTAAATATTTACACAAATACAGAAATGTAAAGTACTATAATAAGGTAACACAAATCAATTTTATTTCTACTACAGAACTTCTTTATAAATAAAAGTATAAAAATCATAAATCTAGGGATGCCTGAGTGGCTCAGTCATTAAGTGTCTGCCTTCAGCTCGGGTCATGGTCCCGGTGTCCTGGGATCGAGCCCCACATGCTCAGCGGGAAGCCTGCTTCTCCCTCTCCCACTCCCACTCCCCCTGCTTCTGTTCCCTCACTCGCTGTGTCTCTCTCTCAAATAAATCAATATAAGATCTTTAAAAAAAAATCATAAATCTAGGTTACAGAGTATACAACATAAAAGATAAATTCTGGGGTATCGGTAACATAAAGTGTGTACAGGCTGGTGATCCTAAGTACTAGAACTTTGGACACAATTGACAGTATCAGTTTTAATGGTCTGTTACACTTTTAAGAGGGTTTAAGTAATCTCTATGGTAGCCACAAAGAAAACATCTACAGAAGACACAAAAATGACATAAGAATGGTATCAAAGGGACGCCTGGGTGGCTCAGTGAGTTAAGCCGCTGCATTCCGCTCGGGTCATGATCCCGGCATCCTGGGATAGAGTCCTACATCAGGCTCCTTGCTCAGCAGGGAGCCTGCTTCTCCCTCTGCCTCTGCCTGCCACTCTGCCTGCCTGTGCCCCACCCCGGACATATAAATAAAATCTAAAAAAAAAAAAAAAAAAAAAAAAAAAAAAAAAAAAAAAAAAAAAAAAGAATGGTATCAAAGCATTTCATCACAAAAATCAAAGAAACATAAGGGAACACAGTAAGGGAAGATACATGGGCTAAAACAGCTACAAAATGTACAGAAAACTACTTAAAAATGGCAATAGTAGCTCTTCCCTTTCACGAATTACTCTGACAGTAAATGGATTAAAATCCTCCAAAGACAGGGTGCCCGGGTGGCTCAGTCAGTTAAGCGACTTGCCTTTGGCTCAGGTCATGATCCCAGGGTCCTGCAATCTCCTGCTTATGCCTGTCATTCCCCCTGCCTGTGTTTTTTTTTGGAAAAAAGTTTATGTGTTCTCTGGCCTAAGATTGGGCTTAAAGAGTTTTAAAAGTACATGAGTATAAAATAAACATTTGGCTTTGCAGCCTGTTAGAAAGACACTGTTGGGCCTCTGCCCTTGGTCATGATCCCAGGGTCCTGGGATGGAGCCCCATGTCGCGCTCAGCAGGGAGCCTGCTTCCCCCTATCTCTCTGCCTACCTCTCTGCCTACTGTGATCTCTCTCTCTATGTTAAATAAATAAATAAATAAGAAAGAAAGAAAGAAAGAAAGAAAGAAGGAAAGAAAGAAAGAAAGAAAGAAAGAAAGAAAGAAAGAAAGAAAGAAAGAAAGAATAAAAATCCTCTTACTGGCAGCACTTGGGACCCAGATACTGGGTTTATAATTTGCTCCAACCATTAACCTGTGTTTTTCTTTTGTTTCCACAGAAATGCCTCTTAATAATTACCTGATTGCTTGCACCATACAGGTCTACCTCTAAGAATCCACCCGCATGGGGCACCTGGGTGGCTCAGTCAGTTTGGCTTGGGGCATGATCGCAGGGTCCTGGGACTGAGCCCCACATAGGGCTACCTGCTTAGTGGGGAGTCTGCTTCTCCCTTTCCCTCTGTCCTTCCCCATTGTTCATGCACTCTCTCTCTCAAATAAATAAAATCTTAAAAAAAAAAAAAAAAAAAAAAAAAAGAACCCGCCTGCACGACCACTTCCTGAAACGAGACAACTATTCAACTGAACTAATCTATTCTGAAGACTAAGACTGGTTCATAAAATAGTTATCAAACTTCTTACCTAAGACTCAGAGCAGAACAGTTAAACTCCAGCTAGAAAGAAACAATGTTGATCTACGATGTTTTTCCAAGAAAAATTTTGTCAAAGGGGAGATTTTACAATTGCTACTAACTCCCTCCCAACCTATAATGCAAGATCCCCTAAAAGACAAGTTCTAGATTTTATATACTAGTATACTCATGATAGTCTACACTGAAATCTACCCACATGCCCATCAACAGTAAAATGATGCCATCAATTGTTTGATAGTCACACAATGGAAGTGGATCCATCCATTCTGATGATGCACAATAACATACAGTAATTCACAAACAACATATGGAAAGGGGGAAAAAAAAGCCAAACATAAGAGTCCCCATTGCCTGATTACATTTATACAAAGTATAAAAAAGAAGATAGCAACCTATTGTCTTATACATTAACAGTGCTGAGCTTTGGGCAAAGTTCCTAAGGAGCTAAAGAAAAGTATTACAGGACCAACAATATTCTCTTTCTTGATCTCAGTGGTTTTGGGAGATGTAATCAGGTTGCAATTTTCCACTCAGCTGTTTACTTATGATTCGTACAAGTGCCTTTATTTTTTTAAAAAACATACTCATCATTACAAAAAACAACTGGAAGTGAATAGATTAGTAGCACAATATACTTACATAGATGATATAGAAATTAAAGATAGAAGTAATGGAGTGCCTGGTTGGCTCTGTGGGTTAAAACCTCTGCCTTTAGCTCAGATCATGATCCCAGGGTCCTGGGATCAAGCCCCACATCGGACTCTCTGCTCAGCAGGAAGCCTGCTTCCCCCTCTGTCTGTCTGCCTCTCTGCCTACTTGTGATCTCTGTCAAATAAATAAACAAAATCTTAAAAAAAAAAAAAAAAGATAGGAAGTAACTTGTAACTTCACACTGTGACTAGTTTCTAAGCATGCTAATTTTTAGCTTAAATCACGAGACACTGAGAACAGAACATTCCAAGTAACAGAATAAAATGTAGAATTATTTTCTTAAAACGCACACAGGAAAAGTCAAGAAAGAATAGACTGGGCGTAAGGAAAAGCATAAAAAATGGATAGAACCTAACCCCACTATATCCACTAGAATAAATGAACAGATAAATAAATACATAAATAAACCAAATGTTCCCAATACCATCAAACTTTGCTTGAATATATCCCACTGGAATATTCCTAGAACATGAGGATTAAAGTGAAGAAAAACAAACACGTTTTTAATGCAGTGATAACCAATCCAACAACCAAAATGGCAGTATGAATATCATACAGAATAATCTTTAACATGACTTACATCAGTGTTCTAGGTCAACCACAAACAGCATCTCCATTTAGATTTTCTTCACACACCGCACATCACAGTGTCCTTAACTTTCCATGGAAAAATAGGTACAAATAGATTCCCTACTCTACGAGTGCCCCGCATGTCTGCGAGACAGCAGCAAACAAATGATTTTACAGACACACAAGAAATAAAGGCATGAAATAATTTAAGAGTAAATTTAATGATATTTGCCATTCAAAAATACTCAAATTTGGTCAAAAGAAAAAAGAGACACACTGCCTTAAAGTGGGGCTTTCCTCAAGATGTTTCGTATCCTCAGTCTCTTCTGGCACTCAAATTTCAAGACAGTGATTGTCCCAGTTTGGCTATATGCATCATTAAATTCTTCTTGCCCTTTTCTACCCTCCTCCCTCCCCTGTCCCAATTCCAGTCATTCATTAAGTATAAATACTCAGGGCCACAGCTTTCATATTTTTCCATACCACTCTACGGAAAGAATACTCTTTGTCTTTGCCCATAAGCCTAGGGTGTCAGAAGACATACCTGAAAGATACAATTATCCCACTTACTACACTTACGTGAATATGCATTAAAATGCTGGGGCCCCTGGGTGCCTCTGCCTTCAGCTCGGGTCACAATCTCAGTGTCCTGGGATCCATCCCTGCATCAGGCTCTCTGCTCAGCAGGGAGCCTGCTTTCCCCTCTCTCTGCCTGCCTCTCTGTCTACTTGTGATCTCTGTCTGTCAAATAAATAAATAAAATCTTTAATTAAAAAAAGTGCATTATGCATAAAATGCTAATGTACAAAATGAACACCCATCATAGGACATCAGCATAATGGAGGAACAGGAAGCCACCAGGACTTTGTTTCCCCCATGGAGACAAAAATGGACCAAACTACCTTTTCAGTGCTCCAGAAGCCAGTTCGATCACAGCAGCGCAGGCAGGCACAGTGTGAAGGAGAGTCACACTGAAGAGACAAGGAGTTTGTTCCACTTGCCTACACGAGTTGCTCACGCGGCCTAGCATTCCATAACGAGACTGTGAGAAAACCCTCACCTCTCCTTGGGGGAGAAAGACAGAAGTGACCTCTGTGTTTAATGATCTGGCTCTGGCAGCTGCCCGACAGACCTCTTCCTCTTGTGCAGGACACGGAGGGGGCCAGAGGGGACGGGACGGAAGCAGCCTCTGGATGCCCTGTGGTGGCGGCTCGGAGAAAACCTGAGTGCTTTGCTCAAATAGCAGAGAAACTGCAGAGCTGAAGCAAACAGCAGGGAGAGGAAGGCATCACGGGCTCCAAAGAAGAAAAAAAAACACTCTTCTAACTGGAAAATTACAAAAACTCCGACATTACATATGCCCAGAACATGTCTGACAAGCCCCAGAATTAGTAGCACAGCTGACTGCTATTAGTGTTCTCCTGTACAAAGTACATAAAGCCTGGGACCAGAGGCTGTTCCTTCTGTTTGTTTTAATTCCCAAATCTCAACAAAGGATCACAAAGCATACAAACAAACGAACCCAGAAAAATCTGTCCCAATCAAAGGAACCAAATAAAGACCCCAGACTGGCCCTAAATAACTATTAAATGCCCATGAAGAATTCAAGTAACTATCACAAAGATACTCATGGAGGAAGAAGAGGAGAACGACAGGAAAGTAAATGACATCAGGAAAACTATAATGATCAAAACAAAGATCCAAAGAGGTAGAAAGTATAAAAGACCACCAGACAGAAACTGGGGGCGAAACAATACAATTACTGAATTTGAAAATAAACTGAAGAATCAGCAACAGACTTGGTCAAGCAGAAGAAAGAATCAGAGACATCCTTTTTTTTTTTTTTTTAATTTTATTTATTTATTTGAGAGTGAGAAAGTACAAGCAGGAGGAGTGACAGGCAGAGGGAGAACCAGGCTCCCCACTGAGGAGGGAGCCCGATGCAGGACTCAGTCCCAGGGCTGCGATCAGGATCTGAGTTGAAGGCAGATGCTTCAACTGAGCCACCCAGGTGTCCCAAGACGTCTGATTCTTTCTGGGGCGCCTGGGTGGCTCGGGTTGCTTAAGCGTCTGCCTTCAGCTCAGGTCATGATCCCACGTTCTGGAATCGAACCCCGAGTCAGGATCCCTGCTCCTTGTCAGGCTGGGGAGCCTGCTGTGGGGAGCCTGCTTCTCCTTCTCCTCTGACGCCCCCCTGAGCGTGCTCTCTCTCTCTAACAAACGAAATCTTAAAAAAAAAAAAAGTTCCCTTCAATTCAAAAAAGTGTTTCCCTCATGCAAAGAGAATATAATTTCATCAATAAATAGTTGATGAAATTAATTCTCTTACTAGGACAACTCACCCAGACATGATAAAACATCCACTGACCACTAACTATGGAAAGAATAAGGGAGTCACAGCAAAGTATGTATGGGTAATATTTAGACAGAGAAATAGGTACATAATTTTCTTGGCAACGGACATACAGCTGATCCATGAGTTATGCCCACATTGTCTTAAAACATACTGAAATGAAAACTGTCATCCTGAAAACATAACACATAGGTAAAAAGCAAAAACACAACTAACTAATGTGTGTCCCATAAAAAAAGTACCATACAAAAGAAAATACATTATTATGGGATTGTAAAACCAGAGTAAGACAAAATTTAACCCAAAATTGTTACACAAAAATACACGTATTATTGGAACACATGGGTGGCCCAGTCCCCTAAGTGTCTGACTCTTGATTTCAGCTTGGGTCATGATCTCAGGGTCCTGGGAGAGAACCCCATATTGGGCTCTGCACTCAGCAGGGAGTCTGCTTGATATTCTCACTCTCCCTCTGCCCCTCACCTATCCTATCTCTTTCTCTCAAAAAAAAAAAAAAAGACATAAAACAAAAAACAAATGAAAACATGGACTATTTTTTTTAAAGATTTTATTTATTTATTTGACAGGCAGAGATCACAAGTAGGCAGAGAGGCAGGCAGAGAGAGGAAGGGAAGCAGGCTCCCTGCTGTGCAGAGAGCCCGATGCGGGGCTCGATCCCAGGACCCTGGGATCATGACCTGAGCCGAAGGCAGCGGCTTAACCCACTGAGCCACCCAGGCGCCCCGAAAACATAGACTATTAAAAAAGAATTCTTCGGAGTGCCTGGGTGGCTTACCAGTTGAGTATCTACCTTCAGCTCAGGACATGATCCTAGAGTCCCAGGATCGAGCCCCACAGCAGGCTCTCTGCTCAGTGGGAGGACAACTTCTCCCTCTCTCTCTCCCCACACTGCTTGTGCTCTCTCTCACTCTCTCACTCAAATAAATAAATAAAATCTTTTTTAAAAATTCTAAGAAAAAAGAATTTTTCTCTTTTACTATAATTTTAAACTGTGACTGTGCAAGTCTGGAAAACAAGCATTCTGAATCACTGCCATATGTTATAGGGCAGTCAAACTGTGAAGGAAATTCATTATGATCAATCATGAAAACCTCTAATGGAAAATGTTATAAAAAAGCATTTAAGAGACATTAAAGAAATGTATTATGTTATTATTATGTTCCTCCTACTCTTACAAAGAATGTAAAGCTGTGATCCATTCTTTAGAACCGAGCAAACAAACAAAAGACCTTCATGTCTAAATAAACAAAGAAATTGTAAAAAATGCTCACAATTCCTTTACATAAAATAAATATTTGAGATTAAATTCAAATACATTCTCAAAAAAGTAGAAGAAAAACCAGAGCATTAATTTCCCCTGAAATAAATTACATGTATAAGCAAAACTTTTTTTTTTAATATGGCACTTTTACAAATTATGTAATTCATTCCTCATAAAGCACATGCCTTTGTCACAGCAGAACTTCCTATCTCAAAAATCAAGTGAATCTCCTGTTAAAAGTACAGAAAGCAGGGGCGCCTGGGTGGTTCAGTGGGTTAAAGCCTCTGCCTATGGCTCAGGTCATGGTCTCAGGGTCCTGGGATCAAGCCCCACATCCGGCTCTCCGCTCAGCGGGGAGCCTGCTTCCCCCGTCTCTGCCTGCCTCTCTGCCTATTTGTGATCTCTGTCAAATAAATAAATAAAATCTTTAAAAGGGGAAAAAAAAAAAAAAAGAGTCTGCCTTTGGCTCAGGTCATGAACCCAAGGTCCTGGGATGGAGCGCCACGTCCTACTCTCTACTCAGCGGGAGGCCTGCTTCTCCCGCTCCCACTTCCCCTGCTTGTGTCCCCGCCCTCACTGCCTCTCTGTGAAACAAAGATATAAAAATTTTTAAAAAAAGAAAAAAAAAAAGGGGGCTTAACACAGAGTTCCTCAGAAATAGGCACAGATTTCCCCAGGCCTCCAAATGCAAGGGAAAAGGACTCAGATCATGGAGGCCTTCACCATCCAAGCAGAGGATGTTATCTATGCTGTGACTGTGTTGGAAGACTGTTAGAACTAAAGGAGAATCCCCACAGGACTTAAGAACAGGATGAGTGCTGGAAGGGGGTATCCCTCTGACAGCAAGAGAAACACACCTAGGCTTCTCAAACTCATTTCTATTCAAAGAAAGCTACCCACACCACAACGTAAGGTCTACCTTCCTCCTTGACCTGTGGGCCTCACCTCTGTCGTCTGCTTAATTCATTCCCACCTACCTGGGTGGATGGCTACTGTCTCCTTTCCCTTCACATCCCAGAGCTCCCTCTTTTGTTCCAAAAAGATGACCAGGTCTGGCTTTGACACAACAAGACCTGTTTATTAGAAAAAAAGGGATAAATATTGCTGGAGATTCTAGCTTTCAATCCAGTATTATGCTCAGTAGAGAAGAGAATGCATTGTAGAATTCTAGAAAATGACTTCCCAAAAGCTGTTGTCTAACAGCCCACTGAGAACATGAAGGAGGGATTTCCACCATTCAGATCTTGGATACCACCTCCAAGAACTAACTACAATAATAAGGAGTGGAAACTGGAGTTAAAGATGTGGGGAGTAACATTTTACGTCCCTCAGAATTTCAAACTGCCACTATCTACAGAAATGATGACTTTCTCCTAAGGAAGGGGAAGCTAAAGCTGGAAAGGAAACATCATGAAGATTTTTCTCTCCATCTCTAAACCCCTACTTACTTCCCTTATTGCAGCGATCTGAGTTCCAGTCATGCAAAGAAGAATCCTCCAAGAGATGGTCTTCAAGGGAAGGAAGAAAACCCTGAGGGTGGTTTGGGAAATCTGGAAGGAAGTTACCCTCACCCAAGGAGAGAAGGTTTCCATAGTTCTCTAACATCACATCCCTGTACAGTTGCCGCTGAGTGCGGGTCAGGCGTCCCCACTCCTCCTGAGAGAATTCTATGGCCACATCCCTGAATGTCAGCAGTCCCTGCAGTAAATACCACAGTCACCAAGTGGCCACCGGCAGAGTTCATAATGTACCTAAGATGAAAGAGGCAGTTAATGTCACCTGCTTATACCCCCTGAATTTGTCCCAAATTTTGCTTAAGCTGTTTTTTTTTCCAGCCTAGCTTTAAATTCAGGCAAAAAACCCCAGGGACATAGTTTCCCATAATGGCAACAAAAACTACTACACAAGCAGTGAATACTGCCCTGACTAAATGCTCCAGTACCCAGACCACCCAGACCAGTCTGGGCTTAACTCCCAACTCACATCTGTGCAGACGCACCAGGCACGGACCCACAGAATAACCTACAGTTACCTTTACCTCTTTAACATAGTAAATTCTCCCCCAAGGGAAGCACAAAGCTCATTTACATGACATATAAAGTATGTGTAGAATGGTTTCCTTCAGTCTGATGCATGACCTTTTGGCCACCTCTATGTAAGATGACAAGGCTACCCTTTCTAAATAATCATCCTAAGCCTAAATCAAAGGAACTCATTCACTCTTGCTCCAGGAGTCTTGACTTTGGAAATTATTCCCTGTGATCTCCTTATTTGCTATAAATAAATATTCCTTTGTGTGACAACTCCACCATGTAGTTTCTGTCTGTGACTCACCAAGGAGCAAACTCGCTTTAGTTCAGCTACAAATAGGGTGATCCAGATGGGACAGGTGTCTTTGCCAGGTTCTGGCCTCTGGCTCCCTGGCTTCGAAGACATGAAGCAGTGGGCACCACAAGCTCACCCTGGCTAACCTGTTTAAGTTACCGGGGCCGGGAGTAGATTCCCTGGGGGAGGAAGGGAGCACTCACTCTGCACGGCTGTGACTGCCAGATGGGTGCTCTGACATCCCCTGCAATGCAGCATCCACTCCGACTACTATGACTCAGAAGGACTTCTGCTGGGATAAGTTACACCAGGTTTGTGGCACAGCATTTTTTTTTAAAAGACTTTATTTATTTATTAGAGAGTGGGAGAAATAGATCATGTATCACGAGCAGGGGGGAAGGGTAGAGGGAGAAGCAGATTCCTTGCTGAGCAGGGAGCCGGACACAGGACTCCATCCCAGAACCCTGGGATCATGACCTGAGCTGAAAGCAACCGCTTAACCAACCAAGCTACCCAGGCACCCTGTGGCACAGCTTTTTTTTTTTTTTTTAAGATTTTGCTTACTTATAACAGAGATACAGTGAGAGAGGGAACACAAGCAAGGGGGGTGGGAGAGGGAGAAGCAGGCTTCCTGCCGAGCAGGGAGCCTGACGTGGGGCTCCATCCCAGGACACTGGGATCATGACCTGAGCCAAAGGCAGATGCTTAATGACTGAGCCCCCCAGGCGCCCCTGTGGCACAGCTTTGAGAGGTAAACTAGAATTGTTTCACAGAGTCTGAACAAGCCAGCATAGTATTAGGTCAGAGTATTCTGAGGGAACTAATTACTCATTCAGCATGAGTCTAGACATCCCTGATGACAGAAGATCACAGGACCCAGCCTTTTCACAGGCTTTGGATGATCTAACCTAGCAAAATGGGAGTGACCTAACAGAGACTAGTGTAAGGTCTGTGAAACTGAAACCTCCATCCCACCTGGCTGGCTGGTCTGATTGTTGTTCCCAGTTTAAATGTCCCCCCTGGCTGCTTGGTCCTTGAGCACTTCCTCCTTCCCTTATAAACCTGAGAAAAAAGAGGCAGCAACTCCCTGGGTCACTGGAAGCATGCCCCTGGAACAGGTAAGAGTTGTATTTAGCTGGTTAAAAGACAAATGCTTTAAAAAAAAAAAAAAAAAAGGCATTCTAAAATCCACAAAAATATGAAGTAACCCAAATTTTTTTCACATCCATGTATCTGGGATTATCTTTGTAAATTAAAGTTTAAGCTTGTTGGTTTAACTAAAATAGACCTGTCCTTGGCCAGTGCCAGGGAAGGACTGGTGAACAGACTTTACTGTAATGCCAACGGCCCCTGGTGTTTGTAGATACATTTACGGGGTTGGGTGGGGGGGGAAACGACACTAAGGCCTTTCCCTGAGACACAGAAAGAACGAAGTAACAAGAGCTTTAGTAAAGGTGAGAAAAATCCCTCAATTTCAGTTGCCAATGTCAATCCAGAATGACAATGGACCAGCCTTTATATTCAAAACCATTTCTGAGTTATCAAGTGGAGGTTATACTCTGCCTGGAGCCTCAGTCTTCTTGGAAGACAGAATGGGCAAGCAGAACCCTAAAACACTCTGGTGAGGTTGTGCCAGGAAACAAGAACACTGGTTGAAGTTACCACCAATAGCTCTCACCAGAGGGAGAGCTACCCCAAAGGGCAAACTAAAATCTTGGCCCCCAATGGGAGGGCTTTCCAAAATGCTCTCCTTCTCATCTCCAGACCCACAGGCTTCTCAGGCCATTAAGCATATAAATAATCTTACAGGTGAAGGATGCACGCAACAGGGAAGGAAATTTTTCCTTCCTCTATCCACTGAAACTAAGCTTCACCCAAATGAAACTGGGGACCGATGTACCTCCAAACTGGGAAAAATGGGTCACCCCCGGATCAACTCTACTCTATTCAGATAGGGCCCCACCCAGTGCTACTAAGCACATGCTCTTCCTTCAAATTAGAGGGCGTCCTACCTTGAATCCACCCCAGCAGAGTGAAACAGGCCTCTACGCAAAGGCCCGAGGGAGACGCTACTAGCACCAGTTAACAACATTCCTGTGAGCCATTCACTGACCTGAGCCTCAGAAGGTCAGGAGAGCCTCCGTCCGTAAGGGCTCTCAAACGAAACCATAACAATCTCTATGTGTAGGACACTAGTTCCGCTGTTCTGGTTTCGTTAGCCTTATTGTTTGCTGCCAGGCCCCTTTAACAGATTAACAGATTTTATTTATTTATTTATGAGTGAGTGAGCAAATGAGGGTGGGGGAGGAGGAACGGAGTCTGAGCAGACTGCACTGAGCGCACAGAGCTTGATCTCTGCCCAGGAAACAGTGGATTTGTAAAAATTATAAGCTGTACGTAGCACCCATGTCCTGTGATGTCTAGTGTATTTTATTTGTTCGGGTTTTTTTTTTAAAGACTTATTTATTTTAGAGAGAGAAAGGGAAGAAGAGTGAGTGTGAGCAGGGGGAGGGGCACTGGGAAAGAATCTCAAGCACACTCCCCAGGGAGCGTGGGAGCCAGCCACTGGACTTGGTCCCACAACCCTGAGATCATGACCTGAACCAAAATTGAGAGCCAGGCACTTAACCAACTAAGCCACCCAGGCGCCCCACAAAGAACACCTTCTTAATTTTATTTATCACTATTATTCTAGAGATGCTAAAAGCTATACACACAGTGGGCCATCCCTGAGGAATAAATTCCCCTAGTAAATGTCAGTATGACTATAAAAAGAGAAACTAACCAAACTGCTCTTACTGCTATTTGGACCCTGCATGCTTTCACTGCTTGGCATGACTTCTGTCAAAACACACAAAGGCTATAAAATTACAAATGGTAGATATGAGCAGCTTGGGGTTAAACCTGGGGACCCACAAGCATATCTAAAACCAGCTGAGGAGAAATTCTGCACCGCAGTCAGTCCTTATGATATGCCCACGTCTAGCAGGAAAGTAGCTCCAGAAGATGAACCTTTTCCTTGAGCCGCTCAAGAATGAGGAGAGTAAAACCAGAGGAGGGATTTGTCCCAGCTACACCCCAAAACTGGACCATTACTGCCCACCTGCCTGTACCCAGAGAGCTGTGTCCCCCATTTTCCTTAAGCTCTTCTTCCCAGCTTATCCTTCGACTCAAGCAAAAGACCTGATGGGCACAGCCCCCCATAATGGAAACTTCCTCAAGCAGTAAGGACTGCTCTGACAAAGGCTCCAGTGGCCCAGACCAGTTTGAGCTTAACCTCCAAATCACACCTGCACATGGACCATGGGGTGACCGACAGTTACGTTTACCTCATGCTACAACTAAACCTCCGCTCATTTATGTAACACCCAAACTATGTACACACCAGTTTTCTTAAGGCATGTGCACGACCTAATGCCCGGCTCCACAAGAACGGCAAGGCTCCTCTTTCTAAATATTCATCCTAACCCTAAGTAAAAGGAACCCACTCACCCTTGCTTAGGGAGTCAAGGCTTCGGAAATTATTTCTGATAAACTCCTTGTTTGCTGCAAATAAAATTTCCTTTGTGTCACACCTTTACCTGGTATGCTTCTATCTATGACTCACCAGGGCATGAACTCGTGTTCATTCGCTTACATTAAAGAGAACGGGTTCTTGCTTAGGTGTGTTTCCTGCTATATCCGTAAGATAATTTTTTTAAAGATCTTATTTATTCATTTGAGACACACACACACAAAGACAACACAAGCAGGGGGAGAAGTGGAGGGTGAGGGAGGAAGCAGGCTCCCTGCTGAGCTGGGAGCCTGCAGTGGGGCTCTATCCCAGGACCTGGAGATCATGACCTGAGCCCAAGGCAGATGTTTAACCATCTGGGCCACCAAGCTGCCCCCAGAAGATAACTTTTAATACACCAATGTTCTCACATGCATTCTCTAGCTCTGAGGTAAGAGGATGGCATATGAACCCCAAACCATTATAAATATTGTGTTTACCCAAGATTGCTTGTCAAATGAACGCATCGACACAGGCATATACGTTACCGAGAACTGCATTTATATCATATAATATATATATAACGATATAAGTCGTGTCCATTTCTTAGGTGGAAAGTACTGGTGGATTACAAACGTACTTATCAGATTCTAGTGTGAGTTGGAATTTCACAACACTGAACTGTAGATACTGTGAAAATGCAGACTCTGTTCCAGACTTCTGGAGTAGGATCGGAGCCTGAATTTCTAACAGAAGATCGTAGCCTATGGGCCAAGGGATACCTTTAAAATAAATAAATAAATAACAGAGGTAGAACTCAGGATTTTTGGAGGACTTAGAACTGAAGGCATTTTATAACAATTACAGGTTCTACTATATTAGCAAGAACAGCACAACAATACTTTTTTGAGCATTTACTGGTTACTAAATAGCATTCTAATGATTTTTCCTAAATTAATGCACAAGTAAGTAATAATCTAACAGAACATATTCTTCTTTTTATGAGAATATTTTGACAAACATCCAGTACATGGAAGGGATTAGCTTTTAACCCAGGTTGTCTGATCTAGAATTGATCTAAAAGGACAGAACAGTATACAGAGACAAGCCTGCAGCAATCTGAGAAGAGTGATGGAAACCAGAAGGTATCGACACAAAATCGATGTACCTTTTTTACATTTTATGCACACCTCCACACATGTAAAAAGCAATTATATACACACTGAAGAAACATTTTCAATGACATAAAACTTATAAATATCCCTGTGCGGATGATGCCGCTTCTGTCTTTTAATCACACTACAAAGACAAACACAAAAAGCTCTGAAAACAGCTTTACATTCTATATGTATATTAACTAGGATTTAAATAAACATTTGGGGAAAAAAAGAAAACCTCTAACCTTTCTGGGTCTAGTATTTCACTGAAAATTTTCTTCCAATCATCATTTACGCTATGTTAGGTTTTACAATTTTAAGATACTCGAACATGTTAATTACGTGATTCTGGGTTTCTTTTTCTGAAATAGAGAGAGTATGTCTGACACACGGGTGTGGAGTAAAACAGAAATCTGCAGGACAAGGGCCTGAATTATTTACAAACACCACTCCCAGGAGTCAGCATCTCCAGCGCACAAAGGAGGGAGCCTTCGTTTTCCAATGGAAACTACAAGCAAAGAGAAACTCAGAGGAGGGGGCTTCCGGTTTGAATGCGATGGCTCCCGCACAGCTTTCAGTAAAGCCATCCAGCCCGTACGGACGACGAAGACATTACACAGCGGGCACCAAGCCAAGTGGAAGAAGTTAGCATCAGCTGCAGGGAAGCAAATTGGTGTCAGTGCCCGCAGCGCAGAGAAGGACATACCATAACGGCCCCCAAAAGGAAATCGGAGCAGTAAATCAGAATTACCAATCTAATTATGAGAAAACAGTGGGTTTATACAAATTACAAGCCACATGTAGCGCCCACGTCCTGTAATGTCCAGCGTAATTTTTTTTTTTTAAGATTTGAGAGAGAGAGAGAGAGAGAGAGAGAGAAAGCCCGAGCGGGGGAGGGGCAGAGGGCAAGAATCTCAAGCAGACTCCCCGCTGAGCGTGGGCGACAGGCGCTGGGCTCAGTCCCACGACCCTGAACTGAGATCACGACCCGAGCCGAAATCAAACGCCGGGCACTGAACCGACTGAGCCACCCAGGCGCCCTTCTGGTGCATTCTACACAGAGCATCCTTCTGTCCCACTCCAAACGGCAGGGCTGTCTGTCTTCCGGAACCTGGGAGTTACCGGGGGACACGGTGCATCCTGCTGACTTGCGCTTTTTTTTAACCCCGGTGGGCCCGCAGCCGCTCAGGGATCCGGCGGGGACCTAACCTGAAATGACACCCCAGGACGCGACCACGTCCACGACAGCGATCTTCACACGAACCGTCCCGCAGGGACATTTCTGAGCGGGGCACGACACGATTCGCACTGACCATTGTTCCCGTGCTACTGGGAGCCGGGTCACGGGAGGGAGAGGGAACACCCGCCAGCGTCCTAAAGAGCTGCATGTCCGAGTCCTCTAAGAAAAGGGTTTTAGGTATTTTATCGGAGAGAGAGGGAGAGAGGCGGAGAGAGAGTGCGCACGCGCTCGGGGGCAGGGGAGCAGAGGGAGGGGGGAAGCAGACACCCCCGGGAGCCCCAGGCCACCCCGAGGTCCCACAAGAGTCCGAGGCCTTATGGACTGAGCCCACGGCGCCCCTCCGGATCCTTTTTTTTTTTTTTTTTTCCAAGATTTTATGTATTTATTTGACAGAGATCACAAGTAGACAGAGAGGCAGGCAGAGAGAGAGAGGAAGGGAAGCAGGCTCCCCGCTGAGCAGAGAGCCCGATGCGGGGCTCGATCCCAGGACCCCGAGATCATGACCTGAGCGGATGGCAGAGTCTTTAACCCACGGAGCCACCCAGGTGCCCCCGCCTCAGAATCCTTTATAAAAAGGTGTCACGAAAACCGCCGCACACTCCTGGAGGGCAGGAACGGCGTCCTAGCGGGACCCGCACCCGCAGCTTTTCCCTGCGGGGACTTTCGGGGGCACAGGTGACAGGGGACGCTACGCTTACCTGAGCCTCAGCCATCGCGCCGTCCTTCCCCTCGGGCTCTGGAGGTCCTTCTCCGAGGAGCGTCGAGGCGCAGCCCCAGCCGCGTCGGGGGACGTGCCCTCAGAGCCGCCGCGGAGCCGCTTCCCCGCGCCGCCGCTCGCCTGCCGGCGGGACCGCGAAATGCAGGAAAGGCCGCACTTCCTGGTCCTTTGTGTGGGAGCCTCGCGGAAACAATGAGCGGCTCTGCGGAGACCGGCCCGGAGCCGCTCCGTCCGCGCCCGCCTCAGAGGTGGCGGGCAGCCCCGTGCTCCCCGGACGCCTGCGCAAGGGCGCGGCGGGCACCGCGGCCGCCCGGCAGCCGAGTCACAAGCCCGTCCGGGCCCCGGGCCCCCAGAAGCCGGAGCAAACCAGCCGGGCCCAAGATGGCGGGTGCCATGACCGGAAGCGCCTGACCAAATAAGGAAGAAAAGGCGCGGAAACCCCGCTTTCCACCGATTCCCACCCCGAGTCCTGACTAGTCCTCCCCCTGGTCCACAGCTGTCACTCACACGGGGAAACCCGAAGCCCTGGGCTAGCCGCGCGCTCCCTGGGGATCTCCTGCTCCCCCATCTTGAGAGTGTACTTGGTGTGGGTCAACTTTCCTGTTTGTGTCCCTCATTTGCTGGGCCCTGCATGGCCCCGAATTCTTTCTTGCGACACTTGAGCAACATATTTGGGATGGGCTGGATCGGGACCCCAGGGTCTCCTCCCATCCCCACCCCGTCCACCCAGCAACACTTTCAGGGGGCCTCCCCCCGCCCCGACGCCCACGCGCTCTACAGCGTCGGAACTGTGTGCAGCAGGCTCCCTCTTACCGTGACCCAGCGCCTGCGCTTGGCCATAAAATAATGGGAAGCCCTCTTGCTTACCCCTGGCCTCACTTGGGATCCCCTGGAGCCCGTAATTAACACAACACTGTTGTTTTCACCCAAACCAACGGACAGAACCTGAATGGGAGGGCAGCAGATACCGACCATTTTTTAAACTCCCCACCTGATCCCGTTGGAAAGCATTTGGGGAGGTGACCAGACACCTTCATCTGCCGCATCTTTAAAATAACCAGTCTAAGATCATCCTTTTAGGGGCGCCTGGTGGCTCAGTCTTTGGACTGGGTCATGAGCCCAGGTCATGGGATCTAGACCCTACCTGGCTTCCTGCTGGATGAGGAGCCTGCTTCTCCCTCTCACTGCCCCTGCTTATGTTCCCTCTCTTGCTGTGTTTCTCTCTGTCCAATAAACAAATGAAATCTTAAAGAAATAAAGTAAAATGATCCTTTTTCCAAAAAAGACATATTTTGGGGTGACAAAATACTCCTCTTGATGTGGAAGAAAAAGCAGGAAGAAAGTTAAATATCCTTACTTCCTACAGCCCATTGACAAGTCCTTAAAACAGGTAGAGTGAAGCTCAGCGGCCTTGATGTTAATACTTTGCTAAGGGCAAAAGGCAATCTTAGCTTAACATTACCCCAAACATCCCCCACCCCCACCCCAGGATCCTGTAAGTCTGCTTCAGCATATAAAAATTTTTTTGGAAATTTCTGTTATATCTACCCCCCAAGATACATGTTGGCAATCATCCTCCAAGCATATGGCCCACTGATACGCATCTGAAGGGTCTCATGACTAAAGTCTTATTGGATAGTAATAAATGACTTTACTTATCCCCTCAAGATCCTTGAAATCTCTCTTCCAAAATTCCTTAGAGACTTACATTATCCCTAACCTCTTCCCCACTTGAAAGTATGTAATCGGCCTCTCCTCATGACCCCAGTTCACCTCTTTCTGCCCAGAGGTCCTGTCCCATTAATAAAAATAGCAATAAAACCACCTTTTTTTCACCAAAGATGACTCAAGAATTCTTTCTTGGCCGTGGGCTCTGAACCCCAACATGTTTTCTACATCACCCTTTAGTAGGTAAATGTTTATTCTCATGAGTAACCGCCAGTTTTCCAAAGTGAATGCACTTTTAACACTCCTATCAGCAATATATGAGAATTCTAACTGCTCAACATTTCCACTGAAATTTGACGTTATCCTTTTTGTCTCTGTGTTAGCCATTCTAGATAAGAGTAACTGGTTTCTCACTATAAAATATGAAGTGGTCTTACTACAGTTGTCCTACTGACTATCCTACTGAATGTGTATAAGAGGAAAACTCTTTCCTTCTAGATTCTTTGGCTGGTGTAATAATTAAACTGACATTATACAGATTATTCACAGGAGAAAAACAAATTTAATTTCTTCATTATAAGAACCTCAAAAATATTATAGACTCAAAGACAAGCAAATGATGTTCATATGCCATTCTGACCTAAGGAGAAGGGGGTAGAATTTAGAATTTAGAATTTCAAAAAGGGGGAAGTATATTCACAGGAAAAAGGAAAGAGCAAATGTTGGCAAATGTTTTCCACAACAGGCAGATGAATCTTTCTCAAAAAAAAAAAATTAACTCTAGTATTAGCTCTCTTCCAGATTAAGGTCCCCTATCTAATTTCTTTTGGCGGTTAAATGAGAGGCAAAATTCTATTTCCTGAGTCTGCTGGGTCATAATTGCCTTCAACTCAAAACAACCCACATGCAAAGTGATTTATTTTGACATCACATATTCTCTCCCAAATGAGTGAAGAAAAGTGGCTCAGTGGGTTAAGCATTTGATTCTTGATCGCAGTGATATGAGTTCAAGCCCTGCACTGGACTCCATGCTGGGCATGTAGACTACTTTAAAAAAAAGAAAAGAAAAGGGGCACCTGGGTGGTTCAGTGGGGTTAGGCCTCTGCCTTTAGCTCAGGTCATGATCTCAGGGGTCTGGGATGGAGCCCTACATCAGGCTCCCTGCTTGGCAGGAAGCCTGCTTCCCCTTCTCTGCCTACTTGTGATCTCTCTCTGTCAAATAAATAAATAAAAGCTTAAAAAAAAAGAGAGAGAAAAAAGTAATGTGTGTGTGTGTGTGTGTGTGTGTGTGTGTATCTATTTCAGCCTTAAAAGTGAAGGAAATATTTCCATTTGCAACAGGATGTTCTCAGAGGACATTTTGCCAAGTTAAATAAGCCACACACAAGAATAAATCAATTCTGTATATAATCACATATAATCCACATATATGTGGAATCCATAAAAAATCAAAATCATAAATGTGAAGATTAGCATGTTTGTTGTCAGGGGCAGAAGTTGAGGGAAATGCTACATACTAGTCAAATGGTAAAAAGATTCACTTAGGGAAGATAAATAATTACTGAAGGTCTGCCAACTAACCTTCTTATTCAACCGTAGACCCCAGGCGTTAAAACCAGAAATAGACAAGAAGACTGCTTGATTCGTGCTGTGAAACCCATCGTTCTCACTTTTTATCACATTATTTTAGGCGTTGATGAAGATGTTTGACCAGAACATTCCAATTGCCAGACCAGAAAAACCCTAAGAGCAACAGAGTGCCTGTAAGACCTCATCCCCTTCTCTGGACCTTCCCTGCTCCTGGTGGTGCACTGAACATGTACCAATCTCCACACACGATCATGTGTTCCCTGCCTGCTCTCTGGCATGTGCCCCCCACCCCGAACCTCTCCCTAGAAAACACTAGGTGTCCATCCCATTGGTAGGGAGATTGGTTATTAAGGCTTGAGTCTATGTACTCTCCCCAAAATAAATTTCTCCCCTTTGCTGTTCCAATCCCTTGTCTCTTGAGTTCTTGGCATCTTTTGTGATGAGCTTATAGGAGTTTTTTTCATTAAAAGTGTGGGCAAATGCAGCCAGGAACTATCCTTTCATCTTTGTCCAGTCCCCTAGGGATTCATTCCCTTGGCCAGAGCCCTTGGCCCAGGCAGTGCACCAGGGCTTACCTGTTCATTTCCTGAGTTAGGAGTGAAACTAAACAGTAGTGTATTGTATACTTAAGATTTGCTAGATCTTTTTAAACATTGGCTAAATGTATTGTATACTTAAGATTTGCTAGAGAGAACATCTTAAGTGTTCTCAGTGCACACGCAAATCGCAAATCTTAGCTATGTGAGGGGAGGTATATGTTCATTAGCTCAACTGTGGTAGTGATTTCACAATGCATATTTGTATTTACTTTTTAACACTTGAGCCCCTGGGTGGCTCAGTCAGTTAAGCGTCTGCCTTCAGCTCAAGTCTTGATCCCAGAATCCTGGAAACCAGTCCCACGTCCCTCTGGGCTTCCTGCCCAGCAGAGAGTCTGCTTCTCCCTCTCTCCTAGCTCCTCCACCCACCTCACGCTCTCTTGCAAGCTCTCTCTGTGTCAAATAAATAACGCAATCTTAAAAAAAGAAAAAAAAAAGGACCAACTAAAGGATGTTCAGAAGTAGGAAACAGGGTGCCAAATGGGTTGACTCTTAAAGCACAGAATCTAGTAAGACAGGATTTGGGAAACAAAACACAAAGTTCTTTGCTCAGCCCACATATATCAGCTTTTGGGGTTCAGCAAAATGTGATTACCTGCCATGGAGATGTTTTAACCAAACCAAGGTGAGCTCACTCCTTGGTGAGTTTCAGGTAGAGTCCAGGCTACACCTGGTGGAGTTGTCAAACAAAGGAAAGTTCATTTACAGTGAATAAAAAGATCACAGGGAGTAACTTCCAAAGCCATGACTCTCTAAGCAGGGGTAAGTGGGTTCCTTTTATTTAGGGTTAGGATGAATATTCAAGATGAGGAGTTCTGTCACCCCAGGTAGGGGCAGGCATCAGGTTGCACAGGAGCCTGCGTCTATAGGTATCCTATGTTATGTTAGAGGCTTGTGCTCCTCCTGGGACAGAGACGTTAACTTTATAAGGAAACAGAGGTAACTGTCAGCCCAGACGAAGGGTTGATGAGTGCGTTCTCAGAGCCTGTGCAAGCTGAATGGGGCTTTGGGCTCCATATCTCAGGACAGGAATGCAGGGCCTTGCTTACTTTTCAGACAGCACTGGAAATTTGTGCCACTGATTTATTGTCTCTGATACGGTTAAGCCAGACTGTTCATTTTCTCATTCCCTTTGTTCCCCTTAAACTCATGAACCAGTGGCGCCTGGGTGGCTCAGCTGGTTAAGCAACTGCTTTCGGCTAAGGTTATAATCCTGGAATCCCAGGATTGGGTCCCACATGGGGCTCCCTGCTTGGCAGAGTCTGCTTCTCCCGCTGACTTCTCTCCTCTCATGCTCTCATTCATTCTCTCTCTCTCTCTCTCAAATAGATAAATAAAATTAAAAAACAACAACAACTCGTGATCTAGTAAAGTTTTTGCATTGTTCTGTAATTCGGACATATTCTAGGAAGTTCTGCAGGAAGTGTGCTAGGACAAGCAGAGCCCCTTAAGGCATAGATCACAGAAGATAGCTGAGGACTTACAAGGACTCCTCTTTCTTTTGCTGGGAACCCCTCACACTCTCTGCTTACACTGTGGGAGGAGCGACAAACCAAAATTCTCGTTGCCACTAATCTATTCAGTCCCGGGAGAGATGAGGGTGGGACCAGGCCTGGATGGAGCTTCAGAAGAGCAGGGATCTGGGGAGTGGGCTGTGGAGGGAGAGTTCTCTAGGCTTCTTATCTCGCTGCCTATGGCGTATTGCCAGTTCTGTCTTCCTAAGTTTGTGTATGGGACAAGGACAGGCTGCCCTAAAATGTGCCACTTCAGGATACTGTTTTAAATTGAAAGTTATTTATGAAACAGCCAATGCTAAAAGAACACTCTGGGGCACCTGGGGGGCTCAGTGGCTTAAGCATCTGCCTTCCGCTCATGTCATGATCTCAGGTTCCTGGGATTGAATCCCACATCAGGCTCCCTGCTCGGTGGGGAGTTTGCTTCCCTCTGCCCCTCCTCCCACACGTTCTCTCAATTTCTCTCTTCTCTCAAATAAAAAAAATCTTAAAAAAAAAAAAAAAAGAATACTCTGACCCCCATCAGTCTCCAGAATGCAAGAAATCAATCTCTGTGTGAACAGTACCCTCCCTGTACCAAGAGATAGAGACATTCTTATCCCCAGAGGTAGAAAATCTTGAGCTAAGTCTGCGTGAACAGACTTTGTTACTTTTTGCTAATTTATGACTCCAGCCCAAATTCTCTTAGGAATTCCTTAATTGGGACGCCTGGGTGGCTCAGTGGGTGAAGCGTCTGCCTTTGGCTCAGGTCATGATCTCAGGGTCCTGGGATCGAGCCCCGAATCGGGTTCCCTGCTCAGCGGGGAGCCTGCTTCTCCCTCTGCCTGCTGCTCCCCTTGCTTGTGTTCCCTCTCTCTCTCTCTCTTTGACAAGTAAATAAATAAAATCTTAAACAAAGAAACAAAAAAAGAATTCCTTACTAATAGAAGGCCCAAACATAAGTTTTCTTTATCCTGTCAATTCCTCACAAACTTACCGTCTTTTTTTTTTTTTTTTTTTTTAAGTATAAAAACTGTCTGTTCTGACCAGTTCTTTGGGTCTCAGTTTCATTACTGGGCTTTCACGTGCATGTGATTGAACTTAGTTTCCTCCTGTAACCAATCTCAGTCATTTGAATTCTCAGACCAGCTAGCATAATCACGAGTGGTCAAGGAACATCGCTCCTCCCCACAGTCATTTTTACTATAAAATCATGAATAATTACAGAGCTAATGGCTCTTCATGCCCACCCCCAAAGAATGAGCAATTTATTTGCACACCTGATGAAACTCTTGTGCATCTCGGTAAAGCACAGTCTAAATTAGAGGGTCTTTTTGTAACCATTTGTTACAGTGCAAAAGGTGATGGCCATTGTGTCAGGTGTGTGAAACAGTGCAGGTAACAACAGTCACTCCTGATGGTGTTCTCACATGTACCTGTGGTAGGTAAATATATATATATACATATATATATATACACATATAAAATCATATATATATATGTATATATATATATTTATATATATATATGATTTTATTTATTTATTTGAGAGAAAGAGAGAGAAAGCACAGGCAGTGGGGAGGGGCTGAGAGAGAAGCAGGCTTCCTGCTGAGCAGAGAGCCTGATCTGGGACTTGATCCCAGGACCCTAGGATCATGACCTGAGCTGAAGGCAGATGCTTAACCGACAGAGCCACCCAGGCGCCCCTAGACACATATTTTTGCTTCGTGTGCCCCTGTGCCAGCATTCTGGTCACTGACATAGAAAAAGTAGTGCTCAGACAGGGAAACTGAAGGGCTCCGTAAAAATCTGCTTCTTGCTTCTTTTCCTGCTTCTATTTTTCCGGGACCTGCACCCCCACTTTACAAGGCCCATAGAACGAATAAGCTATGTCCTCCTCATATGGGACAAGGAACTAATGATTTCTTCAATAGATAACACCTAAGGAGTGGCCCAGTGAGAATAACCACAGGAAGTCATCACGTACATATTTGAGACCACGGAAACTAGACATCTGGACACCAATCATGACTTATGGGGGACACCTGGGCCCTTATCCTTGTCCTAGAGAGTTCCTGGATTTATGTCCAGACCACCATGATCCTCAATAAAATCCCTAGTCCCCAAGCAAAGATGAGACTCTCTCTCCTCTCTTTTCTGAGTCTCCGAGACCGAGAGCACCTGCACCCTCTCTCTCTACCTTCAGTAAACTCTGCTCTCACCTCCTGTTGGCTCACATCTGATTCCTATCCTGTGTGTAGCCAGAGAGAGGCCCTCTCGGCTGGTCCTGCGGTACCCTCTCTGGGTCCTTGGACCAGCCTACCTGCATCCTTTTGGTGACCAGGAAGAGACATTCAGAGGAACAGCAATTAGACCACCAAATGGAGTCTGTGCAGCATTTTGACTTTGGGGAGCTGCTGAGCTCTTCGTCTGGGAGACAGTGTTGTTTTACCAGTGATGTAATTTCTGTCTGTGCTTTCCTGTGTAACTGGTCTGTTTTCCACGGAAGAAGGAAAACTGGAAGAACAGGCCTGGGAACCTGTTCTTACTTCCCACTCTCTTTGTGGGCTGAATTGCTTCCGTTGGCTCTGGCTCCCTATAGTGTCTGCTTCCCCTGGGAATTCCCCAGGCCCACCCGTCAGCCCTGGAGGCAGGCCCCGCGGTTTACTCATTTGTCTCCCTGCCCAGAACTCGGACAGTCTGGGATCTTGCTCCCCACTCCCTTTGTGCTAGTTAACTGGATGTGCTGCTTCACTTTCACTGTAATGACTGCAAACTTTCTTTATCCCGACTTCTGGACAATTTCAAGGCTGTTAGTTGGGAGAATCCCTCAGCTCTGAAGAAAAGGGACCCTTGTTCCTTCCTACCTAAAAGCATGTTCTTAGGTGTTTTTAGGTGACTAAGAACTAAGGGAAAGTGTCTGAGGTTATTCCCTGATGCCAGCGGTCTCCTAGGGAAATCCCCCCATGATAACGGATTTCTGGATCACCAGCGGTTGCACATATAAGGATAGATCATTCAGGGCTCCAAGTCCCCATGGCAGTCCTAGACTGCTGCTGAAAGGAACTGAGATTTTATTTATTTACTTGACAGAGAGAGAGCGAGAGCATGAGCAGGGGTTTGACAGGCAGAGGGAGAAGCAGTCTCCCCACTGAGCAAAGAGCCTGATGCAGGACTCGATCTTAGGACCTTGAGATCACGACCTGAGCCGAAGGCAGATGCTTAACCAACTGAGCCACCCACGTGTCCCTAAATAAATAAAATCTTAAAAAAAAAGAAAAAAGAAAAAGAAACAGTCTTATTTTGGGACAAAACTATTTTCTTTTCCCTCAATGAATATGTATTTTTATTCCTCATAATTTTTCTTACCAAATCTCAGCTCTTAACTTTCCTTGCCTACAGAGTTATTTCCTTTATTATTTCCAATAGTCTTAATGACATTTATTAGAGTTCTTAATACTTGGAAACCTTAATTTCTAGTGTAAACTAAGTAGGAAGTAATTGTGAAATGTCTGTGAAACCAGAATTCTTTAGATTGCCAATTTATGAATATAATTCAAAAATTTTAGAAACATATATAAATATATTCAGAGTACAATCTCTTAATAAAGCAAAAAATACGTTTATTAACAGACCCAAATTTACCTTTAGTTTCTTTATAATAAGATAAAAGTAGATAAACCATGGTCAGTACTTAATGTTTTAATATTTTCTCTTATTCTGAAATTACCTGGACTATCCATGAACTGAAGTTTAATCATCATTTAACAGCAAAACTTGAAAATTTTAGGTTACCAAAGATTTAGAAGCTATTAAAAGTTTACTACAGGGACGCCTGGGTGGTTCAGTGGGTTAAGGCCTCTGCCTTTGGCTCAGGTCATGATCCCAGGGTCCTAGAATCGAGCCCCGCATCAGCCTCTCTGCTCGGCAGGGAGCCTGCTTCCTCCTCTCTCTCTTGTGGGCTTCTCTGCCTACTTGTGATCTCTCTCTGTCAAATAAATAAATAAAATCTTTAAAAAAAAAGTTTACCTACAACCCTTTTTATTTTACTTACATCTGTTTAAATTTTTAAAAAAGATTTTATTTATTTATTTGACAGACAGAGATCACAAGTAGGCAGAGAGGCAGGCAGAGAGAGAGAGGAAGGGAAGCAAGCTCCCCACTGAGCAGAGAGCCCGATGTGGGGCTCGATTCCAGGACCCTGTGATCATTACCTGGGCCAAAGGCAGAAGCTTTAACCCACTGAGCCACCCAGGCGCCCCTCTATTTACTTTTTGTAAAGTAAGCTTTACACCCAACATGGGCCTTGAACTCTCAACCCCAAGATCAGGAGTTGCATGCTCCACTGACTGACTAAGCCATCTGGGTGCCCCTACCTCTATTTAATTTACTTGGTGTTAAAAATTATGCTTAGACTATCCACTAAAACTTTGAGGCATTAGACATAGTCTAACATTATTCTAATTTTTTTGGAGAAATTCTGCAACAGGAATACCATGAACTTGTTTGACTTTCAGTAAACACAAATAGAAAAAAACCCCACAAATAGAATAAAAAACTTATATTTAGTGCTGATAACTCTAAATACATGTTTCATTTATTTATGTATTTTTGAAAAGATTTATTTATTTGAGAGAGAGAGACAGTGTACTAGCATGTACACACGCAGGGGCAAGGGCTGGGGGAGAAGCAGGGGGAGAGGGAGAGGAAGAGAAGCAGACTCCTCCCCATCCCTACCTGGCGTGGAGCCCAAATTAGGGCTCCATCTCATGACCCAGAGATCATGACCCGAGCCTAAATTAGGAGTCACATTCTTAACAGACTGAGCCACCCGGGCACCCAAGACATATCTATTTTAGTTAAACCAACAGCCTTAAATTGGCTTTAATACAGAATATTTTCCCAGATCACATGAACTTGAAAAACATTTGGGTTAGTTCCTATCTTTCTGACTTTTAGAATGTCCAATCCTTAAAAGAACTTGCCTTCAAACCAACTAAATTGAGCTCCTTTACATGTTAATTTTAGCAATACCACTCAGAGGTAGAGAAAATATCTTACATTTACAGCATATATGGACACACACACAAACACAGACAAGATGTAAACAAAATCTGAATTTTGTTTTCCTATTTGTAGAGAGGACATTATAAGCCCAATTTTTAAATACTTCCCTATATTCATTCATTCATTCATTCATTCATTCATTTTTAATGAAAAACTTCTCCCTAAAGTTCTCATGTCAAAGATTGTTTCTTAGGTCCTAGAGAAAATAGGGGTAGAAAACTTAAAACAAGGGCAGCGAGAGAGTATCTAATTTCTCCAAGGTGGATGTTTGGAGCATATCTGCCTGTTATCAGAGATGCTAAATTCTGGGCATAATAGTTTTTCAACAGTTTGTATTTTAAAAGAACTTCCCCCCTCCTTTTATTTTTTTTTTCATTTTTTTCTTCAATCTCAGGAGATTGTGCACTCTGTTCATTTCAAAGACATGAAAAGATTTATAATTTCATATATATATAAATATAAATATATATATATATATATATAGTCAATATAAAGGATCCATAATGTGGCCATAGATGAATAAGATCTATCAATAGCAAGTCAACCTATAAGTCTTTTAAAGTCTGAACTGAAGCGCAAGAGGCCATAATGTAGCCATTATGTAGCCCCTGTAATCCAAAAGTTTACTCCCAAAATTTATCTAAGAAAGCAAAGGCCTTCATTTCACAATTGGTAAGGATGGTGTAGTGAAAATGGTGTTCCCAGTCTCCCCAAAAAATGTGAGATGCAGGGCAACTGGCTGGCTCCATCAATAGAACATGTGACTCTTAATCTTGGGGTTGTGAGTTTGAGCTCCACATTGGATGTACAAATTACTTAAAAATAAAATCTTAAGGGGCACCTGGGTGGCTCAGATGGTTGAGCGTCTGCTTTCCGCTCAGGTCATGATCTCCAGGTCCTGGAATGGAGCCCCATGTCCAACTCCTAGCTCAGCAGGGAATCTGCTTCTCTCTCTCCCTCTGCCTCACCCCTGCTTGTGCTCTCTCTGTCTCTATCTCTCTTAAATGAATAAATTTTAAAAATCTTTAAAAAGAATAAAATCTTAAAAAAAAAATGTGAGATGCCTTCAGTCACAAATAGACCTGCTAATATGTGACACCAGGCAAATCCTTCTGGAATAGGACTTTCCAACACTAACAAGGAATGAAGCTTGAGATGACAGAATTTCCTATGGGCTGGAACCTCTCTTGACAAACACATCTGAGAGCTGGCACAGCAGGGGGCGGTAGGGGGCTTGGATCCTTAGTCTGTTCAACTGGTTACCATGATGTACTCCAGTAAATGTATCCTCTGGATGATGGAAAACAGGATATTTTTTGTGGGTCACAAAGCCAAGCTCTTAGGAGATGGAATAAGACAAAAGGGAAAATGTCACAGCTTTATCTAAGCTTTGGGTCTCTTGCACTCAAACTAATACCTAGGAGGGGTGAGCCATGGGCTGGGGAATGTGTGTTGTTTTATCAGGTACCTTGTTGCATGGAAGTTTTCTTGAGGTTGGTAGGTGACCTAATGACAATCTGACCCATTCCATGACCAATTTATCTTATCACAGGAATCTTCTGGAAGGAGTGGATTCTCTAACACCTTTCAAGTACTAGATCTGTGCCTATCCATTTTGTGACTTTGACTTCAAAGATGTCCCTTAGGAACCGACAACAGTGCAACATAAAGACAGACAAAAGAAAACAAAGAACATCCCTGGGGGGAAAATGGATCAGTAACCAAAGATTACTCTACCAAATTTAACCAAAGAGTTGCCAGCCCCAAGGACCTAGTTCTACATATATTTTCACTGGTTACTCTAAGTTTAGAAAAAGTGAAAAAGGACTCCCAACACTCTTGGTACACCAGAATCCACAGGTAGTGATTCTGGGAGGCTGACAATGATCAGAAATCTTACCTTCTGCTGGCTGTATGGCTGCTATGCCAGATCTGCCAGCTGCAGCAGTGTCCAAATTATGCAGTGTCTAGCAAGTTAAAACTATCCTGCCAACTAGGCCCGTTGTTGGGGAACAAGATTTCCTGTCTCCTCGAAGTCCTTCTAGCTGGACTAAGACTGACATGGACACGAGATAGATTAATATCCCCAATATCGTGACTTTAGTTGAAACCAAGAGTCAAACGTTCAACTGACTGGGCCACCCAGGTGCCCCAAGTGGACAGGTTTTAATCGGTTCAGGAAAGGATGTAGCAGAGGGAGCTTCAGAGGAAAAGGTAGGTAGAGCAACAGGTTAGAATGGGAGTGAAGATGAGAAAGGGAGAGAACAGAGGAAGATGGCACGGGAACTGGGGCCTGAGCACATGGTGGCTGTGTAGTGTCTGTTGGTTGACATAGAATGTGTAAGAAGGGAAGAAGAGGCCCCAGAAGCCCTTTTTTGTGTTTGTAATCACTTGCCTTAGTGACTTGAAAAATTATGTGTTGGAATAAGGCAATATGATGTTCTTGATAGAGTTTGGAACCTTCAAAATACCAATTAAAATAATAATCCCATTCAGTTTTTGCTAATGTTAGAACCAAGTATGTCCAGCTGTAACTTGGAAATGTCAAAGAATCCACTTATGGCCATTGAAGTTCTAAAGCTCTTATTAAGTCAGTCCATTTATATACAAAAGCCCATGAAGAGGGAAAGTATTTTTTATACATAAGGAAGGCATCTCTTCCTTCTGCTGGAATAGAGGAGTAGTATACTGGAGCAAGAGTGAATCCAAAAATGACCAAGTCCAGGAATGCCTGGGTGGCTCAGTCAGTTAAGCGTCTGCCTTCTGCTTGGTCATGATCTCAGGGTCCTGGGATGGAGCCCTGCACCTGGCTCCTAGCTCAGCAGGAAGAATGCTTCTCTCCCTCCCTCTGCCCTTCCCCCCCAACCCTTTCCCACTTGTGCTCTCTGCTCTCTCTCATGCTCTCTCTGTCTCAAATAAGTAAACAAAATCTTTTTTTTTTTTTTTTTTGGAAGGGATTGAGGTATAAAACTGTGTGACTGTCAAGGAATGGCAGATAGGTCTGAGTTTGGGGTTGGCAGGTTACTGTCATGAGTAGAGAACAGGCAGGATCTATTTTTTTTTTTTTTATTTTATTTATTTATTTGACAGAGGAGAGATCACAAGTAGGCAGAGCAGTAGACAGAAGGAGAGGGAGAAGCAAACTCACAGCTGAGCAGGGAGCCTGACATGGGTCTTCATCTCAGGACTCTAGGATCCTGACCTAAGCCAAAGGTAGACACTTAACCAACTGAGTCACCCAGACATCCTAAACCTGAAAAAAAAAAAAAAAAGACCAAGTCTATCTCCTCCTATTGGGTCTGTGACCACCAGTGATAGGAAAAGAGAGCTCCTCTGGACAAAAACCTCTGACTTCATTTTAGCAAGGTACCCCATTATTAATTTTCATAGTTGGAAAGGAAAATTTGCTTTGTTCCGGAGGCTGGCCAATGGGGAACATGGTAGATTCATGTCCAAAGACAATCTACAAAGTCACTGAGCAAGCAAGAAGTGTTTAAGGGGCAGAAACACAGGTGTCGTGAGCATGACATGCAGGGGAAGCAGTGCTCCAGGGCTTTATCCCTACTGATGTGATGTCAAGGAGACTCACGAGCCTCAGGAAGGTCACTTTCTAACGGTAAGTCTTGGTCTTCTAGAAACACTGGGTTCTGTGTTTCCTCTATATCATAGGTCTGTTGAAATCTCAAAGAAGCTGCAATCAGTCAAGACTTAAAGTAGAGACCATAGGTCAGTGAGTTAGATGTACATAGCCGCTAGAGTTCTTGGAACAGTTATAGTGTGACAATGTCTGTATTTGGAAAATAACATCGAGGCATTATTAATGCAGTATTTATTGATTATTTATTTATTACGTATTTATTCATTACGTCTGTAATACGTATGGTGCTGAGCTGGGACCTCAGGAACATGTAGGTGGGTTAATCCTCATAATACTTTAGGGGTTGGTACTAGATGTCCCCTATTTTCCCTGAGAATGTAGATCCTGGGCCCTGCCTTTTTGTTTCTTTTTCTTTTTTTAACATGAAGTGTATAAAAGAGGAGCTAAATGTAAGCTGCAGGAATATATATAATGAAAGCATGAACTGGAATGTATGAGGAAGTTCTCGTTGTTGACTAAGAATTAAATTGCCATGAGATAAACAGGAAAAAATCAAATGTAATAGCATATGTATGGAGACTCCACACAGATGGGAAACTTGCAAAGATTGGCAAAGTAAAATATATTTGTCTTTCAGGAGAAGAGAAGAAGAAGGAAAAGAAGAAGAAGGTCGAAGTCTGGCAACTCCAAGGGAAGAAATGAAAGTCACAGAAAGCAAAAAAGAGTAAATATTTGGTAAACAAATATTTCCTGGGCGACTCAAAGATAAAAGATATAGGGTACTTTGTTCAAATAGAACTTACTAGGTTCCTCCCTGTTTCTCAAATCTAGTTTATATCATAATGTAGTTATGTATGGTGAGAGATCTCATTCCGGGGCATTCTTCATCTTCAAAATTTTAGGTAGTAGGGGGGAAGTAAAGACTTTTCCAGAGTCTGTTGATTTTGATTGCTTTTTAATTCAAAGTAATCTTTCTGCCAAAGTAGTCCATCAGGGGGCAGCCTGGGCTTGGCCCATACGATCTGTAGGCTATTTTGTTGAATTTAATAAGACACACACAGAAAGAAAAAAAATACTGTGTGAAATTACATGGAACCTAAACAAAGTTAAAATCATCAAAGTGAAGATTAGACGGTTTGCTTCTAGCAACTTTGAGCGAAGGACATGTTGAGACGTTGATCAAATGATAAGACGAAGTCAGTAATGGGAACCCTCCCTAAAATGGAGTCAGGAGGTTTCAGCAGGGGGAACCCTCGAGCCTTATCATTCATAGTCAACAGCAGCTCCAACAGGAAGGGAAGATCTTGACCTTACACAAATTTGGAGATAAAATCCATATCCGATGCCAATACTCTACTGTTCCAGCTGGAGAAAGAGATGCTTTTCTTATTCCTCCCAGGCAACAGCTCAACCAAGGAAAACCCACCATCTTTTAAACTACCAATTACTCCAAAAATTTCTACTCAGGTGCAGACCTCAACTTACCCCTTGTCTTCTCGAAAGAGCTTGCCTCTTCTTTGTTCCCTGGCCTTGGCTATGGTTTTACTGCAGCCTGTTTATCCCTAATTGCAATTCTGTTATTCCTGAATAAACCCATCTTTTGGTGGCATAACTAGTAGTTTTTATTCATAAGGTTAAATATAACAAGGTTCACTTAGGCAGGATGAATAAATACTAGAGTTCTATACAGGACAGTGACTGTACTTAATGTAAACTTGAAACTTGCTCCATGAAAGCACCTAAAGCATGCTCACCACACACAAAAATCTTAATTATGTAGGGTGAGGAATGTGTTCATTATCTTGATGGTGGTCATCATTTTGTGGACAAATAACAATAGGGGTCCACAGGGCAGGGAAGACAAGACAGATTTCTTAACATAAGAGAACTTACTTTAGGCTCCCAGCCATTTTATGATCTATGCCAGCAGTACTTACCTAAGCACCTGTCCCAACAACTTCTTGGAATAGGTTAAAATTACAGAAAACTAGACATTGGTAGCTAACGATTTTAAGGCAGGAAAAGAATGTAAACACAAGCAGCGGTTCCTGGATCAGGAGATAGTCTAACCATATAAGAGACAACAAATTCAGGACACCTGGGGGGCTCAATTGGTTAAGCTGCTGCCTTCCGCTCAGGTCATGATCCCAGGGTTCTGGGATCGAGTCCCGCATCAGGCTCCTTGCTTGGCGGGGCGCCTGCTTCTCTCACTGCCTGTGCCTGCCACTCTGCCTGCTTGTGTGTACTCTCTCTCTCTCTGACAAATTAAAATCTAAAAAAAAAAGACAATAAATTCATGGTATAATTTCTGCGACTGTTGACAAAGTAAAGACTCACTGAACACACATTCCTCGGTGGGTTTTGTGGCACTTAAACTGCTATGAGCACCCAAATAATGGACTAAAGGAGACAGAAAAATCACGATGTCCACCCTTTCTGGGCCTGTGACTTCAAGCACCTAGGACCTAGACTTTGTCAATTTAGGATGACTTTTGACTGATTTTATACTGAAATGTCCTTTGCTAGGCAGCTTGATAAATATGCACGTGCCCTTAGCTTAAAATTAATCCTGTTTTGTTGTTTCGGTGGCTAGGCTTGGAAATGTCCTTGGTGTTGTCTTCACCTGTTGCCAGTGAAGCCTGTCCTTTTCCTGCTTTTTGGCTTGGCAGTATCTTTTGGCTCAACATCCACCAAGAGGTGAAATCAGCTTGGTGTTAAAAAGTCACAATGAATATGGATATTTACTGTTTTACCCTTGAGCAAAAACTGGATGTTCAGGGGCGCCTGTGTGGCTCAGTGGGTTAAGCCTCTGCCTTCGGCTCAGGTCGTGATCTCAGGGTCCTGGGATCGAGCCCCGAATTGGGCTCCCTGCTCGGTGGGGAGCCTGCTTCCTCTTCTCTCTCTGCCTGCTGCTCTGCCTACTTGTGATCTCTGTCTGTCAAATGAATAAACAAAATCTTTAAAAACAAAAAAAACTGGATGTTCATAAATCAAAAACAAGGTCCTGAATGAGTATGTGTAAAAAGCACTGACTTCAGTGAGAAAGAAACTTGGGTGCCTAAACATGCAGTTCTCTGCTCCCGGATATCTGCTTTTGGGTTTCAACAAAAAATGAGCACCTATGATTGAGATTGGGAATAAGCAGCCAAACAACATTTTGATCTCCTTCAATCTGTTCAGTGGGGAGAGAATCCAGAATGGGACCACACCTGGAAAATTTTCAGAAGAAGATGGATCTGGGCAGGGCTGTGGAGGGGGAGGGTTCTAGGCTTATGATCTCTTTGGTATGACCGATTGCCAGTTCATCTTCCTGAGTTTGTGTTGGGGGCAATGGCAGGCTGCCCTAAAATGTGCCCCTTTGCTATATTGATTATTTTGAAATAAAAGTTACTTAGGGAATAGCCAATGCAAAAAGAACACTCCAGCCTCCATTTGTGTCCGGAAAGCAGAAAATCTCCCATGCAATAGATAACTTTCCTCCACAGAGAGGTAAAGAGGTATTCTTATCTCTGTGGAGAGGAAATTAAGAACTGAGAAGTGGGAGCACCTAAGTGGCTCAGCTGGTTAAATGGATCAGGTCATGATCCGAAGGTCCTGGGATCGAGCCCTACATCAGGCTCCTCACTCAGCGAGATGTGTTTCTCCCTCTCCTTCTGCCTGTTGCTCCCCTGCTTGTGCAGTCTCTCTCTCTGTCAAATAAATGAATAAATAAAATCTTTTTAAAAAAATTTTTTAAAAAAAGAACTGAGAAGTCTGCATGATTAAACTTTGTTACTTTTCATTAGCCTACTACCATGACCCAAATTCCCATTAGAGTTTCACATTTTTTTTTAAAGACTTTATTTATTTATTTGACAGACAGAGATCACAAAAAGGCAGAGAGGCAGGCAGAGAGAGAGAGGGAAGCAGGCTCCTTGCTGAGCAGGGAGCCTGATGAGGGGCTTGATCCCAGGACCCTGAGCTCATGACCTGAGCTGAAGGCAGAGGCTTAACCTACCAAGCCACCTACATGCCCTCCTTTAGGGTTACATATTAATGTAAGGCTCAAACATAACTTTGCTTTTTGCTGTCAAATTCTCACAGATGTATTGTCTCTTTTTATACAAAGCATAAAAACTATTTGTTAGTTATTTCTGTGGGTCTCAATTTCATGATTGGCCCTTTGAGTACATGTAATTATACTTTCTTTTCCCCCCTGTAATCTATATCAGTCAATTTGATTTAGACCAGCTAAAATAATCTTAACTGGTAACAGAAAATTATTCCTCCCCAACAATTTTTCCATAAAATCTGAAATATCCCAAGTTCAGGGTTGAAACTGTTTCTGCCTACCTCAAAAGAAGCATTCTGCTTACATACATAATAAGATTCTTGTGCATCTAGGTTAAGCATATTCCAAATTTGAGGGTCTTTTCATAACACCTTATTACTATGAAAAGGGTGATGGCTATTGTGTCAGACACAGTGACACACTGTGGGTAAAAATGGCCATTTAAAAAATATTTTATTTATTTGTTTGACAGAGAGAGAGATCACAAGTAGGCAGAGAGGCAGGCAGAGAGAGGGGGAAGCAGGTTCCTTGCTGAGCAGAGAGCCCGATGTGGGGCTCGATCCCAGGACCCTGAGATCATGACCTGAGCTGAAGGCAGAAATTTTAACCCACTAAGCCACCCAAGCGCCTCATCAGTCTGCTCTTGATAAGAAAATACAAATAGTTGTTTTCTCTCCACCTACCTAGAAAAACCAGTTTTTATGTCTTGCCTTTATCAGATCTTTAACATCCCTCATCCTATGTAGGCACGTACTTTAAAACTATCTAAGGTTTTAACAAATTTCTCCAAGATTTAAATCATGAACAAAGTCCTGACTAATTAGGCTTGCTTGTTTGCTTATGTAACATTCCGGTTCTGGCTATTGAAGTGTTATGTATCACAGAATAACTGAGTTTCCTTGTCAATCGTATCATAGTGAACTCTTCTATCAGATCATTAACCATGACTCTTCTGAGTTTTTGTCATTTATAATTGTTCTAATTCTCTTGTAAAATGAATCTCATTTTCAAAGAGATTCATATAAAGGACTTTTAGGACAGATACAGGTATTCAGGTTATTAAAAAATTCTAAAACTAAAATGGGTAAGAACTTCCAGAACTAAATAAAAGCTGCATTCAAACTGAACAAGAATCAGTAATGTGGGACTAAATGAACTAAAAAGATGATTATAGTTTTGTGATCCTTGTTTGAAAAACATTGCTGGTTCCTTAATGTTCACTCTTCCTGGTTAAGGAAACAAGATTTCTATGACTTAATAGAAGCATGATAAAACAAACATTTGTAAGCAGATTAAAGTATTCAACTTTTCTCTCTATCTGAACCCTCTGAAACTCAAAAGGTCTCAGTAAGTATCCTTCTTCCATGGCAGTCAGTCACTTGCCTACGTTCAATAGGAATCTGTTTTTCTTGTAAGAGGTCACTATTGGAAACATGGGTTATTTTACTAAGACTTTGACTGGAATGTCCTATTTGATAGACATGCATAGATTCGGATATGACCAGACAGCTTTAAGGAGCTAAGGTTGACTTTGTGAAACCTAGAGCCATAAAGCCCCGTGGAACTGTTGGCCTGGTACCTTGCTTACAGAGTTCCCAGCAGCACTAACCAGGTGAGTAAAGAATGTCACTTCCTGGCAGATGCAGGAAGCTCAGGATACTCTGGGGACCTCAGGAGGAGGAATCTGCCTGAATGCACAGGTATTGCAGGCATGTCTGATGGCAAGTACTTGGCTTGGCTTCTGGTCTGGAGAGGCTACTAAACATTCAGCCTAGAGATTCCTTCTAAGAAGTTCCAGCAAAGCAGATTCTAAAAGATCTATATGATCACTCACTGTTCTTGCTGAGCATATGTGACTAATTAGGCCAGGTTTGTTAAAACTGGACTTTTCAAATAAATTAGTCCTGATTTGGCTATCCTTGGAAATAAGGGTTATTTTAGAGAGAAAAATTACGTTTAAATAACCCACCTCTGTGGATGTGGATGTTAAGTTCTAGATTTGTCTTTAAATGTTTGTTGTATACCTAAGCTAGACAACTTTTTTTTTTTAAGATTTTATTTATTTATTCGACAGACAGAAATCACAAGTAGACAGAGAGGCAGGCAGAGAAAGATGGGGAAACAGGCTCCCTGCTCAACAGAGAGCCCAATGTGGGGCTCGATCCCAGGACCCTGAGATCATGACCTGTGCTGAAGGCAGGGGCTTAACCCACTGAGTCACCCAGGTGCCCCTAAGCTAGACAACTTGAGGTAAACTTCAGAGAAGTTGCACAATAGCTCGTTTAGATGATCTTGCTTTTTATTTTTTGAGGATAGTAACAGGATCCCATGGCACATGATTAAGCAACTGGAAAATGGATTGATTCCCCAACAATTGTATAACTTATCACTTTGACCAATTCTATGTGGCTTGGATAATGAAATCATTCCCTCAAAGCCAAAGCATACCCCACTCCACAGGGTTAACTATGGACTTGTGGAGATAATGGATGACCCCTCTTTATGAGTGGATTGGATGATGCACTTGGGGATGCCCTTATCTCCTGAGACAAGTTTTCTCTCACCAGTGATCCTTTGTAATTAGGATATTAATGCTTTACCTCAAACAAAGAGGTCTTCTTGATGGTATTATTCCTTAGTCATATTTATCACTGAAGCCACCTCTATTGAGGTACAGTTGCAAATAAAGGCTTTAGCTAATCTTACAACAGGGCTCCTGGTAAAAGAGCCTCAAAGCTCACCATGGGACAGTCCCTGACTGTAATGACTTCACATGTCCAGAGTGTCTTAGAAACCAAAGGTTCCCAATGGATGATGGAGGCTGACTTATGAAATACCAGCCTACACTTATAAATATGCCTGAAATAATACCTAAAACCTGTCAAACTTTAAGCCCATCTACCCTTATGCCTGGACCTGAACATCACCTGAACTTATAGAGCATAACTGGTGGATGTCATTGATCTTGTTTATTCTAGTCAACTGGATTTCCTGTAGCTATAATTCACCTCAAGACAGGCCACCCCCTGTAATAAGCAGGCTTAGAGGAGATTTCGAACATATTGGAAACCTAGAAGTATCCAAGACCTGGGAAGAAACCTGGGAAAGACCTGGGAAAAACTCTAAGGAGCATCTCCTGTGCTTTAAAAAGGACCCCCTCAAACTGCAGTGGACAGGGCCCCACACTGTTCTAAACACCCCTACTGCCCTCAAGGTCTCAGGTGTCAACCCAATGGGTCCACCACTCTAGAGTAAAGAAGGCTTTCCAGTCAGACAAATCACACCAGTGGAAAGCCCAACCAGATCCCATGGACCCGCCCCAGCTCCACCTTCAGCGAGACCCCACCAACTAATGGACATCTGTTCACCATGGTCCCGGGTTATTATCAGTGCAATATCCCTCACCTCAGGAGTTGGAATTTACGCTGCTGCCCCTTCTGATTGGACTTTCTCCCAGAAACTTGTTATTGTTATTGCTTATTGGGCAACCTTAGGAACCTTAAGACAGATTGCTTAATTCATAGAAAACACTGTTACCAGGCAAGCCGCTGCCCAGATACCAGCCTTGCAGGGCTATCGGCCCATAGTAGATGATAATGATGCCCTATAAATCTGGTATTTAAAGTGCATCTAAAGGGGAAATGATAAGGGAAAAGCTGTATTCTAGGATGGCCTACTAAACCAGCAAGGGAATTCCAGTCCCTGCCTCACAGCCCTTCCGGGTTCTTCTTTCCTACCCCGTTTCCCACGTGCACCAGAAGTACCAAGTATGCAAAAGTATGAAGAGTATAAATTACCCTCTTTGTCTGTGCTCAGGGCTCAGACCTTTGGAAATCTAAGTCTTCCAAGGTCTCTGAGTGCTGCTTGATTCTTCCATCAGGATCCAGTCCAGGTTCCATAACATTTTATTTATTTATGTATTCATTCATTCATTCATTCATTCATTCACGGTTCATGTCAGTTTAATTCCAAATTTTATTTTTTAAGTTTAAAACAGAACAATTACTTTTAAAAAAATAATTAATTTGAGAGAGAGACAGCACAAGCAGGAGCAGTGGAGGTGGGGGTGGGAAGGGTAAAGGGAGAGGGAGAAGCAGAGCAGGGAGCCTGTTGCAGGCTCAATCCCATGACACCGGGACCATGACCTGAGAGAAAGCAGATGCTTAACCCACTAACCTGCCCAGTTGTTCCTAGAACAATTGCTTTTTAATTTTTTAAAAAATTTTTTAAAGGATTTTATTTACTTATTTGAGAGACAGAGGTCACAACTAGGCAAGAGAGGCAGGCAGGGAGAGAGAGGAGGGAGCAGGCTCTCCACGGAGCAGAGAGCCCGATGTGGGGCTCGATTCCAGGACCCTGGGATCATGACCTGAGCCAAAAGCAGAGGCTTTACCCCACTGAGCCACCCAGGCGCCCCAACAATTACTTAAAAAAAAATTTTAGGGGCACCTGGGAGGCCCAGTTGGTTAAAAGTCTGTCTTTGGCTCAGGGCATGATCTCAGGGTCCCGGGATCAAGCTCCTAGTTAGGTTCTCTGCTCAGCAGGGAGTCTGCTTCTCCTCCTCACTCCCTCTCTGCTCTCTCTCTCTCATATAAACAAATAAAGTCCTTAAAAAATTTTTTTAAGAGACAGAGGGAGGGCATGCATGAGTCGGGGGAGGAGGGGAGTGGTACAGGGAGAAGGAGAGTATCTTCCTCAGACTCCTCCCTAGGTCTGTAGCCCAACAAAGTGCTCTATCTCATGACCCTGAGATTATGACCTTAGCCCAAATCAAGAGATGGATGCTTAACCACCTGAGCCACCCAGGCACCCCAACTTTTTAATATTTTATTTTCATTCCAGTTAGTTAGTGTAGAGGTTTTTCTTAGTTTCAGGTATATTGATTCTGATGTAGTTTTGGGGTATAGGTGAGGTTTTGGTAGGGTGAGGTTAGGAGCTGATGACCAAGAAAGAAATCTTGAGAAGCCTTCCATGCAAAATGGTGGTTTTATTAAAGCAGGGGGAAAGACCCAGGGGCAGAAAGAGTGGCTGATCCAGGGCTATGGGAGTTGAGGGTACGGAAGAATGGAGGTTTTTGAAAGAACTTTCACATGCTAAAAAGGACCTACAAGATATTGGAGGCCTTTGCCATTGACAAGTTAAGGTTTTCCCTCTAGTAAAGCATTAACACTGAGACAGTTGGGAGCTTGCTGAAGGAATGTCACACATATCCCACCCAGGAGTGAGGTGGGGAGGGAGATGGGGGACTTGAGGGTATCAGCTTGCACTTTGTACTTTCCTAGCCTACTGCTCCCTCATCAACCCACAGTCCATTCGTCACCTGGAGCTTATCTGTACAGGTGCACTCCTTAATTTCCAACCTCTGTTTAAACCTTCTCTCTGTCTTCCCACTGGTAACCATCAGTTCTCTCTTCTTAAGAGTCTGTTTGTTGGGGTGCCTGCGTGGCTCAGTTGGTTAGCTGGCTGCCTATAGCTCAGGTCATGATCCCAGGGTGCTGGAATTGAGCCCCATGATAGGCTTTCTGCTCAGCAGGGAGCCTGCTTTTTCCCTCTCCCTCTGCCTGCTGCTCCCCTTGCTTGTGCTCTCTCCCTCTCTCTCTGTGTCAAATAAATAAATCAAACTAGAAAAAAAAAAGTGTAGGTCTTTGAGCACAAGTCCTTTCCCCATGCTATTTCAATAAGCTTACTAAGTTGCACCATAAAACACAGCAAGAATTCTTTCTTACTGTTTGTGTGAAGGATTCCACAATTTTGTTACCAAAAAACCCAAAGCCCACTTAAATTGCTTTGAAAAGCCAATGCCCACAGAATGAGTTTGGAAAGGAATATCAGTATTATTCAGGAGGTGAGCCATTTGGGAAGAAGATGGATGCATGTCCAAAAACTTACTCCAGGAGCACCTGGGTGGCTCAGTGGGTTAAGCCCTTGCCTTCGGCTCAGGTCATGATCTCAGGGTCCTGGGATCGAGCCCCGCATCAGTCTCTCTGCTCAGCGGGGAGCCTGCTTCCCGCCCTCTCTCTGCCTGCCTCTCTGCCTACTTGTGATCTCTCTCTGTCAAATAAATAAAATCTTTAAAAAAAACCCAACCCAAAACAAACCTAACTCCAAGGGTTTTGCCAGGCCTTTGGGTTTTTAAAGGAACTTGAGTGCAGTGAATCAGTAGGAGGGGAGCAGGGCAGTCTGACACAGTTCTTGAAAGGCTGCCGACGCACTGGTGCCGTCAATGGACATTATGGAGGTGTCTGGAGGTTGCGTGTGGGTCCGCAGGGGTGGTTGTGCCAGAAGGTGCAAATACCAGTCCTTCTTGGAAACAATGTGTGATACACAAAGAAGGGTTTAGACATACGAAGAAGGGTTTAGACCATCATTCACGGAAAGGTGCACCCCGAAATTTAAAGACTACAAAGTTGGCCAGAGGGTCAAAGCAGGGCTTCTGTGTAAGTTAGAAAAATGTCTTCTAGTTTTGTTCCATGGCTGCAATGGAATTATCTCCTTCTGTTGTGAGGATAATATACATATATATATACATACCAAGAATCAATTAGATGGGGTGCTTTATCAGGAATAGAGCTGATATCAAAGACTAATTTTTTATGACATCAAGAGTTGCCTGCCCAGAGGACAAAGCATTCTTTGACATAGATTTCCTCTTTCCATTCTCCTATGAATATATGTCCCTCTAAATCCCTCTCCTACTTTTGATAAGTCACAGTGGCATGGAAGCTTCAGTAACCCATCCTTGAGCCTCAAGTCTTTCAGGTTCCCATAATTAAGAAATCATTTTTTTTCTCTTGTGAATCTGTTTTACATCATTTTAATTATTAGATGACCCAAGGAGTTGAGAGCGGAATGAGGAGAACATGTTTTCCTCTCCTAATATTCATTCTGTTGTATAACTAAACTCCCTGATTCAGACCCAAAATATAACAGGAACACAGAGTGGGGGATAAAGACGAACAGTAGTTTTGTTTTTTTAGATTTTATTTACTGATTTAAGAGAGAGAGAGAGAGCAACTGAGAGAGAGGAGGGGCAAAGGGAGGAGAAGCAGACTCCCTGCTGAGTAGGGAGTCGATTGGGGGGACTCGATCCCAGGACCCCAGGATCGGAACCTGGGCCAAAGGCAGATACTTGACCAATTGAGCCACCCAGGCATCCGGGAACAGGAGCTTCATTGCTTCACCAGCAAAAGAGGCTGTAGCAAGTCAGGGCCTTCAAAACCACAAGCCCACCCAGAGGAAGGGAATGGGGGTTTGTCAGGAGATGCCGGATTATGGCTGATTTCCAGAGGAATTTGTTTGTGCCGCCAACCCTGTTCATCATGCTGTCAGGGTGGCACCACGTTCCTGAACTAAAGGGCTGAGAAGTGAGGAGAAAAGGTTTGTGGAGAAGATACTGGTTACTTATTATTATTTTTTAAGATTTAATTTATTTATTTGGCAGAGAGAGACACACAGAGAAAGAGAGAGAGAGAATGAGAGAGAGAGAGAGAGCACAAGCAGGGGGAGTGGGAGAGGGAGAAGCAGGCTTCCCTCCTGGGATCCTGACCTGAGGCCAAGGCAGAGTCTTAAGGACTGAGACACCCAGGCCCCCAGGTTACTTCTTTTGAAATGGAGTCTCACCGATGGATTAATCTAGCTGCCTTTTCTTTACTTGTTATACTTAATGCTTTAAGTGGTTTTCATTTCAGTCACCAGGACAACTGTTGCAAGAACAACTTCATTTTTTACAGGGAGAAAACACTCAATGTTTTCTAGAATGGGTAAAATAAAGAAAAAATGTAACATCCAATTTTGCTGAGAATGCTGAGAAGTAGAATTCTCACATATCGCTAGTGGGAGGGTAAAAGGTAGATGCACTGTGGAAAACTGTGTCGCAGTTACTTGTGAACATAAACATCTATCTCCTGAAGGGGAATATTTTGTTACCCGAAAATATGTCTCTTTGGCCTGAGCATTATTTTAGGCTGCTTATTTTATTTTATTTTTCTAAAGATTCTTAAATATTTATTTGACAAAAACAGACACAGCAAGCAAGGGAAGGAACACAAGCAGAGGGAATGGGAGAGGGAGAAGCAGGCCTCCCGCGGAGCAGGACACTGGGATCACAACCTAAGCTGTAAAAGCAGAAAATCAACGACTGCCACCCGGGCTGGGCTGGTTGCGTAAAATAAAAGGAAGATAAAGGAAGAGCTTTGAAACCCCGTTTACCTTGAAAGAGACAGTTGCATTTATACGGGAAAGTCCGGTCTGTCAGGGGTCTCCCTCTGTGTAGCAGAATGAGAGAGAAGGAAGCAGTCTCCAGAAGCTCTGATGGTGCAGAAGGCAGCGAGTGCTCCCAGCCCCAGCCTTGGTTCCCCTGCTTGGTCTGGTCACCTCCCCAGTTGGTTTGGGGGAAAACAACACTGTTGTGTTAATTAAGGGCTCCAGGAGATTCTCAGCGAGGCCAGGGGGGAGCCCGAGGGCTTTCAGGGGTTTTCTGAGAGTGGGTTTGCATCTTTGGTCCTGGAGAGGTGACAGGGTCTCTGCTCTGTGAGTCTGGGAGGGTCGGGTCCCTGCAGCCCGAGATTCTGATGCTGATGCTGAAGTTGTGAGTGGTGGTGGCAGGGGACCCCTCCCTCCCCACAAAGCAGGTGAGGAAAATGCAGGGATGGGTGTCCTCACAGGAGCTCACAGTTTCTGAGCTGCTCCTGACACAAAGGACTGGGAAGTTGGGCCTTTTCTGCATCTCCGAGTACTGCCCGCGGGCGAGCGGTGTGAGGAGGAGCTCTGCTTCTGGATTTCAGGGCATTTTCTCCTGATGCAGCTGTGATTCCCCCAGGTCCCTCATGAGGATGAAATCTAGAGGTGGAGGCGAAGGCAGAAATGGCCAGTTGCCAGGTGAGCCTGGGTCCCCGCGGAGCCGTGTCCTCTGTTTCTCCGCAGACCCTCGCGTTTAGAAGCTGCAGATGCAGATGCCTCCAGTGCGGGTGCGTCTTGCTTCCACGTTCACCTGTTTTTAAGATTTGGTCAGAAGTGATACTCAGGGTTAGGTCTTTAGAATGCTTCTCCATGTCCCAGAGCCTTCTGTCCTATCCCCAACCTGGCTTCGATAGGGCATCAGTCGTTGTCACTTTGAATTAAAGCCCCACGAGGAGTGACAATATTCCGTTGGTGGCAGATCCGGAGGGGAAGGGGTCCAGTCCGAGATTCCTGTGGCTGATGAGGTCTGGTCCTGGGATGTCAGGGAGGGAAATTATTTCTTATTTGGGCTCATCTGGATTCTGGATCAGCTGCGTGCAGCCGGGGAGTAAGGAAATGCAGATATAAGCTCAGTGGGTATGAGTCCAGAAAAACTTGGAAACTTCTCATTCAAAGAAAGGGTGTGTGTGTGTGTCTCCATCTTTAGCACGTGAAAGAGATATTCTACTTAAAATCCACTAGAGGAGGGTGCCTGGGGGCTCAGTCAACTAAGTTTGGACTGTTGATTGCAGCTCAGGTCTCGATCTCGGGGTCCTGGACTGGTATCCCTGCTTCTGGCTCTGTGCCCAGAGGGGAGTCCCCTTGACATTCTCTTTCCCTCTTCTGCTGGTCTCCATCTCCTCTAAAGTATAAATAAATCTTGGGGACCGAGGGTGGTTCAGTTGGTTAAGAGTTTGCTTTCTGCCTCCAGCTCAGGTCGTGATTCTGGGGACCTGGGATCTAGCCCCACATTGGGCCACCAATGGGCCAGCATCCTCCTCTCCCTCTCCATCTGCCTGGTACGGCCTCTTTGTGCTCTCTCTCGTGCTCTCTTTGAAATAAATAAATACGATCTTTTTAAAAAAATTTTATTTATTTGTTAGTAAAAGTGAGAGACAGCACAAGCAGGCCGAGCAGCAGGCAGAGGGAGAAGGTTCCCTGCTGAGTAAGGACCCCCCCCCCCCCCCCCCCCCCCCCCCCCCCCCCCCCCGGCCAATGTGGGAGGCCTTCCCAGGACCTTGGGTGGTGGCCTGAGCCAAAGGCTGAGGCCCAACTTACTGAGCCACCCAGGCACTCCACTAAATAAAATCTTTAAAAAGAAGATTATATAAATCTTTGGGAATTAAAATTTAAAAAGGACTAAACTATTACTAGCACAGGGATGCTGTGCCATCTCAGTGTAGTGTCTCTGTCAGTTGCATGGGGTCCCAGACATGGGTCCATGATTGGAAGCCCGTCCCGCAGCGCTGCTGGAATTCCCCTGAGGCAGAACATAGGCTGGAGAAGTTTGTTGAATATCTAAGAGATCAGCAGGCAGGAGGGCACAGGAGAGCATGTCTGCAAGGAGCAGGGGTTAGTTCTTAAAGGAGGAAGGTGAGGAGTTCTGGGGAACCTGTGGAACTTGCTTCTTTCTGGTCACTGTACCTGGTTGTCAGAAGCCCATTGGTTCATTAGGGCCTTGGGAATTTGGAGGTGGGTGCCCTGCTGGGCCTGTCTGGACTCAGCCAAGGGGTCACTGGGGGCCTCACTGCTTTGCTCAAGCCTGCTTGCCTAAAAGGAGTCCCTATAGAACGTATAGTGATTAAATTGTGTATGTATGTCCACTGTATTTCCAAAATTAGATTTACATTCTGCATTCCTGCTTTCACTCCCCAGGAAAGCACCAGTGATGGTGTGTCCTTTGATGTGCATTAGGGGCTGATAGCAATTTGTTTCCATTCAGCTGATGTGAACTTCTTTTATTGGCTTGGTGCTGTCTGCCAGATCCTCCCCTGTCATGTTCCTATTTTCCCTCCTGTCATTTGTGAGGAACATAAGATACTGAGGAATATGCAGGAACTGTCGCATTTCCAGTATAAACTTCTTTCTTCTGCATTTCTCTTGCTTGTAGTTTCTTTCTTTCTTTCTTTCTTTCTTTCTTTCTTTCTTTCTTTCTTTCTTTCTTTTTCTTTTAAATGTTTTCTCAGTTGAGAGAGAGAGAGAGAGAGAGCGAGCATATGAGTGAGGAAAGGGGAAGAGGGAGAAGCAGATTCCCCACTGAGTGGGGAACCCAACTCAGGGCTCCATCCTAGGATTATGGGATCATGACCTGAGTTCAAGGCAGACCCTTAACCAACTGAACTATCTGGGTCCCCCTTGCTTGTAGTTTCTGAGGAGGAGAATAAAGTCAAAAGAGGTGTGGATAAAATTAAATTTTCTTCAACTTCCAGTCTGTTGATAAATACCTGAGAAAGGCAGAGTAGGACGTTCCTCAGGGAATTCACAACTGCCTCAAGGTTAATGTCTTGTTGGATGGAAAAAGCACCCTTAGCTTGACAACAGCCAGACTTCCAGGATCCTCTAATTCCTCTTTAACATTTAAAAGTTGCTTTGGAAACTTCTTGAACTCTATTCCCCAAGTGTAGCTTGGCCACCCTCCTTCAAGCTTGTGGCCCACTGATAGATATCTGGAGGGTCTCCTGACTAAAGTGTTAACTAAAGTGTTAACTAAACAGTGAGTGGGCCCTGAGGGTCCTGGAAACTTGCTTCCAAATTCCTTAGAGCCTCCTGCTATTGCTCACCCCCTCCCCACCTGACAGCATAGAAGCAGTCACTGCTCACAACTTTTCCTCTCCCCTTGCGTTAGGACCACAGTGTTTGTACCATGGGTATCTCAACAATCCTTTCTTAATCATTCACTCCAGAACCCCGATATTTCACATCAAAAACATGTCAGGAATTGCTTGACCATAGGCTCCTCTCCCACATCCCAACACTTTGCACTGGACAAGGAGGGCTGTCACCTCTGTGTAGTGGATAGAGTTGACTTCTGGGAGTGAAAGGAGTGAAATTTCTCAACCAGGCAGCCCTCTGCCCCATAGGTTTTACTTTTACTCTACACCCATGTCAGGAAGAAGGAAAGGTCAGGTCTGGTTCTAGGTGGTGACACTAACTTCCTCTTTCGTCTTAGGGACCATCGTGAACTGTGTCAATGGCCACTTGGTGACTGTGGTATTTATTGTAGGGACAGCTCACATTCAGGGACGTGGGCATAGAATTCTCTCAGGAGGAGTAAGACACCTGACCCACACTCAGCGGCAACTGTACAGGGATGTGATGTTGGAGAACTATGGACACCTCTGGTTCCTGTGTGAGAAAGACTCCTTCCAGATTTCCCAAACCCCACTCAGGGTTTTGTTCCTTCCTGTGAAGACTATCTCTTGGGAGTTTTCTCTTCCAATGACTGGAATTCAGATCCAGGCAGAGAGGGGAATAAGTAGTAGTTTGTAGATGGAGAGGAAAATCTTCATGATGCTTCCTTTTCAGCCTTGGTTTCTCCTTCCTCAAGGTAACATCAACCCTGATGTAGTTGAGTGGCAATTCTAAACACTTGTTGGCATAGAATGGCACTGCTCACATCTTAAACTTAATTTTCCCCTTCTTTTTATCATGTCTACTACTTGGAAGTGGAGGTCAGGATGTGAACATTGGAAATGCTTCCTTTGTGTTCTAAAGGGACTTTTGGGCAATAGCCTTTGCGAAACCATCTTCTAGGATTATAAAATGTCCTCTCTTTGCTGAACACAAGCCTGATGGGAAGTTAGAATCAGCAGCAATAGTCACTTTCCTTTTTCCTCATAAACAGGTCTCCTCCTGTCAACGCCAGACCTGATCATGTTTTTGGAGCAAGAGAAGCAGCTCTGGGATGTGAAGAGAAAAGAGACCGGAGGCATCCATCCAGGTAGGTGGGAATGGGTGAGGCAGGTGACAGAGGGGACGTCCAAGTCTTAAGGAGGAAGGTATACCTTAAGCTGTGGTCCGAGTAGCTCTCCTTGAATGAAAATCAGTTGGAGACATGCCCAGTTTTCTCTCTCTCTCACTGGCTCCCAGAGAGACATCTTCTCTCCAACATTATCAAGCTCTTGAATTCTCTAGGGATTCTCCTTCAGCTCTAGTGATGGTCCATCACATCCACAGGGAGGGCCAGGAGACTCTGATTGGAGGTGGAGAGCCCCCCCTAATCTAAGAGCTTCTCCATTTCTGTGAGGACCCTGGGGAAATCTCCCTATTTTCTGAGGACCTGTACGCTATGGCTTTGTCAATTCTGGTTTTCATCATGGAACAAGTAGGTCAGGGTAGTTGTACGCACACTGGGGTTTGATGGGGAAATTCCCGGAACACTGGAGACGGATTTTTAATGTTTTCTGGCTTATGCTTTCTAATGTTATGGAGGCTTTAATTTTTTTTTTTTTTTTTTAAGATTTTATTTATTTATTTGACAGAGATCACAAGTAGGCAGAGAGGCAGGCAGAGAGAGAGAGGTGGAAGCAGGCTCTCTGCTGAGCAGAGAGCCCGATGCGGGGCTTGATCCCAGGACCCTGGGATCATGACCTGAGCCGAAGGCAGAGGCTTTAACCCACTGAGCCACCCAGGCTCCCCTGGAGGCTTTAATTTTAATCTTACAAAGTTGAGATTCAGTAACTTCATCAGATAACAAAGCACCGCCCTAAAACGAGAAAATTTACTGCTTTATTTCCCTTCAAAATTTCTTTTTTCTTTTATTTTGTATTAAATATAGAAATTTAATTTCCACTCTGTGAGTTCCATTCCTCTGTGGTGAATTAATGTAATGTCTCCATTTGTTTCCTAGAATTCCTACATAACAAATGGTATTGGGGAACTACACATTTAGAACTTGAACTTGTAGCCTTTAATAAAGTCTCATTTATTACCTTGTTTTTAAATAATCACATCATTGTATAATTCTGTCTTTTATGAACTTCTTGTGACTTCATCATATGTGTTTTCACTTTCTGATTAGCTCTGAATTTTTTCATCAAATGTCCTTATATGACATGGGTGTGTGCTTCATAAGAAGTGGGTCAATTAGTGAAATTCCCATATATTTTGTTTAAAATTTATATTTGTTCAAGACAGAGAGAGAGAGCGAGAGAGAGCGAATGAGTAGGGGAAAGGCAAAAGGAGAGGGAGAAGCAGCAGGGAGCCCAGTGTGAGGCTGGATCCCAGAACCCTGAGCTCATGATCTGAGCTGAAGGAACCTGCTTGACTAACCCCAGGTACCCCAAACCCGCATGTTTGAAAAATCTGTTTAGTATTGCAGCATTACTTCATGGGAAATTAATCATGAGCTTTTTCCTCTACTTTCCTCAGAATTCATCAGAATTTAACCCCAAATATTAATTTAATATACACCATCTCTCGGTATATTTTCCAACTTCCATGGTGTTTATTTATTTAGAAATGAAGACGTTCATTTCCTCTGTCTTAAAGAATGGATTATAGGCTTACATTCTGTGTAGGAGGAGGAATATATTAATAATGTAATACATTTCTTTCAGGTGTTTTACGTGTTCACAAAATTTTCATTTACAGCTTTTTATGATTGATTTTAATAAAAGTTCTTTACAATGTTATCGTCCATGAAGACATGCCAATCAAATGTTGTTTTTTATGGGTACATGGACACAGTTTAAAATTACGGTTATATAGCTGCCCGTGGACGCCGCCGAGTAAGCATCGTTAAAGTCTCCCCTCCCACCGCCGTCATGTCTAAGTCAGAGTCTCCCAAAGAGCCTGAACAGCTGCGGAAGCTCTTCATCGGAGGTCTGAGCTTTGAAACAACCGATGAGAGTCTGAGGAGCCATTTTGAGCACTGGGGAACACTTACGGACTGTGTGGTAATGAGAGACCCAAACACCAAGCGCTCCAGAGGCTTTGGGTTTGTCACATATGCCACTGTGAAGGAGGTGGATGCAGCCATGAATGCAAGGCCACACAAGGTGGATGGAAGAGTTGTGGAACCAAAGAGGGCTGTCTCAAGAGAAGATTCTCAAAGACCTGGTGCGCACTTAACTGTGAAAAAGATTTTTGTTGGTGGCATTAAAGAAGACACTGAAGAACATCATCTAAGAGATTATTTCGAACAGTATGGGAAAATCGAAGTGATTGAGATCATGACTGACCGAGGCAGTGGCAAAAAGAGGGGTTTTGCTTTTGTAACATTGGATGACCATGATTCTGTAGACAAGATTGTCATTCAAAAATACCATACTGTGAATGGCCACAACTGTGAAGTAAGGAAAGCGCTCTCTAAGCAAGAGATGGCTAGTGCTTCATCCAGCCAAAGAGGTCGAAGTGGTTCTGGAAACTTTGGTGGTGGTCGTGGAGGTGGTTTTGGTGGGAATGACAACTTTGGTCGTGGAGGAAACTTCAGTGGTCGAGGTGGCTTTGGTGGCAGTCGAGGTGATGGTGGATATGGTGGCAGTGGGGATGGCTATAACGGATTTGGTAATGATGGAAGCAACTTTGGAGGTGGCGGAAGCTATAATGATTTTGGCAGTTACAACAATCAATCCTCAAATTTTGGACCCATGAAAGGAGGCAATTTTGGAGGCAGAAGCTCTGGCCCTTATGGTGGTGGAGGCCAATACTTCGCCAAACTACGAAACCAAGGTGGCTATGGTGGTTCCAGCAGCAGCAGCAGCAGCAGCTACGGCAGTGGCAGAAGGTTTTAATTACTGCCAGGAAACAAAGCTTAGCAGGAGAGGAGAGCCAGAGAAGTGACAGGGAAGCTACAGGTTACAACAGATTTGTGAACTCAGCCAAGCACAGTGGTGGCAGGGCCTAGCTGCTACAAAGAAGACATGTTTTAGACAATATTCATGTGTATGGGCAAAAAAACTCGAGGACTGTATTTGTGACTAATTGTATAACAGGTTATTTTAGTTTCTGTTCTGTGGAAAGTGTAAAGCATTCCAACAAAGGGTTTTAATGTAGATTTTTTTTTTTGCACCCATGCTGTTGATTGCTAAATGTAATAGTCTGATCATGACGCTGAATAAATGTGTCTTTTTTTTAAATGTGCTGTGTAAAGTTAGTCTACTCTGAAGCCATCTTGGTATACTACCCCAACAGTGTGAAGTTAGAATTCCTTCAGGGTGATGCCAGGTTCCATTCGAAATTTATTTGCAACCTGCTTGGGCACAGAAGCCATTGTCTCCACAAACCTTGGTGTAGTTGAACTGATAGTTAATGTGTTGTGACCTGGAGTTCACCATTAAAAGGTCACCCAAGCAAAGTCCTGGAGTTTATTTAGTTATTAATATGATTGTTGGCACATCCTATGCAATATATCTAAATTGAATTATGGTATCAGATAAAATTATAGATGGGATTAAAACTTGTGTATCATCCATTATCATGTGTAATCAATAAACGATTTAATATTCTCTTGAAAAAAAATTACGGTTATATAGAACTTTTCCATTTATGTAATACATCAGTGTTTATTTAGATTTTCTTGGGCTAAGTTTTGTCTTATTCTGGTTTTGTAATTTCCTAACAATGTGCTTCTTATGTCTGGTACATTCCACAACATTAGCTATGTGTGGATTGGGTTTTATTTGTGTGATGTTAACTGGAAGAGAATTTTCAACTCACTACATTTCAAGAGCATGTGAGTTTAACTCAAAAAAGAATGAACTTTATGCTTTTTGCCAGTAAATTATGTATGTCTTTGTCTTGTGTTTGTATGTCACACATATATACTGTGTGACTTCTACTTTTTGTCTCCTGGTTTAGTGGTCAGTGACTGCTGTACTATGTCTAGGTGAGTTGTCATCAACATAGAATTAATTTCATCATGTATTTGTGGGTCAATTTTTATTCTCTCTGCATGAGAGAAAAGACTATTTGAATTCAAAGTAAATTTGAAACATTTTATACCTCTGTACAACGTTTTGGTATGAAGTAAAAAAGATACATATATATTATTAAAAAATTAAAATTAGGGGCACCTGGGTGGTTCAGTAAAAAATTAAAATAAAATTTAAAAATTTGTAAAAATTAAAAATATATGTATTTAATTTTATTTTAAATATATAATTTTATTTAAATATATATTTAATTTTAAAATTTTAAATTAACATATAATGTATTATTTGCCCCAGGGGTACAGGTCAGTGAATCATCAGACTTACACACTTCACAGCACTCACCATAGCACATACTCTCCACAATGTCCATAACCCAACCACCCTCTCCAACCCCTCCTCCCCTCAGCAACCCTCAGTTTATTTTGTGAGATTAAGAATCTCTTGTGGTTTGTCTCCCTCCCCATCCCATCTTGTTTCATTTTTTCCTTCCCAACTCCCCACTTTGCCTCTCAAATTCCTCGTATCAGGGAGATCATATGATAATTGTCTTTCACTGATTGATTTATTTCACTCAGCATAATACCCTCTGCTTCTATCCACGTTGTTGCAAATGGCAAGATTTCATTTCTTTTGATGGCTGCATAGTAGTCCATTGTATGTGTGTGTGTTGTATATATATCTCACATATTCTTTATCCATTTATCTGCTGATGGACATCTAGTTTCTTTCCATAGTTTGGCTATTGTGGACATTGCTGCTATAAATATCCAGGTGCACGTGCCCCTTTGGATCACTACATTTGTATCTTTAGGGTAAATACCCAGTAGTGCGATTGTTGGGTCATAGGGTAGATCTATTTTCAACTTTTTGAGGAAACTCCATGCTGTTTTCCAGAGTGGCTGCACCAGCTTGCATTCCCACCAACAGTGGAGGAGGGTTCCCCTTTCTCCACATCCTTGCCAGCATCTGTCATTTCCTGACTTGTTAATTTTAGCCATTCTGACTGGTGTGAGGTGGTATCTCATTGTGGTTTTGATTTGTATTCCCCTGATGTCAAGTGATGTGGAGCACTTTTTCATGTGTCTGTTGGCCATCTGGATGTCTTCTGTGCAGAAATGTCTGTTCGTGTTCTCTGTCCATTACTTGATTGGAGTGTTTTGTTCTTTGGTGGTGAGTTTGGTAAGTTCTTTATAGATTTTGGATACGAGCCCTTTATCTGATATGTCATTTGCGAATATCTTCTCCCATTCTGTCAGTTGTCTTTTGGTTTTTTTGACAGTTTCCTTTGCTGTGCAAAAGCTTTTGATCTTGATGAAGTCCCAGTAGTTCATTTTTGCCCTTGCTCCCCTTGCCTTTGGCAATGTTTCTAGGAATAAATTGCTGCAGCTGAGGTCAAAGAGGTTTCTGCCTGTGTTCTACTCAAGGATTTCAATGAATTCCTCTCTCACATTGAGGTCTTTCATCCATTTTTAGTCTATTTTTGTGTGTGGTGTAAGGGAATGGTCCAATTTTCCCTCTAAAAATGGAACAGATAAGTTGGTTGGAAGAAGAAAGAAAAAGAAAGTGGAGAGAATTTGCTCAGGCTGGACACTAGAACAAAGCCCTGTGCTAGATTTAGGGTATATTTTGATCTATTAGAAGAGATTGTATCCCAAAAATTTTTAGGAGGAAAAAAACCCCTATATGTATATAAAGAATGATGTTAGATACAATGAAGGATAAACTATGACTATTATAATGAAAGTCTAAAAAGATTTTTTTAGAAAGGTATTGTGAAGATAAACTAGTTAAAAAACTTTAAAAGAGGAAGGAAGAAAAGTTTTAAAGATTACAAAAAGAAAAAATAAAATTAAAAAAAGTTAATTAACATTGTAAGACTAAAGAATCATGGGGAGAAAGCCATGAATTCCACGCTTTGCTTTCCCCTCCTCTGGGAAGTGCCCTGTTCTCCTTGCTCAGTGAGCTCAGTCTTGGCTGGATTTCTTGCTGCTCTTCTGGGGGAGGGGCCTGTTGCCGTGACTCTCACATGTCTTTGCGGGAGGCAGAATTACCCTGCCCTTGCCAGGGGCCGGGCTAAGTCATCGGCTCTGGTTCGCTCTCCGGAGCTTTTGTTCCCTGAACGCTTTCCGTAGAGCTCTGGAGGACGGGAATGAAGACGGCAGCGTCCCAATCTCTGGCTGCAGGAGCGGAGAGCTGGGGCCCTGCTCCTCAGTGCGCCCTCGGAGAAGAGCCATCAGTCCCTCCCGCCTCCCTGGTCTCCAGCTGCGCTCCGAGCTCCCCCCGCCTGTGACCGAGTGTCTCTGTCTCTGGCGCACAGCCCCGCCTGGAGTCTCCAAACCCAGCAGATTCCTGTCACTCTGCTCTTCCAGCAGAGGAAGGTGGGTCTTGCAGATCTGCCACTTGCGGGGTCCCTGTCTGAGGAGCAGTGGCCAAACTGTGGCACGGATCACAGTTTAAGGTAACCCCGAGCTGAGAGTCACTCCTCGGCTCCGTCTCTGTAGCCGGCTTCCCCGCTCTAATACCTGCGAGCTCTGCTACTCAGACACCCCCAAGCCTTCTGTGACCCCTGGGGACCTGAGCCCACACTGTCCCCATGAGGGCTCCACCCCCGCTTAGCCGCTGGAGTGATGTCCCTCAGTGGAGCCGACTTCTAAAAATTCTAATTTTGTGCTCGCTGCTCTGCTGCTTGCTGGGAGCCAGCCCCTCCCCCTGCGGTCTATCTTCTTGTCCCTTCAGAGTCACTACTCCGCATGTCCTACCTTACAGAAAGTGCTTGATTTTCTGTTTCTAGAATTACTGCTCTGCTCTTCGATCTCCTGTTGGGTTTATAGGGTTTGGAATGGTTCGGTAACTATCTAGCTGTACTCCTGCTACCTGATATAATCTCGGTCTGCTACTCCTCCGCCATCTTGACACTCCGTAGATGTATTTTATCTTTAATTGTGGTGTTACACCCATGATATGAGTTGGTACCTCTCTCATTGACTTTTGTGTGGTCTGTGAGTATTCTCATTGTGGTTACCTTACAGATGCCTTAAAACAACTTAGATGTAAAACAAACCATTTAAAACTCATAGTGTCAATTACATACAAAACTATTCTTCCTGTGTCCACCGCTGCACCCACTTTGTTACCGATATCACAAATTCTTTTATGTTGTATACAATATGACCTACATTGATGATTTTTATACTTTTTTTTTAAGCCAAAATTCTGTAGTGGAAATAAATGTGACTGGTATCTCAATACAATACTACAGGTTTGTGCAATTGTCTAAATATTTATGTTTAGTGGAGAGCTTTGTGTTCTCTTGTGGTTGCAGGTTCTGCTTAGAATCCTTTTATTTCATCTAGAGAGCGTTCCTTTAGCATTTCTTATGGGATAGCTCTGGTGGAGTTGATGTCAGGTCTCCTTTCACATACAGACTAGAACTCACCTATTCAAACTGGCCACATTCAGGCCAGGGATGAAACACTGCCTCTACCAGGCAAGGGGAGCCCCTGCAGACCACTGCTGGCCTGAAGGATACAGCAGAACACATCATCTGCTTTTCTGTCACACAGAGGAGGGTAAAGACTTAGACAAAATGCCAGGATGAGAGAATTTATCCCAAATAAAACCAGCAGATAAGACCAGGAAAGACAGAGATAGAATGGAAAGAGATAGTAGTAAGGAGCTTGATGGAGAATTTAAGGCAGCAATCACAAGGATACTCAAAGGGCTAAGAATCGTGAGAACTTTACCACAGAGATAAGAGTTAAAAAATAATTGGGTGCATGGGTTGCTCATTTGGGTAAGCCACTGACTCTTGATTTCTGCTCAGATCTTGACCTCAGGGTCCTGGGATGCAGGCTCAAGTCAGCCTCTGAGGTCCGTGTGATGCCTACATGTGATTCCCTCTCTGTAGCTCCCACCCAAACTCTTATGATCCCCCCCTCAAATATATGTCTTTCTAAAAATCAAACATAGGGGCGCCTGGGTGGCTCAGTGGGTTAAAGCCTCTGCCTTTGGCTCAGGTCATGATCCCGGGGTCCTGGGATCGAGCCCCGCATCGGGCTCTCTGCTCAGCGGGGAGCCTGCTTCCTCCTCTCTCTCTGTCTGCCTCTCTGCCTACTTGCGATCTCTGTCTGTCAAATAAATAAATAAAATCTTTAAAAAAATAAAAATCAAACAGGTGAACAATATAATAAGTGAGATTAGAAACAGGCTTGATGTAAAGAGGCTGGAAGAAGCAGAAGAATGACTTTGTCATACAGAAGGCAAAATAAAGGAAAATACCGAATCTTAACAAAGGGAGGGAGAAGAATGATGGATTTATTAAGGAAACTCATAGCCTCCATCAAAAGTAGTAAGATTCCCAGGTCTTGGGCTTTTCTGTGCTGGGAGAGTATTGCTTCCAAATTCAACCCTCATGCTTCTTATTGGTCTAAGGAGATTTCCCATTTCTTTGGTTCAAGGTTAGTAAATCTGTCCTAATAACTTGTCTAATTTTAGGAATTCTGGTTTTGGGCACCTGGGTGGCTCAGTTGGTTAGGCAACTGACTTCAGCTCAAGTCATGATCCTGGAGTCCCGGGATCAATTCCTGCATCAGGCTCCCAACTCCACGGGGAGTCAGCTTCTCCCTCTGACCTTCTTGCCTCTCATGCTCTATCTCACTGTTTCTCTTTCAAATAAATAAATAAAAATCTTAAAAAAAAAAAAACAATGAATTCTGTTTGTTTGTTTGTTTTTTTTCTAAATTTTCCCATTTGTTATTAGGTAATGGTTTATGGAGTTAAAGTATTGCCAGTTTTATTTATTTTGTTCATTGGAATGGACATTACTCTCAGTGTTCCATTAGTGTTATTCTGCTATTTTATTTATTCCAGATTTTTCTTTATTTCATTCCTCTATTAAGTTTCATCTAAGTCTCTCTTTTTTTAAATTCATTTCATGGAAGTTAAGTTGTTTATTCCAAAATTTTCTTAACTCTGTATTGTATAAGATGAAAAAATTGGGAAATGGACAGCCTAGTAGGGAAAAACTGGCAGAAATGAGTAACACAAACAAGGACCAAAAACAGTAAATTAAAATGGTGATTTTTTGGGATTTCTATAATCATGTCATGGGTGAACAGAGATAGTTTCAATGTTTCTTTTTCAGTTTAGATTCCTTTACTCTATTTTTGATTGCATAATTGTTCTAACTAGAGTGTCCACAAGTATATTCAAAGGCAGTGGTGGGGTCACTTCATTACCTGCTGATTGTTAGGGCCAATTTAATGTTAAAACCTATTTAACTATTAGGGCCTGCTTAGCCAGAACAACTCCATATTGCCTAGGTAGCCATATTGTTGTTTACATCCACAGACTTCATTCTGGGAATAAATGCCCCAGTAGTTCCTGGTATGGTTCTGGGTATCGATTCTGGGAGTAAACACCATAACAATAGAAGCCATGTATCTTGGGTCTGCAGTTATGCCCTATAAAACCAGCCTGTGAGATCGGGAGGGGGTCGCTCTCTTCGGAGGCGGCCCTGGCTGGTCAGTCTCACTTCTAATGCTTGGCATAGAATAAAGCTTCACATAACTTTCACTTTGTCTCAGTCTCATTCTCCTGGCCGGTCAGTCTAACTTCTAATGCTTGGCATAGAATAAGGCTTTGCATAACTTTAACTTACTTCTCAGTCTTTTTCCTTTGATAATGGACCCCAACACTGATCATAGAGGAGAAGCTTGCAGACTGTCCCTATTGAATAGGTTAAATTTCACCTTTTCATACATCTGTGATGTTCATTGGGTTGAGGGGGTTTCCCTTTCTCTCTACGTTGAGTGTGGTTTTTTGTTTTTTTTTTTTTTTTTTAGATTTTATTTATTTATTTGACAGACAAAGATCACAAGTAGGCAGAGAGGCAGGCAGAGAGAGGGGAGGGGGAGAAGCAGGCTCCCTGTTGAGCAGAGAGCCCAATGCGGGGCTTACTGAGTGTTTTATATAAGTAAGCCTCATGGGCTAAAATTAGAAACTGACCATGACCTGAGCTGAAAGCAGAGGCTTTAACAAACTGAGCCACCCAGGCGCCCCTACGTTGAGTGTTTTTAACATGACAGGCTGTCCAATACCCCCATATTTGTATTCTGTCTCCCTTGATGTAATCATGTCATTTTTGAACTTTGTTCTGTTAATGTGGAGACTTGAAGTGAAGGTTTTCTATATGTTGGAACGCCCTTAATTCCTGGACCGTTTCCCACTTGATCATCCTGTAAAAAGGGAAAATGTGCTGTTGATTCAGATTGCTATTTATTGTGGACTTTGAAGGAATATTCCTCACAGGCAGTGGTTTGTAAACTTTGTTGTTTGTAGTGTCTTCGTCCGGCTTGCATGAGCTGGGAATGCTGGTGCCACAGAGCGAGTGTTCTGCTAGTTTCCCTGATGGTCACTCCTTGGAAATATTTGAGGAGATTTGCAGTCCTTTCTCCTTCAGTGTCTGTTGGAATATCCGGTGAACTCATCTGGCACACAATTTTTGTTTGTTGGAGTTTTTTCTTTTATTCCTCTTTCATTCAGCTTCCTAGTTGCAGATCAGTTGAGATTTTTTTTTTAATTTTTCTGAATGATGCAGTCTAAATTGATTATACCATTTCTGAAATTAATACTTATCTTTTAATAAAAGTTTGTGGGCACTGACTATCCATTGTTGCCTCTTATGTTTACTTTTATTCCTACAATCAGTTATACTGTGTCTGCTTTCACCTTTTTACTTGTCATTTTAGTCGGTCTTCTCTCTATAATTCTTAATTTAGTTCATGGGCTGTCAGTGTTGTTGATCTTTTCTGCCAAACAACTCTTCCTGTGGTTGGTTGATATGTTCCTATTTTTACTGTACTCTAGTTGGTTCCTTTCAGCTTTCTGTTTCAATATCCACCGTTCTGCTAATTTTGAGCTCATGTGACCCTTTTCCTGATTGTCAGAGTTACAGGAAATTGATTTGTGCTACACCATGACCATACCGCAGGATTATCTATTAGACTCAGTGCTCAGTACATTGTGTGTTATGTTGTGTGTCCATGGAGAAATGAAGTCCTGATGACTCCTTCTCAGCCATCTTTCTGACTTTGTCTGATTGACTTGATACTTCTGTATTAGAAGTCATCTGTACGTTCTTCTGAATGTACTAAGTGCAATGGTTTTACTTTTATCTGGTATTTTTCAGCTGTATCTTCAAATGACACCCAGAGTTTCATGTTAAAGTGGAGCATAGAAGGTTCTTTTCAGAATGGATCAGTAGATAGATACAAACATAGTGCTGTTGAGATTTTACACTCATGTACAGACTGGGACAGTGATGGGGATGGTGACGGGCATCAGAGAAATCCTGGACGATACACCCAAACCAAGGCAACTGCCCTTAATGAGAATCTCACTGCCCCAAATGGTGAAGGATATAAACTGCTGTGGAAAACCTCCCTTTTTAAGTCAACTGTTTCTGCAGAGCAGTGTGTCCCTGTCAGCACAAGGTCCAATCAGATAGTCAACCATAGCGATTTGTGGACAGACCATTTGGAACATCTGAAAAGCTATCTAATTCATGCTGAAAATAATGATTTGAGCCATTTGGAAGATAGGATTGGCCTGACCTTTCAGCCAGATGTTTCTGATCATCAGAGATATAGAAATGAAGAACAAAGTGCTTAGTGGGATCCACACAAGAGGGGCACTGAGGAGTTGACCCTACACAATTGCCAGAGGCTTTTCACTGGAAACAGAATAGCTCAGTGCACTGAATCTGAGAAAACACGGAACCAGGGCTTCAGTGTTCACAGATATGTCACAGCTAGGTTTGCAGAGAACAATTATGAATGTGATAAATGTGGGGAAGTCTTTAATCCAAGCTCTAACCTTAGTATACATAACAGTTTCCCTTTGAGAGACAATTCTTACAAATCTAATGAATGTGGGAAAGCTCTTAACCAGTCCTCCAGTGTTGGTGATCATCAGAGAATCCATGAGGGAAAAAACCCATTCAGATCTAATAAACGAGGAACCATGTTCAGTCAGTCATCAAGCCTAAACATAGATAAGATAATTCCTAAGGGAATGGAAACTTACAGTTTGAAGGAATGTGGTAAATCCTTTGACTGCCCCTCAACACTATCTCAACATCAGCAAAAGCATGCTGGGGAAAAAATACACAAATGTGAAGAAGGTGGTAAAACCTTTAAGGGCTGTTCATCAATAAATGGACATAGACAAATCTATACTGGAGAGAAACGTTACCAATGTCAAGAATGTGGCTAGACCTTTAACCAGTCTTCACATCTTACTCAACATCACAGGATTCATACTGGAGTGAAACCTTTTCAATGTCAAGAATGTGGCAAGGCCTTTAACAACAATTCAGCCCTTCCTCGACATCACAGAATTCATACTGGAGAGAAAACTTACGAGTGTCAAGAATGTGGCAAGGACTTTAACCACAGCACAGGGCTTACCCACCACCACAAAATTCATACTGGAGAGAAACCTTACCAATGTGAACAATGTGGCAAGGACTTTTACCAGAGCCCAAGTCTTTTTTTTTTTTTTTTTAAAGATTTTATTTATTTGTCAGAGAGAGAGGGAGAGAGAGCGAGCACAGGCAGACAGAATGGCAGGCAGAGGCAGAGGGAGAAGCAGGCTCCCTGCAGAGCAAGGAGCCTGATGCGGGACTCGATCCCAGGACGCTGGGATCATGACCTGAGCAGAAGGCAGCTGCTTAACCAACTGAGCCACCCAGGCGTCCCAACCAGAGCCCAAGTCTTTCTGAACATCACAGAATTCATAGAGGAGAAAAACCTTACCAATGTCAAGAATGTGGCAGATCCTTTCTTAAACCACAGCTCAGCCCTTACTTATCATTGCTGAATTCATATTGGAGAGAAACTACCAGTGTCAAGAATGTGACAAGGCCTTTTACCAGAACTCAGTGCTTACTAAGCATTACAAAATTCATACTAGAAGGAAACCTTACCAATGTCAAGAATGAGGCAAGGCCTTCAAACATAGCTCAATCCTTACTCAGCATCACAGAATTCATACTGGAGAGAAACCTTACAAATGTCAAGAATATGGCAAAGCTTTTTCGTGGTCTCACCATCCCCTACATCACAGAATTCATGCTGGAGAGAAACCTTACCAATGTTAACAATGTGGCGAGGCCTTTAACTGGCCTTCACACCTTCCTCAACATGGCAGAATTCATACTGGAGAGAAACCTTACCAATGTCAAGAATGTTGCATGGCCTTTACAGGCACTCAATCCTAACTAAACATCATAAAATTCATACTAGAAAGAAAGCTTACCAGTGTAAAGAATGTGAGAAGAGGGGCACCTGGGTGGCTCAGAATTAAGTGTCTGCCTTAGTCTCTGGTCATGAGCCCTGCATTGAGCTCCCTGCTCAGCGGGAAGTCGGCTTCTCCCTCTCCCAATCTCCCTGTTTGTGTTCCTTTTCTTACTGTTTCTGTCTCTATCAAATAAGTAAAATGTTAAAAAAAAAAAACTAATATTTTTTGGGCTTGGGTGGCTCAGTGGGTAAGCCTCTGACTTCACCTCGGGTCATGATCCCGAGGTCCTGGGATCTAGCCCCACATTGAGCTCTTTGCTCAGCAGGGAGCCCGTTTTGTCCTCTCTGCCTACTTGTGATCTCTGTCTGTCAAATAAATAAATAAAATCTTTAAAGAAAGTTCTTAAAAATATAAAGAAGTTGTTGGAAACATTTATAATCTATTGCTGTCTGCAAGAACCCATCCCCTTGAGCGCTAAGCATACATCCGCCTCCTTCAAACATGAAAAGTGTAGCTCTTAGGGAGTCTAGGGATCAGTCAGTTAAGGGTCTCACTTTGGCTCAGGTCATGATGTCAGGTCCCCAACACATAGCCCTACAGTGGGCTCCCTGCCCAGTGGTGAGTTGGTTTCTCTCTCTTCCTTTGCCCATCACTATACCCCACCATGAGTGACTCTCTCTCTCAAATCAAATATTTAAAAAAAGAAAAAAAGTGTAGCTCTTTATGCACAGAAGTCCCAACCAAATGCTACTTCAATAAACTTAATAAGTTGCACCATAACTCATCACAGAAGTTCTTCCTGACCACTGTGCTGAAGGATCTGACAACTTTATTATCCAGAAACCAAAGGTGGCTACCATTCCTTTGAAAAGCCAATGCATAGGGCATGAGTTTTGATTGGAATAGAAGATCAGCATTATTCAGGAGACGATCCACTTGGAAAGAAGGACTCATGTTTAAAAATGAACTCCAAGGATTTTGCCAGGCCTTCAGAGTTTAAAGGAGCATGAGGACAGTGAATCAGGAGGAGGAAAGTGGGGCAGTCTTAAACAGTTTGTGATCGCTTGTGGACTCAACTGTGCCTTCCATGCATGTTACAGAAGTGATTGGAGGTTGCGTATGGGTCCCCAGGGGTAGTTGTGCCAGAAGGTGGGATTACCAGTCCTTCTTGGAAACAATGTGTGATGTATAGATGTACAAAGAAGGGTTTAGTCCATCATTCATGGAAAGGTGCACGCAGAAATTTTAAGATTATTAAGCCAAGGCAGGGATTCAATTTAAGTTAGAAAAGTGTCTTTTAGGTTTGTCCTGTGATGCAAATGGCATTATTGCCTTCTGTGGTGATGCTGAGATATATATACATATACATATACATATACATAAACACATACACATATGCATATGTATGCATATACATATATATATACTCAATAATCAATTAGATGGAGGACCTCTATTAGGAAGAGAGATGATCATGATGTAGGAAACAAAGGTGGAAGAAAAAATACTAATATCCTTATACCTATAGGTTATTGACAAGCCCTTGAAACAGGCAGAGTGACATTCCTCCAAGGACTCAATAGGTTAATAGGTTGGTAACAGCAAAAGACAATCCTGACCTGAACTCCCCAACCCCCACCAAGGTCCTGTAAATCTACTTTAACATTCAACATTTCCTTGGGAAATTTCCTTTTTCTCTCCACCCCCTCCCCAGCTACCTGTTAGCAATCATACCCCAAGCAGATGGCCCACTGAGAGACATCATAAGGGTCGCATGACTATGGTTTTTTAGATTGTAATAAATGACCTTTTCCCAAGAACCACTATTCCCCTCAAGGTCCTAGAAACCTTGCTTCCAAAATTTTTTAGAGATGTATGCTATCCCAAACTCCCTCTAACTTAAAAGTGTATAATGGGCCACACCTCATGACACAGTGCAGCTCTTTCTGCCCCTGAGTCCTATCCCCATGCTTTCATAAAATCACCTTTTGCACCAGAGACATCTCAAGAATTCTTTTCTTTCCATTGGCTTCAAACCCTAATGTTCTTTCCTACATGGGCACCAGAGATTAACAGTTTATATCATAAAGAGATGCCTACCTGTAACATACACATGAAAAAATGTTCATCATCATTAGCCATCAGGGAGATTCAAATTAAAACCACATTGAGATTCCACCTTACACCAGTTAGAATGGCCAAAATTAACAAGACAGGAAACACCAAGTGTTGGAGAGGAAGTGCTGAAAAGGAAACCCTCTTACACTGTTGGTGGGAATGCAAGTTAGTGCAGCCACTTTGGAAGAGTGTGGAGATTCTTTGAGAAATTAAAAATAGAGCTACACTATGACCCTGCAATTACACTCCTGGGGATTGATTCCAAAGATACAGATGTAGTAAAAAGAAGGGCCATCTGTACCCAAATGTCCACAGCAGCCATGGCCACAGTCACCAAACTGTGGAAAGAGCCAAGATCCCCTTCAACAGATGAGTGGATAAAGAAGCTCTGGTCCTTATATACAATGGAATATTCTGCCTCCATCAGAAAGGATGAATACCCAACTTTTATATCAACATGGATGGGACTGGATGAGATTATACTGAGTGAAATGAGTCAAGTAGAGAGAATCAGTTATCATATGGTTTCACATACTTGTGGAGCATAAGGAATAACTCGGAGGACATTGGGAATTGGAGAGGAGAAGTGATTTGGGGAAATCGGAGGAAGAGATGAACCATGAGGGACTATGGACTCTGAGAAACAAATGGGGTTTTGGAGGGGAGGGGGTGGGGGGTTGGGTGAGCCTGGTGGTGGGTATTAAGGAGGGCATGGATTACATGGAGCACTGGGTGTGGTGCCTAAACAATGAATCTTGGAACATTGAAAAATAATAAAATTGCAAAAAAAAAAAATATTGCTGACCTTGGGGGCAAACCATTGTTTGATAAACATTTCATCTTTTTTTTTCTCCTCTGAATATAATCCCTTCCTTGGAAATTCTAAATCCTACTTCCTCCTTATTATGGCACCATGACACAGAAGCTTCAATCACCTGTCTTTGTGCCTCATGTCTTTCAAATTCCCATAATTAAGAACTTCATTGTTTTCTCTACTGAAAATGTCTCACATCATTTTAAGTCTTAGACCAGCAGAAGAATTGAGAACAGCGCAGGAAAAACAAATTTTCCTCTCCTCACATTCATCCTGTTGTGTGAACTGACCTCCATGCCTCAGACCCGGAACAGAATGTGCAGACAGAGCTGGGGATCAAGGGCAGCCGGAGCTTCATCGCTTTGCCAGCCAAGGAGGCCTCAGCAGGTCCAGCCTTCAAACCTGCAGCCCACCCAAAGGAAGGGGCTGGGGGTTTGTAGGGAAATTTGGGATAATGGCCGATTTCCAGAGGAATTGTGTCTGGGCTGCCAGAAGTGTTCATCATGTTGTCAGGGTGGAACCAGGTTCCTGAAACAAAGGGCTGAGAAGTGAG